>NC_086129.1:15456037-15821418 GCF_963921235.1 Mobula hypostoma | reverse complement strand
TAGGTCTTTCATAACAGTGGGGTTTCGTAAAGCGAACGTTCGAAAAGCGGGGGACACTTGTACTTTGAATCCTTTGACATCTCAGGTCAATGGGGTGTTTCTTGGTTTGCAATCGACTTCAGTCTGCACCTCCAGGAAGACCATTGTTCTGAGCTGTATTTCAAACTCAATCTACATTCCACATTCAGATCTGAAGACTGGTTGCTGTTGAAATTAATATTTGCTGCATTCCATAACTCCAGAATATACCCTAACACTCAGTAGTTTTTTTCTTTATGAACTCTTTTTATGATTTAAAACTGAAATAATTTGCAATCATACTACAGTATTGCTATATTCTTCATGAGATAGTTGCTTGCTCTCAAGGTCAGCATTTATTTTCCAAAGGAGAAATAACTCAGAATCAGGTGTTAGTCAGCTACTTTGTTGAACATCTGCAGTTCAGGTCGAGCCAGGTTGATGACTTATCTTTTACTTTTCAGTGTTAGCAATGGCAATGAAGCCACTGGACCTCATGAACCCAGTGTCCTGTGGAATGCAATGATACATCCATTGAAGAGGATGGCTATCAAAGGGACCATTTGGTATCAAGGTAAGGCATCTTGGTAAGATATCAAGGTAAGAGAAATTACAGTTGGATGTCCAGAGCAACACATACAAAATACTGGAGGAACTCAGCAGTTCAGGCAGCATGTATGGAATAAAATAAACAGTCGATGTTTTGGGCTGAGATGTTTTGCAGCAATAATACTGCAGATATTAGAATTCAGGAGACCAGGATAGAAAATGTTGAAAATGCTCAGCAGGTCAGGACGTCATCTGAGAAGAGAGAGAAACTAAATCAATGTTACAGGATGATGATCTTGGGTCTCTCGCTTTCTAATAACCTGAAGCATTAACTTAATTTCATTTCCCACAGATGCTGCCTGGCCTGCTGAGTACACGTTTCATTTGCGTTTTCATCGCATGTTTCATGATCTCCAGCTGCACAATTTAAAGGAGCGCTCGTTTCTTTTTCATTTACTACCTCTGCATTTGTTTGACAATACTATGGAGGCAGACTCAGCATTTCCAGACTTGTTCTCAATCATCGCTTAGATTCCGCTGAGCCCGGTGACATTTCAGAATGGAAACTTTGCCACAAGCACTTGGTGTGCAGCTGCTTTTGATTTTGCTGGAAGGTAAAACAGGATCACAAGCTAATTTTGGAGGCATTAGGTGGGATCTTGCAAAGTTGATTGGGTGAGAATATTTACTGGTAAAATGATGACTAACAAGTAGGAGGTTTTTAATAGTGTGATATCAAGAGTCCAGGGCAATATGTTTCTGCTAGGTTGAATGGGATATCCTGGTTGACAAGAAATTTTCCTGATCAGGAAAAAGGAGGAGGCATAGGCAATCAGGAGCAAGCAAATTCCTCAATGACTATAAATGTAGGAGTTCACCTGAGGGAAATCGGTAGAGCAAAAAGAAGGTATGAGATTGATCTGGCAGGCAGAATTAAGGAAAATCAAAAGAAATTCTATAGGTGTATTAACAGCAAAATGGCTAGGCACAGCTCAAACACCATCTTTAAATTTGCTGACGATACAACCATTGTTGGTAGAATCTCAGGTGGTGACAAGAGGGCGTACAGGAGTGAGATATGCCAACTAGTGGAGTGGTGCCACAGCAACAACCTGGCACTAAACGTCAGTAAGATGAAAGAGCTGATTGTGGACTTCAGGAAGGGTCAGATGAAGGAGCACATACCCATCCTCATACAGGGATCAGAAGTGGAGAAAGTGAGCAGTTTCAAGTTCCTGTGTGTCAAGATCTCTAAGGATCTAACCTGGTCCCAACATATCAATGCAGTCATAAAGAAGGCAAGACAGCGACTATACTTCATTAGGAGTTTGAAAACATTTGGCATGTCAACAAATACACTTAAAAACTTCTATAGATGTACAGTGGAGAGCATTCTGACAGGCTGCGAGAGGGTTGTAAATCTAGTCAGCTCCATCCTAGGCACTAGCCTACAAAGTACGCAGGACATCTTCAAGGAGCGGTGTCTCAGAAAGGCAGAGTCCATTACTAAGGACCTCCAGCACCCAGGGCATGCCCTTTTCTCACTGTTGCCATCAGGTAGGAGATACAGAAGCCTGAAGGCACACACTCAGTGATTCAGGAACAGCTTCTTCCCCTCTGCCATCGGATTCCTGAATGGACTTTGAACCCTTGGACACTACCTCACTTTTTTTTTAATATACAGTGTTTCTGTTTTTTTTGCACATTTTTAATCTATTCAATATATGTATACTCTAATTGATTTATTTATTTTTTAAGTTTTATTTATTTATTTTCTCTCTTCTGGATTATATATAGGTGTCCCCTGCTTTTTGAACGTTCGCTTTACGAAACCTCACTGTTACGAAAGAAAGACCTACGTTAGTTCCCTGTTTTCGCTAACAGAAGGTGTTTTCACTGTTACGAAAAAAAGCAGCGCGTGAAAAAACAACAGTGCACGCCCCGAGCACCCGCTCTCCCCCGCTTCGTAGCTTAAAGGTTACTGGAGAGTGTTTCTGCCGAGAGCACTTGCGTGAGATTTTCACTACAGAGAACAGTGCGGTATTTCTACTTTATATAGGCTGTGTATTTATCATATAATTTCGTGCTTTTACTATATTACTGTTATTTTAGGTTTTATGTGTTATTTGGCATCCTCAGACCTTGTGGGAAGCTGGGGAAACATTTGCAGGGGTCCTTGCAGAAATACTTGCTTCAATACCTTTGCAAGGTTTGGTAGCCACATGAAGTTCTGGAAGACTGGAGGGTTGTGACATTTTTTAACAAAGTCAACAAGGACGCCAGGGAACTATAGGCCAGTGAGCCTGACATCAGTGCTGGGTAAGTTACTAGAGGGGATTGTGAGGCACAAGACCTATCAACATTTGGATTGACAAGGTCTAATTAGGGATAGTCAGCACGGCTTTGCAGAGGAACAGAGAGGATAAATGAGAGTAGGACAGAGAACATTGTGTATATGCACTTTAGCAAAGCCTTTGACAAGGCCCTGCATGGCAGGCTGTACTGGAAGTTTAGATCACATTGGATCTAAGGAGAGACAGCTAACTCAATGGTAGGAAGCAGAGAGTGATCATCGAGGGGTTGTTTCTTAGACATGAAGCATGTGTCGAATGGTGTGCCACAGGGGTCAAATGCTGTGGCCTTTGTTGTTCATTATTTGTATAAATGATTTGGATGTATACGTACAGGACATGTTCAGTAAGTTTGCAATTTATACTAAAATAGATGGTATTCTCAACGGTGAAGAAGGTTATCAACTAATACATGTGGATCTTGTTCATCTGGTGTAGGTCGAGTGTTTGTGTGAAGATCAAGGTGTTTGAATCAAAGGAAGCATTATGAATGCATTATAACTATTGAATTGTGCTGTTGTTACCTTTGATCTTTCGCATATAAAATTGTCATCTCATCTTGGGTCAGGAAGCCTCTTCTAAGAGTGTCTCCAGGATGATGCCTGCCTGTTGTGCTGAATAAAGGCTTCTATGTCCACCAGCTTCAGTCTCTCTCCAGTGACTTCAATCACAGTCACAACAATGAGCATAGCTAACATCTTACTGTTGCTCTAACACAGTGGTCCCCAACCTCCGGGCCGTGGACCGATACATTGCCGCGAACCATGCAGTGGTGGCTGGGACGCACCCAGCACATCTTTAAGAAAAAAGCCGAAATAAGCAAGCTAATTAATTAGGTGCCGCCCGGCACGTAAACGTCGGCCCAGATCAGAGGCGATCGCCAATTGCGTCTAATTAATTAACTTGTTTATTTCAGATTTTTTCTTAAAGACGTACTGGGTGCGTCCCGGCTACCGCTGCACCCCTGAATGCTTCGCGGCAATGTGTCAGTTCGCGGCCCAGAGGTTGGGGACCACTGTTCTAACATACGCTTAGTGGCCACCTAGTTCGGTACACCTGGTTCAGTAAGTCTGCAGGTGACACTAAGATACATTCAGTGGCCACTTTATTAAGTACATCCTATGTTTGTGGTCTTCTGCCACTGTAGCCTATCCACTTCAAGGTTCAATGTGTTGCACCTTCAGAGATGCTCTTCTGCACACCACTGTTGCAATGTGTGTTTATTGAGTTGCTGTTGCCTTTCTGTCAGCTTGAATGAACCAGTTTGGCCCTTCTCCTCCGACCTCCCTCATCTACAAAGTGTGGTCACAGGTAGACAGGTTAGGGAAGAAGGCTTTTGGCACACTGGCCTTCCTAAGTCAGGGCACTGAGTATAATAATGGGTCGCATTGAGTCGTAAAGTTGTTGGTGAGACCGCACTTGGAGTATTGTGGTTGGTTTCGGTCACTCTGCACATTATTTGTCTTGTGTGCTCCAATTTCCTCTACATGGTAAAAGTGTGCTGGTAGGTTAATAAGATGCTGTATATATCTTAGCAGGGGAGTAGATAAGCATGATTTGACCACTCAGTCAGGAGAAACATGTTCCCTGCATCTAACCTGACAGATCTTTTTTACTTTTTGATGAGAATGTACTGGTTCCACATTTAACCCCTGAATCACATTCTTTAGTTTTCCTAACTTTTCCCATTGATTCTGCATGTATCTAAAATATTAACTAATGAGGTTGCAGTGTTTATCCCAGTGAATGCAACTGTTTACCAGTCCCCCTTCTGTCACTAGACAGCTTTATTGCTCTCTAAACCTTGTTGCTTCAGCTGCTTTGCTATTAGCAGCCTGAGCTACTGACTTGTACATCCTCCAGGCACTGTCCTCCAATGTTTGTAAATCTGAGATGGCCTCATGGTGAACATTATCGTACAACTGTCTGAATGATAGCTCGTACCATTCAACTTTGCAGTGAGTTTTTGGGCAGAATTACCTCTGAAGTTGTGGCATCCTTCAGTGGAGGTGCAGTGACTTGGTCTGTGGATCTCTTGTTGTAGTGGCTGAGCAGGTACACAGCCATTACAACCTGAGCTCAAATTGCCCCTCTCTTTTTATAGACATTCACACCTGTGAATGGGTACAGTCTTTTTCTAAGGGTAGGGGTATCTAACACTAGAGGGTAAAAGTGAGAGAGCAGATATTTAAAGCGGGAAGGTTTTTCACATGGAAATGGCATAAGCTGCCAGAAAGTGGTAGAGGCTGTGTTACTCTTCAGACTCTGTTCCGATGAATCAATCTTCAATCCTGTTTCCCTTCTCTCCATCCTTTCTTAAATAGTGGGATCGTATTTGCTGCCCTCCAATGTACAACAGTCCCAAAACCTGTAGCACTTTGGAAGAAGACTGGAGCATCTAGTAACTCGAAACAACCTCATTCAAAGTTACACAGTGGCTGACTGTGACCACCTGTACTTGGTCAGACAGCTTATTCATTGGGTCTGAGTGACACACACAAGTCAGTATGTATTGCCTGCAAATAATTGTCCTTGAGAAGGTGGTACTGAGCAGCCATTTTGAAATGTGTGTGGGATGGTGCTGAGAGAAAGCATACATGTGTTTTGTGCATGAGCTTACTGTGGCCATGATTGGTTTTGTGGGGAACTGGTTTTGAAAATAGTTTGTAAGCACTTCTCAGTTCAGAGCTGAGGGTGAGGTGATAGAATAGGGTTTATTACTTTATTTTTAATTTTTTTTTTAATTTACAGATACAGTGTGGAGTAGGCCCTTCTGGCCCTTTGAACTACGCTGCCCCAACAATCCCTCAATTCAACAGTAGCCTAATTTACAATGACCAATTTATTTCCAAATGTCACGGCTTTGGACTGTGGCAGGAAACCGGATCACCCGAAGGAAACCCATGCATTCCACAGGGAGGACGTACCAACTCCTTACAGAGGATGCCGGAATTGAACTCTGACCTCGGGCGCCCCTTGCTGTAATAGCGTCGTACTAACCACTACACTACCGTGGTGCCCCTATCACTGACAAATGTTGTGAAATTTGTTGTTTGGTGGCAGCAGCACGGTGCAAAACATGAGAATTACTATAAGTCACAAAAAGAAATAAATAGTGCAAAAGACAACTAATGAGCTGGTGTTCATGGGTTCAGTGTCCATTCAGAAATCTGATGATGGCGGGGAAGAAACTATTCATAAAACATTGAGTGTGGGTCTTCAAGCTTCTATACCAGCTTGATGGATACATTTCAAAACAATTCTAACATTATAACATAGAGCTCTTTGAAATTGTTGAAATATTAATCAAAACAAGTCATATTATAATGGACCCCATGTTAACAACCATTGCTGACAATTGTTTGAAAGTTCCAGGAATTTTTAGTCACACACAGAGGTCCTGTACTAACCAAGGTTTAAAGCAGGATATGCCAGCCATTCCTTTCAAAAATCTGGGCTGGTGCTTTGGGTGGTGAATAAGCTGTTCTTATTCTCAGAAGCTGTTCAGGTATGATGCTGTGGGTGGGAGGGAGAGCATTGATTTCAGGCTCTATATTGCGGGAGCATTTTCTGGGATTGGGCGCTATCTTCAGGAGAGGATATTTGGAAAGATGCTGAGACACTGTTTATGAAAGGCAAAGGGCCATGGTTCACATTGAATAAGTTGCTGATCCAGGCCAGTAGAGATTTTTCCTTGTTTAAGTCCATTGGGAGCCTGAAATTTAAAAGAAAAATGGATGTGCTGTAAATATTCAGCAGCATTTGTGGAGAAAGAAACATTTCAAACAGCTGATCTTCCACAGAAATGGGACAAAGAGAAGCATTTGTTCCTACATCACTGAACCCTCTTTCACATCATCTGGGGAATGTTCACCCTTCCTGATGTTTAGTTCCTTGGTGATGATCAGCTGTTGATGTATTAAATTAAGTGCTGTGGTGAATATTTTTTTTGAATTCCACATCTGTAATTGCACCAAAAAAATACAAAGAATGTTGAAACTGTGAGCTTGGTTGAATGGTAAAACCAAAACATACTTTACCCTGCCGAAGAACTCGGCCCAAATTGTCAACTGTTTACTCTTTTCCATAGATGCTGCCTGGCCTGCTGAGTTCCTCCAGCATCTTGTGTGTGTGTGTGTGTTGCTTGGATTTCCAGAATCTGCAGGTTCTCTCTTGTTTGTGATTTGACATACTTTATCCATTACTGTGTTCTCTGGCTGAGCTCAGCTTCCTGTGGTCCTCTTGTAGGAGAAGAGAACGCAGCCTGGCATAACGCTGAATATAACTGCACCTTTCCTGCTATGATTGAGGATTGGAGGGAAACTTTTCATCAAGGGTCTGAAGGTTCTACAGAAATCAATTTTCCTTTTGGGTTTGTCCAGGTAACTTAAAGTATTAATCTGATTTATGCAATTCCGATTTTCAAATTGTAGCCAGAACTTCAAGAGCTTCATATTACTGGCTGCATCTTCATCAGGTACATCTTTTTGGCTTGTAATGAGCACGGACATTATGTTCCTGTTGGCCCTCTAACACTGCAACATGACATGTTGGAGAAGTACAACAACAACATAATTGTCTTCCAACAGTGCAGGATGTCATCACAGACACCCACCTACACAGTCCAACATTGTGGGTCTGACCCTCCCAATGCAGCATTCTGTCATGAGTGCACCCCAATACAACACCTTCCCAGGACTGTCCCTTCCACTGGTATACATGTTGGATGTCATTGGGCCAGTATCCAGTGCCTGGACTATTGATCTGGAGACTTGAGTTTAATTGTGGTGTAACAATTAATTAGGTAAATCTGGAATTAAAAGGCAAGAGTTGGTGGAAGTTACCAGTTGTTGCAGAAACCAGAATGGTGACCTACTGAGCTGATTAAGATCAAGATCTTGCTGCAATTCTTGATATCCTCTTCACTGTTTATGACACCACCTATTTCGGTATCATCTGCAAACTTACTAACTATTCCCTTTATATTCTCATCCAAGTTGTTAATATCACTGAGAAATAACAAAAGGGTCCAGCAACGACCCATGGGCCACACCACTAGTCACAGACTTACAGTCTGAGAAAACCCTTTCACCACCCTACCATCCTGCTAATTTTGTATCTGGTTTACTCACTCTCCTTGGATATCATGTGCTCTAACCTTCCAGAGCAGCCCTTATCAGAAGCCTCACTGAAATCCACATATACTCTGTTTGTCATCCTCCCCTCGTCAACCCTCTTCGTTTATTCATCAAGAAACTCAAAAGTCATAAGCCGAGATCTCCTACGCACATAGCCACGCTGGCTATCCGAGTTGAACTCTGTCTTATTAGGTGTAAGTGTATTTTATCCTTGAGAATGCTTTCCAGCAACTTACCTTCCACGAACAAAGTTGCTGGAGAGCACCCTGAGGGATAAAATAGACTTCGGCAAACAGGTTCGTGGCCTTCTGCTGGTGTAGAACATCCACTTCAAGGTTCGACACGTGTGTTCAGAGATGCTCTTCTGCACACCACTGTTGCAATGCAGGGTTATTTAAGTTACTGTTGCCTTCCTATCAGCTTGAACCTGTCCAGCTATTCTCCTCTGACCTCTCTCATAAATAAGGTGTTTATGCCCACTTAGTGGATGTTTTGTTTTTCACACCGTTCTCTATAAGCTTTAGAGCCTGTTGTGTGTGAAGATACTAGGAGATCAGCAGTTTCTGAGCTACTCAAACAACTCCAATGATCATTCCACAGTCAAAGTCACTTAGATCACATTTGTTCCCCATTCTGATGTTTGCTCTGAGCAACAACTAAACCGCTTGACCATGCCTGCTTGCTTTTCTGCATTGAGCAGCATTGGCTGATGAGATATTTTCATTAATGAGCAGGTGTACCCAATAAAGTGGCACTGAGTGTATAATTACTAGGTCTATCCTTATAGCCCTTCTTAAATATAGGCACAACGTTTGCTATCTTCTAGTTTGCTATCTCCTAGTCTTCTAGTACCTTGCCGAAAGATAGTAATGTTGTAAATATCACAGTGAGAATCCACAGTTTCCCATCATGTTCTTGGATATACCCTGTCCTGACGTGGAGATTTGTCCATCTTCATACATCTAAACACATGAAGCACCCCTTTTACTGTAACATGGAATGATCTCAAAATGACTTTATTAACCTTGCCAAGTTCCCAAGTCTTCACATCTTCTTCCATGGTAAAAACAAAGGAGAACTTTGCCGACCTCCAGCACCTCTGCACATAGATTCTGGCTTGGTCTTTGACAGGCCCTGTCCTCTACATACCGTAGTTATTCCTTTCTCTTTAATATACTTAAAAAATAAAACTCTTTTAGGATTCTCCATAGTTTTCTCTGGCAAGGCCATGTTATGCCCCCTGTTGGCCCTCCTAATCTCCTTTGTGAGTCTACACCGGCATCCACTTTAACCCAGATACCTGTATCTAACTTGAGCCTCCTTTATCTTGACCAGATTTACAATATCTCTTGACATCCAGAGTTCCCAACATCTACAGCTTTGTCTTTTACTTTAATGGGAACATGTGGTCTTTGAACTCATGTTATCCCACTTGGAAAAAAACTCCCACTTGCCTAAGCTCCTTTACCTGCAAACAACCTAGCCTAATCAACTTTTGCAACCTCTTGACTGACGTCACCAAAATTTGCCTTGCCCCTGTTCAGAACACAAATCTTCTTGACTCCGGTCTTTAACATTGATTTACTTTTTTGTAGCTTTCTACCTATCACCATAAAGTCCCAGACGATTCCTTCCCTTGGATTCGCTGGCATCAAACGGCTGATTTTGGTTATGCTCCAAATCCTAAAATGAAAAGGACATTCATGGCAGTTGCAATGGACCTGGGGGACGAGAAATCTCCTTATGGCACGTAAGTGACAAAGTTTAAAATGTATTTCCAGATGCCGCTGAATAACTTCTGTCAGAAACAGCTGGATGTGAAGAGAGCACACTGTGTTCTCAGTGAGCATTGTCCATTCCAGGATGTATTTTCACAGGAGATGGAATATCACAGCCAGGTGGTGATGACGGGCAAAAGGAATAGACTAAGTGACAACATCAATGAGGTGCAACCTTCAGCAGAGTTATAATTGTAGCAAAAGAGCCATGTGAAGAATTATTAGCAGATGAAAGACCTGGTTTCATTTGTTATAATTATTATTGGAATTCATCACAAACACGAACTTTCCTTTGATGGACATAGTCGTGGTCATAGTCATACTTTATTGATCCTGGGGGAAATTGGTTTTCGTTACAGTTGCACCATAAATAATAAATAGTAATAAAACCATAAATAGTTAAATAGTAATATGTAAATTATTCCAGGAAATAAGTCCAGGACCAGCCTATTGGCTCAGGGTGTCTGACCCTCCAAGGGAGGAGTTGTAATGCACTTGGGTAAACATAGTAGCAAATTTGTGAATGGCAAGATCCCACAAAATCCCAAATGAATGATAGTTAGGTGGAACCCTGAGAGAACCGGCATTCATTTATTTGGTACGGGATCTTCAGCAGGAGTGAATGTGCCATAGTTTTTGAGAGTATTGCACCAAGTGCTTACCTGGGCTGTCGGGTTAACTTTGAGAGATGGTCTGGAATCCATAAAATTCAAACTCTGGAGAATCAGGTTTGTATAAAGTGACAGCAAACACTTACTTTTATGTTTTTCAGCATTCATCCGCGGTATAAACAAGAAGTAGCCTACAGATTATACCTTGGTGCTCTTGCCATAGCTTACGGAGAGACTGAAGTTGTTTTCCAAGGTCCTTTTCCAAAGCACTTCCAGCAAAAGAACTCCACAGAATTGAGTATCACCTATTCGCAGGAACTTGCTGTACTGGAGCTCAGTAAAGATGTGTTTGAGGTATGGTACAGATACAGTCAGCTTCTGATGACTGGTTGAACTGCCACACCTGATTATGGATTAGCAATAATATAACTAAAAGAGGCAAAATTTAGCTTCAGAGATGTGCTAATGCAGTACACACTTGAGAGCATAATAGGATTGAGCATGGTCAACGTGAATTTATTGAAGAAAAGTTTTATTTAACAGATCTTCTGGAATTGGTTCCGGTGAATCCAGGGCTAAGGGTATCAAGAATAAGAGAAGGCAGGTTTTAGGTGAGGGGTAGTAGATTTAAAGTAGATCTGAGGGGAGGTTTTTTTTCTTACACAGTGTTTGAAATCTGGAAAATGCTGCCAGAGGAGGTGGAGAAATCAGATACAATTGATAAATTAGTTAATTATTGTCACTTGTACCCAGGTACAGTGGAAAATCTTTGGTTAGCATACCATCATTACAACAATGCATTGAGGTAGTACAAGGGAAATCAATAGAATGCAGAATCAAATGTTACAGTTATAGAGATAGTGTTGTACAGGGAGACAATAATGGGGTAGATTGTGTGGTCAAGAGTCCATCTTGCACGAGGGGATGTTCAATAGTCTCATAATAGTGGTATAGAAACTGTCCTTGGGCCTGGTGGTACGTGCTTTGGGCATTTGCATCATCAGCTTAAGGGGAGGTGGAGAAGAGAATATGTCTGGGGTGGGTGGGGTCTTTGAATGTGTTGGCTGCTTTACTCAGGTAACGAGAAGTGCAGACAGAGTCCGCAGAGGGGAAGCTGGTTCTCATGATGTGTCCACAACACTCTGCATTTTCTTGCGGTCGCTATGTTTAAGAGGCAATTAGATAAGCTCTTAAATAAGCAAGGCATAGAAGGATATGGACCTAATGCAGGCAAATGGGATTCGTGTAGCAAAAAGGCTAAAGAGCCTGTTTTTCTGCTATACAATGCTATGTTTAGATATAGACAGTTCCAATAAACAGATATGTGTTGACAGATTTATTAACACGTTTATTCAAAACTTTCTCTGAGTAAGAACCAATTACTGCTTGCTTCCTTTGTACCTTCAAAGCCTTTGAGTTATTAATTCAGTCAGGTAAATAAATGCTGATCAGTGCTGTATGGAAAAAAAATTGTTCTCTCTCTGAAATCAATCCTTTGCACAGCTCCAGGCTAGGAATTGAGCAGTCTCTCTACTACTCTTTTAATAATCGTTGCTCCTACAAAATCATTGTGTCCTGTAATCAAACAAAGTGTTGGATGTACTCAACACTTACCAATTACTTGCCCCTGAGAACTGCAATGGGGAGGAAGATGGTACCGTACCACTATGATGTGTGGTACCCATGATCATTTTCTGTGCCTGTCACACTGATCAGCAGGTTTCTGTCAGGAGCAGGAAGCAATAAACCAGGCAGAGCTTTTCTTGGCAATTCAGGACCAAGTTAGTTTGTAGTTATGGAATAAAATTGCCTGTGATCATTTTTACATGAACAAGTGTGTTGAGATTGGTGAGATTGGTGAGCTGAGGTGGACTGAACCAGTGTCAATGATTGGACGTTTTTATTCCCCATAGGTTCGATGCTGTTCAAAGTGGTATAATTCGAACTGTAAGTGGGTTTCGGCCCCCATGGTTAACAGTTCTGTCAACTTAGTGTTTTTGTCACTGGAAGAGTGCCAGCAGAAAGTGAACGGAATTCGTTATGCATGGAGGGAATGGCCCTGTAATCTGAAGAAATGTCCTCTATACAGCAGAAGTTCTAAGTTGCCTGCCCCAACATTCATCATACCCAAAAATGATCATTTATAAAAAAAATCATCAGATGGAATCAAAAGATTCAAGTAACAAAGTGAGCTGGTTAGGTTATAAAATGCATATTGATCCTTCTATCAGCCCTTCAAAAATTGATTGTTCTTGTGACTCATGTTCTTATATAAGATTAATTTTGATTCAGCTGTCTTTTAGTGATATTGTGTGATTTAGTGATATTGATACAGTGATATTGATTTTTTAAAAGTACAAAATCTGAGAGATCTCTGCAGGTGTATTATATTTAGGTATGGCCATATCACTCATGCTTCTTAAGATTAATATATTTTCTAATGCATCTTTCCCAGGTGCTTCTGGTTCATATATTCTACATTTTGCTCTAGTAGTGATTGTCTTGAGTTCCTGATTCCTGGTAGATCGGAAGAAAGGTGTGTAATGCCCAAGGATTGGGAACCCGCAAAGTATGATTTAAAAACTAATGCAAAGTTCTTGAAACATTTTTCCTGGAATCAGTCTTATTGCTTTGCTTTCTAACACTAGGAGTGCCATATTGCTGCTCCTTTACTACTTGTTACTCAAGTGGATGTACAAAAATATTAAAGCACAAGGAACAGAAGCAGAAGGAGGCCAACTGCTCTTCATTTGCTCTGCTGTTCACTAAAATCACAATTTGATGCCAGTTTCTTGCACTAACATAATGTTTGTTAATATCTAAAAATCTTACTGATTTGTATAAACTGTATTTAGTAGTGAAGTCTCTATAACCATCTTGGGTGGAGTTCCAAAGATTCATTAACTTCTGGGTAAAGAGGTTTCTTCTTGTCTTGTTCCTGAATGGATGTCCCCTTATTTTGAGCTTGTGACACCTGATTCTATTGCTCTGCCTGAGGGGAAATCATTTCTGCTGCATCTGTCCTGTTACGTTCCTCAAGACTGATACGGTGGCACAGCACCCAAGTCTAATCCTGAGCTTGAATGCTTTTTGTGTGGAGTTCACCCAGTGGATTTTCTCCACATGCCCCAGTTTCTCCCACATTCCAAAGATGGACTGATAGTTTCACCATTTATTGTCAGTTATCCTTGACCCAAAATGTTAGCTCTGTTTCACTTCTCACAGCTGCTGCCTGACCTGTTGAGTGTTTCCAGCATTTTGTGTTTTACGTATTTCAGTTTTCTAACACATTTTCATGAACTATTAGTTATTTGTTACAATAGGTTAATGAAAAGAGTTGGAATGTGTGAGAGTGCATAACTTGCTGAGTGCGAGGAGACCTGGGACTAGCTATTTCCCATTTTGTGCCATCTCGGAGCTAAGTGGAGAAATGGCTTGTGAGCAAATTAATGCAAAATCAAATTATTATAACTTGCCAGCTTAATGGCTGACTAGATTCCCATGTAGTGTTGCCTTTTTGCTGAACATAACCATGTTGCTCAGTCATCAGGTGGAGGAGAGCATATTATATTACTGGCACTCACTCTGTGAGTTGTGATATTGAAGCAATGAGAGCCAATCATATTTTTGTTTGGCCGCTGATAATTTTAAGATTTGATACAGTCCATCCATCCAATTTAAATTGGGGGCAGTAGGAAAAGGATGAGAGTTTACACTCTCAGTAGTTTAGATTTGCACTAAATGCAACTCAGGTACAGAACATACAAAATAGAATGCATTCACCTAAATGATGAAGTCAAAGCTGAGAAGAGTGCAAAGCAGTGGAATCTTTAGAAGTTGATGAGAAAAGGGGTGAAGTGACCAAACGTGCAAGTTACTTGCACTGAAATGTAATTGTTGCTCAGCCAATGAAGATGCAGTGATGTACATTGTGTTTACTAGTTGTTCACGTGTAGCAGCAGCAGCAGTAGGCGAGGAAGGGACTCCTGCTGCAGTATTTGAACCTCCGTTGTCTGGAGAAAGGTCAGTGTAGGTAACTGGGCTGGGAGAGCAGTGAAAGGAACTGTGGCTGATGCTCCTGCAAAAGAGAAATACTCCTCAGTGGAAGAGTTGGAAAAGGCATTTAAGCTTGGATCTGCTCATTATCACTTCACCTCCTATCCTGCTGCAGCTCTGATGAAACAGAGTTCATTGTTGTCAGTTTGCACTATTTCTTTCAGTCAGAGTCCAGGTTTATCACCGGCATATGTTGTGAAATTTGTTAACTTTACAGCAGCAGTACAATGCAATGCATGATAATAGAGAAAATAACTGTGAATTAGAAAAAAAAACTATATACCAATAAAATAGTTAAGTTAAATAAGTAGTGTAAAAATGGAACAAAAAAGTAGTGAGGTAGTGTCCAAGGCTTCAATGTCCATTTAGGAATCGGATGGCAGAGGGGAAAAAGCTGTTCCTGACTCACTGAGTGTGTGACTTCAGGCTTCTGTATCTCAGTGGGGTCCTTAATGATGGACACTGCCTTTTTGAGGCATCCTTCCTTGATGTCCTGGATACTACAGAGTCCAGTGCTCATGATTGAGCACTCATTTTTGTTCACTGAATAACAAATAACACTGTAATAACTGAGTTTCTCCTTGTTGAAGCCCTCACCTTGGGTTTCTTTAGAAGCTAATTCTGTTTATAAATTTTCTATCATTTCTCTTCTCGGATCCTCAATTCCTTCATCTTTAAGTAATTTAACTGATAATTTTGTAGTTAAACACACCTTGAGGATTTGGGTACAATTTAGAAAATATTTTGGTTTATTGAGTTTTTCACTTTCAAGTCCCATTTTTTCTAACTGTTTTTTAAAACCTTCTATGACTGATGTAGTTTTTAAAAGAGTGGAATAGATTGGGTATTAAATGTTTTCAGGATTTGTTTGTTGGAGTTAGTCTCTCTTCATTTGAACAATTGTCTGCTAAGTATAGCCTACCCAAAACTAACTTTTTTCGATATTTACAAATTAGAGACTTTCTGCGTTCTCAAGTACATACATTTCCTAAAAGTCCAGATAAGAATTTACTTGATACAATTTTTAATTTGAAACCCTTCCATAATGGATCTATATCTTTGCTGGGAATGAGAAATATTTCTTTAGACAATTTCTGAACCTAGACAAGATTTTTTAATATTATGGGGACCTTTTTTGAACTATTTTCAAAATCTTTGATTTGCTATTAAGCACAGATATTGGCTAACAATATGTTTTATTATATGATAAGGATTTTTTCCTTTTTTTTAAACCAAACAGCTGTTTTATTTTCTGGTAGTGGGTGTAGTTTTTTTTTGCATAATAAAATTATCTCTTTTCAATATTATGTTTAAATTTAATGTATACAGATATGGGGTAATGAGACTATATTTGTAATTCCAATATATTGCAATCAATATATATTATATCCTACTGTACTCTGTATTCTATTATGTAAGAAATCAATAAAAATATTGAAAAAGGAAAAGAAGCCCTCACTTATTGTGCAACTGTTAATAAATAACAATGTCAATAACGCGTCTCCTTGTATGGAATGGTATCATGTCCCATTTTCGAGGTGATTCAATGAGCTCTCAAATATACTGAGATTTTCACTTTGCAGGAGTTGGGACTTGGAGCAAAAGTGGGAGACTTTGAGGTAAGTTAGCAACTTACTAAGTTGCTAGTAGAGTGAGTAAACCCTTGTTAGTTAATTGTTATTCAGCTAATTAGTTACTTAACAGCAGCTAATAAAAAGTAGGTAGGCTCAAGAAGAGCATTAATTTTGGAGTGGCGAAGGTGGACAGGCACAAGTGTGGAGCAGGTACAAACACAAAGTTTTATTTTTCTGTTCAGCTTTAGTATTTCTCTCAGTGACAACTAGCGTGGTGGAATGCGCCTCCTGCAACGTGTGGGTGGTTGAAGGCTGTTTCTCAGAATGAAGGCTTTTGGTGTGCTGCAGGGTTTGGTGTTGGGAGCCTCGTTATTTATTATTTATATCAATGATTTTGACGCGATTGCAAAAGGCTTGATCAATAGGTTTGTGGATGACATTGTTGACTGTAGAAGGTTGATCAGTTTGGGAAGTGGCAAAAAGATTTCAATACAGGTAAGTGAGGCAATGCATTGACAATCATAGAGCAATACAGCACAGGGACATACCCTTCAGCTGAAGCAATCCTTGCTGACCATTTTACCCATCCAAATAGACTCAAATTCCTGCTTTCTTCACGTATCTCTGTACGGCCCTGCCCCTCCACGTACCTATCCAAGTGTTTCTTAAATAATACTATTATACCTGTTTCAGCCACTTCCTCCGTTATTGTTTTACCTTGTTCTATCTCAATGCACTGTGTAATGATTTGATTTATATGAACAGTATGCAAGACAAGCTTTTCACTGTTCTCGGTATTTGTGACAATAATGAAACAATGCCAACTGTTGTGAATGGTAGGCCAGTGGAAGGCAGGATGGTAATGAAACAGAGGGTCCTGGGAGAACAAGTACATAGCTCATTTAACGTGAAGCCATAGTAGACAGGATGGTGAAAAAGCATTCAGCATGTGTAGGCTCATCGGACTAGGACTATGATTCTCGCTTAGGGTGCGAGAGATCCCGGGTTCAAATCCCTGGTTTTAGTGTTTGGCTAATCCAGAAGATGCATGAGGTCCACAGCAAATTGGCTGTTTGGATTTGGAACTGGCTTGTACGAAGAAGACAGGGTAGTGGTTGAAGGGTTGGAGGTCTGTCATTGGAGTCCTGCAGGAATCTGTGCTGGGGCCTCTGCTGTTTGTGATGTATATAAATGACCTGGATGAAAATGTAGGTGGGTGGGTTAGTAAATTTGCAGCTGATACCAAGAATGGTGGAGTTGTGGATAGTGTAGAGGTCTGGCAAAGATTACGGCGTATGTGATATAGATCAGTTGCAGATATGGACTGAGAAATGGCAGATAGAGTTTAACCCAGATAAGTGTGAGGTGTTTCACCTTGGTGGGGCAAATGCCAGGAGACAGTACACTGTCAAGGGCAAGATCCTTAACAGTGTTGCTGAGCAGAAGCAATGTTGGGGTCCAAGTTCATAGCTCCTTGAAAGTGGCTCCACAGGTTTCAGTGGTTACTAAGACTTGTAGAATGCTTGCTCTTATTAGTCAATGCATTGAGTTCAAAGGTCGAGAGGTTATGTTGCAATTTTATAAAACTCTTGTTAGGCCACATCTGGAGTATCACATACAGTTCTGGTCTCATTTCTACAGGAAGGCTGTCGAGGCTTTGGAGAGGGTGCAGAAGAGGTTCACCAGGAAGCTGCCTGGTCTAGAGGGTGTGTGCTATCATGAGAGGTTGTCATGGGACAGGAGACCCGGGAAGAAAGGAAGGGGGAGGCGGGGAAGCCCAGAGGATGGGCAAGGAGTATAGTGAGAGGGACAGAGGGAGAAAAAGGAGAGAGAGAGAAAAAAATTAATAATAATAATAAATAAATAATAATGGATGGGGTTTGAAGGGGAGGTGGGGCATTAACGGAAGTTAGAGAAGTCAATGTTCCTGCCATCAGGTTGGAGGCTACCCAGACGGAATATAAGGTGTTACATAGAAACATAGAAACATAGAAAATAGGTGCAGGAGTAGGCCATTCGGCCCTTCGAGCCAGCACCGCCATTCAGTATGATCATGGCTGATCATCCAACTCAGAACCCTGTACCAGCCTTCCCTCCATACCCCCTGATCCCTTTAGCCACAAGGGCCATATCTAACTCCCTCTTAAATATAGCCAATGAACTGGCCTCAACTGTTTCCTGTGGCAGAGAATTCCACAGATTCACCACTCTCTGTGTGAAGAAGTTTTTCCTCATCTCGGTCCTAAAAGGCTTCCCCTTTATCCTCAAACTGTGACCCCTCGTTCTGGACTTCCCCAACATCAGGAACAATCTTCCTGCATCTAGCCTGTCCAATCCCTTTAGGATTTTATACGTTTCAATCAGATCCCCCCTCAATCTTCTAAATTCCAACGAGTATAAGCCTAGTTCATCCAGTCTTTCTTCATATGAAAGTCCTGCCATCCCAGGAATCAATCTGGTGAACCTTCTTTGTACTCCCTCTATGGCAAGGATGTCTTTCCTCAGATTAGGGGACCAAAACTGCACACAATACTCCAGGTGTGGTCTCACCAAGGCCTTGTACAACTGCAGTAGTACCTCCCTGCTCCTGTACTCGAATCCTCTCGCTATAAATGCCAGCATACCATTCGCCTTTTTCATCGCCTGCTGTACCTGCATGCCCACTTTCAATGACTGGTGTATAATGACACCCAGGTCTCGTTGCACCTCCCCTTTTCCTAATTGGCCACCATTCAGATAATAATCTGTTTTCCTGTTTTTGCCACCAAAGTGGATAACTTCACATTTATCCACATTAAATTGCATCTGCCATGAATTTGCCCACTCAGCTAACCTATCCAAGTCACCCTGCATCCTCTTAGCATCCTCCTCACTGCTAACACTGCCGCCCAGCTTCGAGTCATCCGCAAACTTGGAGATGCTGCATTTAATTCCCTCATCCAAGTCATTAATATATATTGTAAACAACTGGGGTCCCAGCACTGAGCCTTGCGGTACCCCACTAGACACTGCCTGCCATTCTGAAAAGGTCCCATTTATTCCCACTCTTTGCTTCCTGTCTGCCAACCAATTCTCTATCCACATCAATACCTTACCCCCAATACCGTGTGCTTTAAGTTTGCACACTAATCTCCTGTGTGGGACCTTGTCAAAAGCCTTTTGAAAATCCAAATATACCACATCCACTGGTTCTCCCCTATCCACTCTACTAGTTACATCCTCAAAAAATTCTATGAGATTCGTCAGACATGATTTTCCTTTCACAAATCCATGCTGACTTTGTCCGATGATTTCACCGCTTTCCAAATGTGCTGTTATCACATCTTTGATAACTGACTCCAGCAGTTTCCCCACCACCGACGTTAGGCTAACCGGTCTATAATTCCCCAGTTTCTCTCTCCCTCCTTTTTTAAAAAGTGGGGTTACATTAGCCACCCTCCAATCCTCAGGAACTAGTCCAGAATCTAAGGAGTTTTGAAAAATTATCACTAATGCATCCACTATTTCTTGGGCTACTTCCTTAAGCACTCTGGGATGCAGACCATCTGGCCCTGGGGAGATATCTGCCTTTAATCCCTTTAATTTACTTAACACCACTTCCCTACTAACATGTATTTCCTCAGTTCCTCCATCTCACTGGACCCTCTATCCCCTACTATTTCCAGAAGATTATTTATGTCCTCCTTAGTGAAGACAGAACCAAAGTAATTATTCAATTGGTCTGCCATGTCCTTGCTCCCCATAATCAATTCACCTGTTTCTGTCTGTCGGGGACCTACATTTGTCTTAACCGATCTTTTTCTTTTCACATATCTATAAAAGCTTTTACAGTCAGTTTTTATGTTCCCTGCCAGTTTTCTCTCATAATATTTTTTCCCCTTCCTAATTAAGCCCTTTGTCCTCCTCTGCTGAACTTTGAATTTCTCCCAGTCCTCAGGTGAGCCACTTTTTCTAGCTAATTTGTATGCTTCTTCTTTAGAATTGATACTATCCCTAATTTCTCTTGTCAGCCACGGGTGCACTACCTTCCTTTTGCCAAACTGGGATGAACAATTGTTGTAGTTCATCCATGCGATCTTTAAATGCTTGCCATTGCATATCCACCGTCAACCCTTTAAGTGTCATTTGCCAGTCTATCTTAGCTAATTCACGTCTCATACCTTCAAAGTTACCCTTCTTTAAGTTCAGAACCTTTATTTCTGAATTAACTATGTCACTCTCCATCTTAATGAAGAATTCCACCATATTATGGTCACTCTTACCCAAGGGGCCTCTCACGACAAGATTGCTAATTAACCCTTCCTCATTGCTCAATACCCAGTCTAGAATAGCCTGCTGTCTAGTTGGTTCCTCGACATGTTGGTTCAAAAAACCATCCCGCATACATTCCAAGAAATCCTCTTCCTCAGCACCTTTACCAATTTGGTTCACCCAATCTACATGTAGATTGAAGTCACCCATTATAACTGCTGTTCCTTTATTGCACACATTTCTAATTTCCTGTTTAATACCATCCCTGACCTCACTACTGCTGTTAGGTGGCCTGTACACAACTCCCACCAGTGTTTTCTGCCCCTTAGTGTTATGCAGCTCTACCCATATCGATTCCACATCCTCCTGGCTTATGTCCTTCCTTTCTATTGCGTTAATCTCCTCTCTAATCAGCAACACCACCCCACCTCCTTTTCTTTCATGTCTATCCCTCCTGAATATTGAATATCCCTGAATTTTGAGCTCCCATCCTTGGTCACCCTGGAGCCATGTCTCTGTGATCCCAACTATATCATATTCATTAATAACAATCTGCACTTTTAATTCATCCACCTTGTTACGAATGCTCCTTGCATTGATACACAAAGCCTTCAGGCACGCTTTTACAACTCTCTTAGCCCTTATACAATTATGTTGAAAAGTGGCCCTTTTTGATGCTTGCCCTGGATTTGTCGGCCTGCCACTTTTACTTTTCTCCTTACTACTTTTTGCTTCTACCCTCACTTTACACCCCTCTGTCTCTCTGCACTGGTTCCCATCCCCCTGTTGTGAACTAACCTCCTCACGCCTAGCCTCTTTAATTTGATTCCCACCCCCCAACCATTCTAGTTTATAGTCACCTCAGTAGCCCTTGCTAATCTCCCTGCCAGGATATTGGTCCCCCTAGGATTCAAGTGTAACCCATCCTTTTTGTACAGGTCACGCCTGCGCCAAAAGAGGTCCCAATGATCCAAAAACTTGAATCCCTGCCCCCTGCTCCAATCCCTCAGCCACGCATTTATCCTCCACCTCATTGCATTCCTACTATCACTGTCACGTGGCACAGGCAGTAATCCTGAGATTACTACCTTTGCGGTCCTTTTTCTCAACTCCCTTCTTAGCTCCCTATATTCTCCTTTCAGGACCTCTCCCCTTTTCCTACCTATGTCATTGGTACCTATATGTACCACGACCTCTGGCTCCTCACCCTCCTGCTTCAGGATATCTTGGACACGATCAGAAATATCCCGGACCCTGGCACCAGAGAGGCAAACTACCATCCGGGTCTCTGGACTGCATTCACAGAATCGCCTATCTGACCCCCTTACTATCGAGTCCCCTATTACAACTGCCCTCCTCTTCCTTTCCCTACCCTTCTGAGGTACAGGGCCGGACTCTGTGCCGGAGGCACGGCGACTGTCGCTTCCCCCGGGTAAGCTGTCCCCCCCAACAGTACTCAAACAGGAGTACCTATTGTCAAGGGGCACAGCCACCGGGGTACTCTCTATTACCTGACTCTTCCCCTTCCCCCTTCTAACCGTGACCCACTTGTCTGTCTCCCGTGGCCCCGGTGTGACCACCTGCCTGTAACTCCTCTCTATCAACTCCTCACTCTCTCTGACCAGACGAAGGTCATCGAGCTGCAGCTCCAGTTCCCTAACACAGTCCCTTAGGAGCTGCATCTCGGCGCACCTGGCGCAGATGTGGACGTCCGGGAGGCTTGGAGACTCCAGGGCCTCTCACATCCTGCACCGAGAACAATAAACTGCCCTCACACTCATATTGCCCCTGTCCTCAAATAACAACAAAAAAAAATGAATACCAAACCCTCCTTGTCTCGCCCGTTTCCGCCAAAGCCCGTTGAGCCGAAGCCCTTAAGCCTTCACACTGCTCCCGGCTCACTACGCTGCCCGCTGTATGAGGCTCTGTTCCTTTTAAATTTTCCGCGCTTCACTGCCCGACGTCACACGCCTGCGCAGTCCCGCCTCTCTGAACGCCGATGGGGAAAAAAAATGACAAATTTTAAAATGGCTTCCTCCGCACTCCCGCTCTGATTCTCAGGCTTCCTTCTTCGAATGTTGTTCCTCCACCTCCCTTTCATACCCCATCTGTTATTTATTTATTATTAATTTTTTTCCTCTCTCTCTCTTCCAGAGGAGGTGTGTAAAAACAAAACCTGGGAACTAAAGGTCAGTCCAGACAAAAGAAAATCTGCAGATGCTGGAAATCTAAGCAACACACAAAATGCCGGAGGAACTCAGCAGGCCGGGCAGCATAGTCATAGTCATACTTTATTGATCCCGGGGGAAATTGGTTTTCGTTACAGTTGCACCGTAAATAATTAAATAGTAATAAAACCATAAATAGTTAAAGAGTAATATGTAAATTATGCCAGGAAATAAGTCCAGGACCAGCCTATTGGCTCAGGGTGTCTGACCCTCCAAGGAAGGAATTGTAAAGTTTGATGGCCACAGGCAGGAATGACTTCCTATGACGCTCTGTGTTGCATCTCGGTGGAATGACTCTCTGGCTGAATGTATTCCTGTGCCCACCCAGTACATTATGTAGTGGATGGGAGACATTGCCCAAGATGGCATGCAACTTGGACAGCATCCTCTTTTCAGACACCACCGTCAGAGAGTCCAGTTCCATCCCCACAACATCACTGGCCTTACGAATGAGTTTGTTGATTCTGTTGGTGTCTGCTACCCTCAGCCTGCTGTCCCAGCACACAACACATTATGGAGGTAATGTGGAGGAACATTAAATGCAACATTTTCAGCTATGCGCACATTCCATAAAATAATATAAAACACATGGAATTGTTGCATGTAACTGAGGTAAGATTATGGAAAAGAGTAAACAGTCGGGAGGGGTGCTGGGAAGTTGATTGGTGAAAGAGATAAAGGGATGGAGAAGGGGGAACCTAACAGGAGAGGACAGAAGGCCATGGAAGAAAGAAAAAGGGGAGGAGCATCAAAGGGAGGTGATATGGAGATAAGGTGAGAGAGGGAAATGGGGAATGGTGGGGAGGGGTGCAGTGTATTACTGGAAGTTCGGGAAATTGATGTTCATGCCATCAAGTTGGAGGTGACCCAGATGGAATAGAAGGTACACACACAAAATGCTGCAGGGGTCTTGGCCCAAAAAATCAACTGTACTTTTTTGCTATAGATGCTGCCTGGCCTGCTTCCAGCATTTTTGTGTGTGTTGCTTGGATTT
The DNA here is from genome assembly GCF_963921235.1 of Mobula hypostoma. Lineage (NCBI taxonomy): Eukaryota > Metazoa > Chordata > Chondrichthyes > Myliobatiformes > Myliobatidae > Mobula > Mobula hypostoma. The sequence goes on along the minus strand of NC_086129.1, from coordinate 15,797,870 downwards.
CCAGCATCTGAACTGAATTGACTTTATTTCTTACATCCTTCACATACATGAGGAGTAAAAATCTTTATGTTACGTCTGCATCTAAATGTGCAATCATAGTAATTTATAATAAATAGAACAGTCAATGTCATACAGAGTACACTCAAATCAGCGTGAGTTTATCAGTCTGATGGCCTGGTGGAAGAAGCTGTCCTGGAGCCTGTTGGTCCTGGTTTTTATGCTGTGGTACCGCTTCCCGGATGGTAACAGCTGGAATAGATGGTGGTTGGGGTGACTTGGGTCCCCGGTGATCCTACGGGCCCTTCTTACACACCTGTCCTTGTAAATGTCCTAAATCATGGGAAGTTCACATCTACAGATGCTGGTGGCTGTCCACACCACTCTCTGCAGAGTCCTGCGACTAAGGGAGGTACAGTTCCCATATCAGGCAGTGATGCATCTGCAGGTTTTCTCTTTTTTGTGATCAGGGTATAAGGTGTTGCTCCTCCAACTTGTGTGGCCTCATCATGACAATGGAGGAGGCCATGGCTAGACATAACAGAATGGGAAGTGGAATTAAAATGGGTGGCCACTGGGAGATCCTGCTTCTTCTAGTTCTTCAGGTACTCGGTGAAGCGGTCTCCCAATCTACATTGGGTCTCACCGATGTACAGGAGGCCACACCAGGAGCACTGGATACAGTAGATGGCCCCAACAGACACACAGGTGAAGTGTTGCCTCACCTGAAAGTACTGTTTGGAGAGCATTCTGACAGACTGCATCACTGTCTGGTATGGAGGGGCTACTGCACAGGACCGAAAGAAGCTGCAGAGGGTTGTAAATCTAGTCAGCTCCATCTTGGGTACTAGCCTACAAAGTACCCAGGACATCTTTAGGGAGCGGTGCCTCAGAAAGGCAGTGTCCATTATTAAAGACCTCCAGCACCCAGGGCATGCCCTTTTCTCACTGTTACCATCAGATAGGAGGTACAGAAGCCTGAAGGCACACACTCAGCGATTCAAGAACAGCTTCTTCCCCCCGCCATCTGATTCCTAAATGGAAATTGAACCCTTGGACACTACCTCACCTTTTTTAATATATAGTATTTCTGTTTTTTGCATGTTTTTAATCTATTCAATATGTATACTGTAATTGATTTACTTATTATTATTATTTTTTCTCTTCTATATTATGTATTGCATTGAACTGCTGCTGCTAAGTTAACAAATTTCACATCACATGCCGGATAATAAACCTGATTCTGAATGGTAGTGAAGGAGGAGATCTCGGGGCGCGTGTAGCACTTGTTCCGCTTGCAAGGATAAGTGCCAGGAGGGAGATCAGTTGGTGTTGGGGGGGGGGGAACAAATGGACAAGGGAGTCACGTAGGGAGCAACCCCCGCAGAAAGCAGGAAGTGGTGGGGTGTTGAACAGAAAGATGTCCTTGGTGGCAGGATCCTGCTGGAACTAAAGACCAGTGAACCTACCATCCATGGTCGGTAAGTTACTGCAGGGGATTCTGAGGAATAAGATGTATGTGCACCTGAAATGATGGGTTGATTAGTAATAGCACAGTTTTGTGCATGGACGATCAGGTCTTGCAAATTTGACTGAGTGTTTTGAAGAAGTAACCGAGGTTGATGACAGCATGGTGGTAGACATGGTGTATATGGACTTCAGTCAGGCCTTTGAAGTTCCTCATGGAACTTCTTCATGAAGTTCCTGTGATGTAAAGTTAGGATGCATGGACTGCAGTTAATTGGATATATCTTTGGCTCAATATTAAGACGCAGGGGGTGGTGGTGGTGGAAGGTTATTTCTTGGACTGGAGTCACTAGTGATTGGTGTTTAGCCCATTGTTAATTGTCATTTATTTTAACTACTTGAATGAGAATGTATAAGGCATGGTTAGTAAGTTTGGAAGTGAAACTGAAATAGGTGGTATTGTGGATAACGAAAAAAGTTATCAAAAATTACAGGGGGATCTTAATGAACTCAGTAAGTGGGCTGAGGAATGGCAAAAGAAGTTTAGTTTGGATGAGTGTGAGGTGTTGCATTTTGGGAAGACAAATCAGGATAGCCCACTCACATTGAGCAGTGGGGCCTTGGAGTGTTGTAAAAACAGAGAGAACTGGGCACACCAGTATACATTTCCCTGAAATTTGAATCATGGAAACACAGGGTGGTGAAAGTAGCTTTTGGTACACTGGCCTTCTTTAGTCAGGACACTGAGTATAAAAGTTGAGGTTGTAGTTGTACTGTACAAGACAATAGTGAGGCTGCATTTGGTGTAATGTGTTCAGTTTTAAACACACTGCTACAGGAAAGATGCCATTAATCTGGAAAGAGTGCAGAGAGATTTACAAGTGTCTCTGAGGAACTGAGCTGTAAAGAGAAGTTTTACTTGTTGGAGCGTAGAAAGTTGAGAGGTGATCTTGTGGAGGTGTATAAAAATCATGAGGGTATAGATAGTGAGTGGAGTCATTTACCCAGGATTAAGGAATCAAGAGAGCAAAATAAGAAACTGAATGGCAACATTTTTCACTCAGAGGGTGGCTTGTATATGGAATGTGCTGCAACAGGAAGTGGTTGAGCCATGTACATTAGCAATATTTAAAGGGCACCTTGACAATGAATAAAGGCATGTGGGCCAACATGGGCAAATGGGAGTAGATCAGATTGGCATTTTGGTGAGGGTGGACTGGTTGGGTTGAATTACTCTATTGCTCTAAACGGAGCCTTTCTTGTCTTCAGTTCTGATGAAGGGCCCCAACTTAAAATATCAACTGTTCATCTCTTTCCATAAAACTGCCTGACCTGCTGTGTTCCTCCTGCATTTTCATTTGTTTTTGTGTATTGCTCCACTCTGCTATCTGTCATTCTTATCTCACCAAACCTCTTTTTAAAAAATGTTTTTAACTGCATGGTGCCAGACATTCTGCAAATACTCAACACTTCTCTTCTATCAGGCTGCTTCCCAAAAGCCCTGAAAACTGCAGCTATTAAGCCTCTTTTTGAAAAAGAACAACCTAGATGCCTTGGTAATTAATAACTACAGGCCTATATCAAACTTACCATGCTTAAGTAAAATCATTGAAAAGGTTGTTTATCAGCAACTCAATAGTTTTTGGCTGTAAGCAACTGGATGGATGTTTTCCAGGCTGGATTTTGACAACAGCACAGCACTGAGACTGCTCTGGTCAAGGTTTTAAATGACGTCTGTTTAAACCATGATGGTAAAATTTCAGTTTTGGTTTTCTGTATCTCAGTGCTGCTTTTGACACAGTTGGCCATGGCACATTACTGGACAGACTGGAAAACTGGGTGGGACTGTCCGGTATAGTCCTAGAGTGGATTAAATCGTATTTACTGGACAGGGACTATTTTGTGTCGCTTGGTATCTGCGTATCTGACCGAACAAAAATGACATGTGGAGTGCCTCAAGGGCATCCTCTGTTTAACATATACAGGCTCCCTCTAGCTCAGATCATGGTAAGCAACAAAATATCTTGCCTGAATTATGCAATGACAGTCAGGTTTATATAACAGCATCATCAAGGGACTGTGGTCCCATACAATCACTAAAAAAACTGTATTGAACAAATCACAGGTTGGATGAGCCAAAATTTCCTCCAGTTACACAAAGAGAAAACTGAAATAATTGTTTTTGGTGCCAAAACAGAACGATTAAAAATCAGTGCTCACTTAGAATCCCTGTCGATACAGACCACAAACCAAGCCAGAAACCTTGGTGTTGTGATGGACTCCAAGTTAAATTTTAACTGACACATTAAGACAATTACAAAGTTAGCCGACTACCATCTTAAAAATATAGTGAGAGTTGAAGGCTTATGTCTCAGCAAGATCTAGAGAAACTCATCCATACATTTAATTGTAGTAGGTTTGACTGCTGTAATGGTATTTTCACAGGTCCCTGTAAATAAAAAAAACCCTCAGACAGCTGCAGCTCATTCAGAACACTGCTGCTAGAGTCCTCACTGAGATCAAGACAGTAGAACACATCACTTCAGTTCTCAGATCACTACATTGGCTTCCTGTCCATCGGAGGATTAATTTAAAATAATACTGCTGGTTTCTAAAGCACTGAATGGTCTCGGGCCAAAACACATCTCCGATCTCTTGCTGCATTATGAACCTTCCCGAGCTCTCCGGTCGTCTGGGGCGAGTCTGTTTACTGTCCCCAGGGTCAAAACTAAACATGCTGAAGCAACTTTTAGTTACTAAGCTCTACATATCTGAAAGTCTGCCCCAACTTTAAGTTCTTTTTAAGTGAGGCTTAAAACTTTTCTTTTTGCTGTAGCTTTTCATTAGAATCTCCTGCACTGTAACTACTATTTCTTTATTTTTGTTGTTATTCAATTTATATTGTCTGAAATTTGATGTTTGATTCTTGTATCTTGTTTTATATAAAACTATTTGAAGTGCCTTGTGTTTGAAAAGTGCTATACAAATAAACTTGCCTTGTCTAAAGTGTTTCCTGCCTCCTCAAAGTTCATTGCATCTCCAAGGGAATAAACAGTCAGTATTTCAGGCCAACGCATCATCAGGACTGAAAAGAGGGGAGGGGATTGAACAGAAGTCAGAATAGGAAGGTGGGGGGGGAGGAGGGGAATGAGTACAAGTTGCCAGGTGAGAGATGAGGGTGAAGGTGATTGGTGGGAGAGGGCAAATGAATTGAGGAGCCGGGAGAGGCTGAAGAAGCAGCTAATGGGAGAGGACAGTGGGCCATAGAAGAAAGGGAAGGTGGAGGGCAACCCTATGGAGGACATGGGCTGATGAGGAGAAGAGATGAAAGGGTAACCAGAATGGGGAATGGAGAAAGAGAGGAGTAAAAGGGAAGATAAATGACCAGGTTCTCACCTCATCCCCTTCACCTGATCTCACCTACCACCTGCTAGCTTCTACTCTTTCCCCTTCCCCCACCTTCTACTCCCCTTCCAGATCTGATGAAGGGTGTCAGCCTGAAACGTTGACTGTTTATTCCTCTCCATAGATTCTGCCTGACTTGTTCAGTTCCTCCAGCATTTTGTGTGTTGCTTTAGATTTCCAGCATCTGCAGAATCTTTTGTGACTGTTCTGTAACATGCCTCCAATAAACTCAGACTTGAATTTCTGAAATCAATCTACATGAATGCTAGTTCTATCCCAAATTATTTTGAAATCTTGCCCCATTACTGAACATAAAACTGACTGGTCTGTAATTGCAGTAGAACTCCCAGAATCCATTGAATGTTGGGAAATTGAGTGGCTCGGCAGCACCCTGCCCGGGACTCCCGTCTCCATACTCAGTTTATGTTTGACAAAGCAAGTCAATACTCTCCGTACAACAGGGACACGCCAAACGTCACAACATCACCAGTTCTACAGTTGTAAACCTAAATTTCCACCGTCTCTTACCTAAGAGTGCCTCACTCCCTGAATGGCTCCACCGAGAATTGAGGACATCGCAAGTCAGGCAGCATCTATGGAGAGTAATAAACAATTGACCTTCCAGGACGAGGTCCTGATGAAAGGTCTCGCCCTGGAACGTCAACTGTTTAGTCCTCTCCATAGATTCTGCCCCGACCGCTGATTTCCTTAGACGTTTTGCTCTGGATCTTCTTCTTTCCGGCTGTTTAGACGCATCTGGGCATATTGTAGCCCTCCACAGGATGTATAATTAATTATAGAACTTCAAGGAACTCAAATTCTCGAATACAACCTAGTCTCACGTATATTGTGGCCATCACTGAGACGTGGCTAAAGGATGCATGTCTCTGGGAGCCGAACGTCCAAGGATACACGGTGTATCGGAAGGATAGGAAGGTAGGCAGAGGGGGAGGCGTGGCTTTATTGGTAAGAAATGACATCAAATCATTAGAAAGAGGTGATATAGGATCGGAAGGTGCAGAAACTTTATGGGTTGAGCTAAGAAATCACAGGGGTAAAAGGACCCTGATGGCAGTTACTTATAGGCCTCCAAACAGCTGCAGGGATGTGGACTACAAATTACAACTGGAAATAGAAAAGGCTTGTCAGAAGGGCAGTGTTATGATAATTGTGGGGGATTTTAACATGAGAGTAGATTGGGAAAATCAGGTCAGCACCGGATCTCAAGAGAGAGAATTTGTAGAATGTCTGCGAGCTGGCTTTTTAGAACAACATGTTGTTGAGCCCACTAAGGGATCAGCTGTACTGGATTGGGTATTGTGTAATGAACCGGAGGTGATTAGAGAGATTGAGGTGAAGGAACCCTTAGGAGACAGTGATCATAACATGATTGAGTTCACTGTGAAATTAGAAAAAGAGAAACTGAAATCTGATGTGTCGGTATTTCAGTGGAGTAAAGGAAATTACAGTGGCATGAGAGAGGAACTGGCCAAAGTTGACTGGAAAGGGACACTGGTGGGAAAGACAGCAGAGCAGCAGTGGCTGGAGTTTATGTGAGAAATGGGGAATGTGCAAGACAGGTATATTCCAAAAAAGAAGAAATTTTCGAGTAGAAAAAGGATGCAACCATGGTTGACAAGAGAAGTCAAAGCCAAAGTTAAAGCAAAGGAGAGGGCATACAAGGAAGCAAAAATTAGTGGGAAGACAGAGGATTGGGAAGTTTTAAAACCTTACAGAAGGAAACCCAGAAGGTCATTAAGAGAGAAAAGATTAACTATGAAAGGAAGCTAGCAAATAATATCAAAGAGGATACTAAAAGCTTTTTCAAGTATATAAAGAGTAAAAGACAGGTGAGAGTAGATATAGGACCGATAGAAAATGATGCTGGAGAAATTGTAATGGAAGATAAGGAGATGGCAGAGGAACTGAATGAGTATTTTGCATCAGTCTTCACTGAGGAAGACATCAGCAGTATACCGGACACTCAAGGGTGGCAGGGAAGAGAAGTGTGCGCAGTCACAATTACGACAGAGAAAGTACTCATGAAGCTGAATAGTCTAAAGGTAGATAAATCTCCTGGACCAGATGGAATGCACCCTCATGTTCTGAAGGAAGTAGCTGTGGAGATTGTGGAGGCATTAGCGATGATCTTTCAAAAGTCGATAGATTCTGGCATGGTTCCGGAAGACTGGAAGATTGCAAATGTCACTCCGCTATTTAAGAAGGGGGCAAGGAAGCAAAAAGGAAATTATAGACCTGTTAGCTTAACATCGGTGATTGGGAAGTTGTTGGAGTCGATTGTCAAGGATGAGGTTACAGAGTACCTGGAGGCATATGACAAGATAGGCAGAACTCAGCATGGATTCCTTAAAGGAAAATCCTGCCTGACAAACCTATTACAATTTTTTGAGGAAATTACCAGTGGGCTAGACAAGGGAGATGCAGTGGATATTGTATATTTGGATTTTCAGAAGGCCTTTGACAAGGTGCCACACATGAGGCTACTTAACAAGATAAGAGCCCATGGAATTACGGGAAAGTTACATACGTGGATAGAGCATTGGCTGATTGGTAGGAAACAGAGAGTGGGAATAAAGGGATCCTATTCTGGTTGGCTGCCGGTTACCAGTGGTGTTCCACAGGGGTCAGTGTTGGGGCTGCTTCTTTTTACATTGTACTTCAACGATTTGGATTATGGAATAGATGGCTTTGTGGCTAAGTTTGCTGACGATACGAAGATAGGTGGAGGGGCCGGTAGTGCTGAGGAAACGGAGAGTCTGCAGAGAGACTTGGATAGATTGGAAGAATGGGCAGGGAAGTGGCAAATGAAGTACAATGTTGGAAAGTGTATGCTTATGCACTTTGGCAGAAAAAATAAACGGGCAGACTATTATTTAAATAGGGAGAGAATTCAAAGTTCTGAGATGCAACGGGACTTGGGAGTCCTCGTACAGGATACCCTTAAAGTTAACCTCCAGGTTGAGTCAGTAGTGAAGAAGGCGAATGCAATGTTGGCATTCATTTCTAGAGGAATAGAGTATAGGAGCAGGGATGTGATGTTGAGGCTCTATAAGGCGCTGGTGAGACCTCACTTGGAGTACTGTGGGCAGTTTTGGTCTCCTTATTTAAGAAAGGATGTGCTGACGTTGGAGAGGGTACAGAGGAGATTCACTAGAATGATTCTGGGAATGAGAGGGTTAACATATGAGGAACGTTTGTCCGCTCTTGGACTGTATTCCTTGGAGTTTAGAAGAATGAGGGGAGACCTCATAGAAACATTTCGAATGTTGAAGGGCATGGACAGAGTGGATGTGGCAAAGTTGTTTCCCATGATGGGGGAGTCTAGTACGAGAGGGCATGACTTAAGGATTGAAGGGCACCCATTCAGAACAGAAATGCGAAGAAATTTTTTTAGTCAGAGGGTGGTGAATCTATGGAATTTGTTGCCACGGGCAGCAGTGGAGGCCAAGTCATTGGGTGTATTTAAGGCAGAGATTGATAGGTATCTGAGTAGCCAGGGCATCAAAGGTTATGGTGAGAAGGCAGGGGAGTGGGACTAAATAGGAGAATGGATCAGCTCATGATAAAATGGTGGAGCAGACTCGATGAGCCGAATGGCCTACTTCTGCTCCTTTGTCTGATGGTTTTATGGTCTTATAAACTGAATAACAGACTCTTCAAGGATGTTGATTCTCTTGATGGCCAAACAAAGATTTAATAGAAAACCAAAATAAATTTAAGCCAGATAACCTCTTAAACAACATACTTCTTTCAACTTTGTTTCGATTACAGCTCAGCAAAACATGCTGGACTGTCTCTGGACAACCACAGTCACGTAATCCAGTAGGATGTTTTCCTATTATCTTTAAATAATAGTTTAGCCCACAATCTCCCAAGCTACGTCTTGTAAATTTCACCATATCTCTACGACTTGAAAGGTAACAGTCTGAGACCTTTTTAACTAGTGGGTGACTAGAAAAATAATGCCTGCCCCTTAATTCATTTTTCCAATCCTCCTGCCACTTCTTCTCTATACCTTTTTTAATCCTACTTCTCAATTCTGCTCTGCCTTGGGGAACTCTAATTTCTACTTGCCTGCTCTGTAAGGAAGGCTTTGCAATGCCATCCACAATTTCATTTCCCTCCACCCCAGCATGCCCAGGTATCCACGAAAATTTAACTGCACAACCCATCTTCCCTACTCTAAACAACACTAAGAGAATCTCAATAACTATGTCAGGACGAGCTTTTGATTTACTCCCTTTTATAGACTCCAAGGCAGCAGCAGAATCTGAACAGATGATAACCCTACGTGGTTGAGAGTCTTCTATTCACCATAAGGCGCAGAGGATTGCTAATAATTCTGTTGCAAAGACAGAAACACCATCTGAAACCCGGTGACCAATCTTAACTCCAAGTTGAGACACATACATCCCAAATCCTGCCCTACTGCTCTCTGGGTCCACTGAGCCATCAGTAAAAATCTTCAGATAAGATCATAGAACCATAGAAACTACAGCACAGAAACAGGCCCTTTGGCCCTTCTTGGCTGTGCCGAACCATTTTCTGCCTAGTCCCACTGACCTGCACACAGACCATATCCCTCCATACACTTCCCATCCATGTATCTGTCCAATTTATTCTTAAATGTTAAAAAAGAACCTGCATTTACCACCTCGTCTGGCAGCTCATTCCATACTCCCACCACTCTCTGTGTGAAGAAGCCCCCCCAATGTTCCCTTTAAACTTTTCCCCCCTCACCCTTAACCCATGTCCTCTGGTTTTTTTCTCCCCTTGCCTCAGTGGAAAAAGCCTGCTTGCATTCACTCTATCTATACCCATCATAATTTTATATACTTCTATCGAATCTCCCCTCATTCTTCTACGCTCCAGGGAATAAAGTCCTAACCTATTCAACCTTTCTCTGTAACTGAGTTTCTCAAGTCCCGGCAACATCCTTGTAAACCTTCTCTGCACTCTTTCAACCTTATTTATATCCTTCCTGTAATTTGGTGACCAAAACTGAACACAATACTCCAGATTCGGCCTCACCAATGCCTTATATAACCTCATCATAACATTCCAGCTCTTATACTCAATACTTCGATTAATAAAGGCCAATGTACCAAAAGCTCTACAAACATATCAATATCTCCTTCCAGCGAAGCTGGGATAGATGGTTTCCTATATATCCCTGACATTCTGCGAATAATTGTCCATAGCTACTTTATAGGTGTCTCAGGCCCAGTGTTCCACAAAATTTTCTCCAACTATCCCTCTTTGCATTTTTAATTACTCTCCTTGCTACTGCTCTTTCCTTTTTATACTCCATAACATTATCTAACACTGGGTACTTTCTTAATTTTCTGTAAGCTCTATTTCTTTCTGCCATATCACAATTTTTATTCCACCACGGAACTAATGCTCGAGCCTTAAGTACATTCCGTAGCGGAATAGTCAACTGAGCAACTTTATGAATTATAGAACAGAGGGATTAATTCCAATCGTCTATGGAGCCCTCACTATTAATCTCTTCCATTATATCCACAGCTTTCTCCTGGTACTCATCCCAATGGGCCAAAGAAAAATTATACCTAGCAGACCTCTCCTCAACTTCTACTATCAAATTTCTACCAAAATCTACATAATATAGGAGAGTGATCACTTCCTAGTGTGTATCTGTCCATAACATCCCATTCCCCAACCCTAGCTAAGTTTGAGGAAGTGATAGATAAGTCTAAGTGACTACAGGTATTCTTTACAATATTAAATCTTGTAAGCCTTCCGTCATTTAGCAGTACCATGTTGAATCTATCTAGAAACTCCTCTATTATTGCTCCATTACTATCTGTACTTTCACTACCCCATATAGGATTATGGGCATTGAAATCTCCAACCCAGATTCCTGGGGATCTTACCTTATTCATAATTTCATCCAAATCTAATAACATCATATTACCTGGATTATAAAGGTTAATCAAAGTTATTTGACCATGAGAGCGCCAAACCTCCACAGCCACAATTTCAAGGTTAGATTTAAAATCAAGTCTTCTAAACTGGAGTCCTGTTTTTATGAAAGTTGCACACCCTCCACCAGATTTACCTGTTCTGTCAGCTCTCAAACTATTATATCCAGGGATCACAAAATCTAAATGAGGCTTTAACCATGTCTCCTGTATACAGATCAAATCAGGCTTGTCTTTAAAAATTCCAACAAATCTTTTTAATTCTTGACCATTTGCAGATAAACTTCTTGCATTCCATTGTAATATTAAAAACATCGAAATACTAATTATTGGCCTCTTCATTCACATAAAGCTCCTCCGTACTCTCTGATCCCAAAAACTGGGAAGTATTCAGTGATTGTTTGTCTGTCATATACTCAGGTAATTTTTCCGGCGAAATCTGTTTTATATCAAGGAATCTCTCTGCAGCTCCAACAACTACTTTTATCATATCCGACCTCTTGGCTGTAGTTTTAGTCCCGACCAGTACATCAACAACAAACGCCAAAAAAGACTCTTTAGTCATCAACAACATGCCTGAAGGAACCATAGTTGGAGAACTCGGAATGAACTGACTCCCCATCATTCCAATCTTTTCTTTACTTATCCTTTGCTCTCTATCAACTTTCTTTACTGCTTCAGCATATGATATTTTCTGTTGGATACTAACATCCTGAATCTGCTTTGCCTTACTAAAATACTCACATCCTCTGAACGCCACTACATGGTCCCCTCCACAGTTACTGCATTTAGGCACCGCTGCCTTACATGCTTTAATATCATGATCCTCTCCACACTTCATACATCTTCTTTTACCCCAACATGAACCAGCAACATGTCCAAATCTCTGGCAATTATAACAGCATAAGGGAGGCCTAATGTATTCTCTAACTTGATAAGACACGCACCCAAGATAGGAAGAACATCACCTGCAAAAACCAGAAGAACAGGGGAATCCCAATTACGACCTTCTCTGGATTTTAATCATTTGGCTTCAATCACTCGACCACCTTTAACTTTGTCCAAAATTTCCTTTTCAGTCATGCCAGACCAAATACCATACACTACCCCCTTAACTCCCTTCCTTTCTTTCAGAGTAATACACTCCACTTTCACAACCAATTTTCCCACTATTTTAGCACTGTTATATTGGTCAATATCTTTGCAACAAATTTTCAGCAATCCATTAGACATAATCTTGGCCTGGAATCCTTTACCTATTTGGTTCTCTAATGCTGCTGCCACTTTCAAAGGATGAAGGGCTATAAATCCTCCTTCTCCTTCCTTCTGACCTTTAGTTTTATACAGGACTATAAATTCCTCCAATTCACCCATTTTCCTCAATTTGTTGTCCCCCATTACTTCAGGTCTTTCACTTAATGCACCCCTTTTTGGCTACCCTTACTTCCGGAGTATTCCACAGCCTCCCACCACCCCCCCCCACCTTCAATCTCAAACCCCCCCCCCGCCCGTTTTGCAGCCATAGGCTACAAACTAATCTTTTCCAAACTACTAGGCTCCTCCACGCCAAAGTCCCCACCCCTCAATCAACAGTCCCAACTGCTTACTCCTCAGCCCAACAACCACCTTGCTCTGGATCTGTCTGTCTGTGTCTTGTTTTACAGCAGTTGGCACTCAGCTTAATAGTGCATTACCACCACCTTCAGCTCCGGAGTGTGCAATAGACATACATTCTAAATCCCTTCACCCAATCTCTCACACACACACTCTCACACGCACACACACACACGCACACACCCTAACCTACACTTTATCCTACCATCTTTGGCCATCCTAGCACCCTATTCTTGTTTATCCATCATATCCTATAAAAAAACCCCTGTACCCTTTAAGAAAGCTAAAAATACCCGGACTTGTGCTCTCTCACCCATGCCCAGCAACCCTTTTAATGTGAATTCCTGCACCCCCAACTCCCTTAGTTTAATTGTCATCATCTCTCTCTGTCTCCCATACTTCCTGCAACACAAAACTACATGTTCTACTGACTCCTCTTCCTGACATTCCTCACACAATCCTGTCTGGTATTTCCCTATCATTTTCAATGTTTTGTTTAATGCACAATGCCCCAGCCTTAACATAGTCCACACAGTTTCCTCTCTTCTGTATCCATTACCTACCCTAGTAACTGCAACACTCTTTTGTATTTGATATAAATGCCTCCCTTTCCCCTCCCTGTCCCATCTTTCTTGCCACATTTGGTTGATTTTTTCCCAGATTACACACTTAACCTCTGTTTTACTGATACTAATGTGCATTTCCACATTTCCTTTCTTTAACGCCCTCTTTGCCAACTCATCCACCCTCTCATTCCCCTTCACCCCTACATGTGCTGGAACCCATAGAAATTTTACCTGACCTCCCTGATTTGCAATTCTTGCAACTAACTGAAGGACTTCATAAAGTACATCTTGCCGACTGTTTGTGTGAAAAGACCTTAAACTTGCTAGAACTGAGGATGAATCTGAACATATCAATGCTTTGACTTGTCTGGCTTTCTGCACCCATTGCAACGCAACCAACACTGCCAGCATCTCCACTGTAAACACCCCTAACTTATTAGATGTTCTTCTGCTGATTCCAATTCCTTTTGCTAGTATTACCACCCCAAACCCTGTCACTCCTGTTTCAGGTTCCTTCGCACCATCCATATAAATGTGAGTATAATCAGTATACTTTTCCATCACATGATCGTTAAATGCATTTACCAAATCTGTTTTATATCTTTCTTTCCTTTTTTACCTCTAACAAATGCCAGTCTATGTCAGGCCATACAAGCTTCCATGGAGCTACAACCGGATAAACTACTGAAGATCCTTAGATCGAACACTCCACATTCCTCAGATCAAACACTCCACATTCTTTCGCGATATCATTCCCTACCCGACTAAAGGTATCCCTCTGAAACCTCCCATTTTCCCAGCACTCCTGCAACACTCCTTTAGTAGGGTGAGAATCATTGTGCCCCTGCAAGTTAGCCCAGTAGTTTGCCATCAGTTGCATCCTTCTTAGTTCCAAAGGCATTACGCCCATTTCTACCTGTAGGGCTGACACTGGTGACGTTTTAAAAGCCCCACTGCACACTCTCAAAGCCTGAGCCTGAATCACATCCAGTTTCCTTATAAGAGACCTAGCTGCTGATCCATATGCTATATTTCCATAGTTCAACACAGATCTCACTAAAGCCACATACATTCTCTTCAACACTGAACAACTTGCTCCCCATTCCCTACCAGTCAAACATCTCATTACATTTATTACTTTTTTACATTTCTCCTCAACTTTCCTGATATGGTCTGCCCATGTTAATCGTGAATCAAATATAACTCCCAGAAATTAAAATGATCCAACCCTTTCTAATTCAATCCCATACATCCTTAACTTCTTCCCTACCTCAATTCTTTTCCTGGTAAAAAATACAGTTTGAGTTTTTTCTACTGAAAATCTACATCCCCAATCATAACCCCACTCCACCACTTCATCAATTGCTTCTTGTAGTTTCCTGATTATATGCTTCATGTTCCTGCCTCTTTTCCACAAGGCCCCATCATCCGTAAACAGTGACCTACCTATATCCGCTGGTACCTTTGTGAAGACATCATTGATCATAATGATGAAAAGTAACGGGCTAATCACACTACCTTGAGGTGTGCCATTTCCCACTATGTACTGTTTTGATAATTCTGATCCAATCCGAACTTGAATTTTTCTACCAAACAAAAAATCTTTAATCCAATTAAAAACTCTCCCACCAACCCCCATCTTGTGCAGTTTAATTAATAATCCTTCCTTCCACATCATATCATAGGCTTTTTCAATGTCAAAAAACACTGCAACTACTGATTCTTTATTTGCCTGGGCCTTCCTTATTTCAGTCTCTAACCTTATCACTGAGTCCATAGAATTCCTTCCCTTTCTAAGACCACTCTGATAACTTGCCAGCATTCCCCTCTTCTCAAGCTCATATGATAACCTTTCTGTTATCATCCTTTCCATTATTTTACATATATATTTGATGTTAATGCTATTGGTCTGTAGCTCGTGGGTTTTGATGGATCCTTGCCAGGCTTCCTTATTGGAATTACTACTGCTTCTTTCCATGCACTTGGTAATCTTCCTTCCTCCCACACTCTGTTATAAAAATGCAGCAACTTCAAGAGCACTCCTTCTCCTAGATTTTTTAGCATCACAGAGCATATCCCCTGGGGAGGTTGGTCTCGATCTCTTTATTGCTCTCACCATTTCTGCTAACGTAAATGGATCATCAATTATATCATCTGTTCCTTCCCTCCTGTTTAACACACCTGGGTGTTGAATCATTGTTCTTTCCCTTCTCTTTCTCCCTTCTTCAGACAAATTTTCTGAACTGTGTATCTGTACAAATGACTTGGCCACGATCTCAGCCTTATCCCTACTGGAGACTGCCGTTTCCTCCTCAGATATCATTACTGGATATTCCCATTCCCTTCTATCTCCTCCCATCCTCTTAATCATTCCCCATACCTCTCCCACAGGTGTTGTTCTTCCTATTTTGTTGCAAAAACTCCTCCAATTTGCCCTTTTAGCTTGACGTATAGTTGCTCTGGATCTGCAGAATCTCTCGAGTTTATGAATTTAGGTCATCACTCGGACGGCGCCAAGCCCCAGATAATGGCTGCTGTATTACCCAGAAGGCCACGCGTCAGAGTAGGCATTCCACTCACGTTGAAGGATCTCAATGCGCAGGCGCACGGGTCAGGGCTGCCATCGTGAACCGGGAGTTAGGTGAGGTACTGTTGAGGGTGAGGGACCTGAGGGTCAAGTCAGGGAGGGGGACGCCGCAGGAGAAGGTGGGAGCAGGTCTGTTTCCGCGGGACACGGCCAGGTGCCCGGATCCAGTCGGTAATGATAGGCCGAAGTCCCACGCCCTTAGTTACCTGAGTAACCGCGCGTCCTCTGCGGAGACAGAGCGGGATGGGAGCGAGCAAGAGGCAGAAGAGGGGAGGAGGAGGGTTTGGATGTGGGAAAGGGGCTGAATGTGTTGCTGCGGGTGGAGTTGCCCAGATCAGGGTTGGTGAAGGGACGTCCTTCTCCTTGGCCCTCCATTCCCCCCGCTCCTGCCGTTCACTCTGCTCTTGCCCCTCTCTGCATTAGCTGAGGGTGAGGGAGCTCAGCGGGCCAGATGGGGGACTTTCGCTGGGGATTAGTTGCAGGGAATTAATTGATAGCCGGAAAAGTTTTCCTGGCATTTTCCTCGGCTGAGACGGCCGATTTCTCACAATCACAGAGTTGGGGATAAGGCGGGGGCATCTTCCAGGATAAAGGGAATTTTGGACCGAATAGGGAACTGTTCCTGGGCTCAAGAGAAAGGAAGCGGAGATAATGCACAGAATTGTTCCCAGGATCAAACGAGTTGGGGGAGGAGAGGGGGATAAGCCTGGAGTTGAGGCGTTTGCAGGAATCTAGGAATCAGTGCACCTAATGGTTGTATCAGTATTTTACGTTTTCATTTTATTTCTCTCTAAAGTTAGCTGTAGAGCAATGCTGGTTTCAATCTTGGGGTAGACATGAGAGAATATGTGTCTTGCATTTTAAAGATTCCTCTTTATTTCTGCAGGTAGATCTTGAGTGCAGAGCAGGAACTGGAGATGTTGATGCCCAGCAGCCTTATACCATCACGATTTCTGACCCTCGTGGCTCATTTTGTCATTGTAGTTAATATCTTCTGGTCCAGGGTAAGTACAGAGGAAAGACACAGGAAAAACATGAGGGACAGTTCTTGGCCAAGATCAGGTTCAGCCTTCACTAAAGCTCAATATTTGGTGGGGGCAACATCTCAAAACGGAAGGGGTAGAGCAGAAATTTGCACTTGTATAGAGCTATTGTTGAGAGACTAAGTTATAGAGAGGGGTTAAGCATATTAGCACTATTTTCACTGGAGTATGGGGGAATGAAGGGTGGCCTTATAGAGGTGTATAAAATCGTGAGGGGCATGGGATGACTGCACAGCCTTTCCAGAGTTGGGGATTCAAGAACTTGAGGGAATAAGTTTAAGGTGAGAGGGGAAAGAGTTAATAGGAATCTTGGGGGTAAATTATTCCACCAAGAGGGTGATCATTATATGGAATGAACTGCTCATGGAAGTGGTTGAGACAGGTACATTAGGTACATTAAATCATTTGAAAGGTACTTGGCTAAGTACATGAATAGAAAGGTTTCAAAGTTCAAATTAAATTTATTATCGATGTATGTATGTGTGTGTATGTGTATATATATATATATATATATCACACACATACACACACACACACATCCATTAGTCTCGTGAGACCATGGATTTGCGCCTTGGAAGGTTTCCAGGGCGCAGGCCTGGGCAAGGTTGTATGGAAGATCAGCAGTTGCCCATGCTGCAAGTCTCCCCTCTCCACGACACCAACGTTGTCCAAGGGAAGGGCATTAGGACCCATACAGCTTGGCACCGATGTCATTGCAGAGCAATGTGTGGTTAAGTGCCTTGCTCAAGGACACACACGCTGCCTCAGCCAAGGCTCGAACTAGCGACCTTCAAATCACTAAATGAATGCCTTAACCACTTGGCCACGCACCAACTTCAATATTTGTGTGTGTGTATATATATATATATTCACCATATACAATCCTGAGATTCATTTTCTTGTGGATATACTCAATAAATCTAATAACCATAATAGAATCAATGAAAGACCACACCAAATAGGACAAATGACCAATGTGCAAAAGACAAGAAAATTGTGCAAATACAAAAGAAAAAATAATAATAAAAGAGCAATAGAGGTTGAGAATATGAGATGAAGAGACCTTGAAAGTGAGTCCAGTTAAAGTCTAGCTACTTTCATATAACTACAGCCTACCAAGAAAAATTGAAAGTAGATATCCTTGGGCATAGCAAACAGAGTCTGTCAAATATTTGGGCATCACTATGCCAAAAGATTTGGCAAAATTATCAGAATGCAATTATCAGCCTATATATAAAAAAAATGAAGGAAGATATAACAAGATGGAATCTAATTCCTTTTCTTGGTCTCGGTTCAAGGATTGAATCTATTAAAATGCATATATTGCCCAGCCTACTATATCTCTTTCAGACCCTACCAATAGAGATTAACCAAAATCAATTCAATGAATGGAACAAGATGCTATCAAGATATATATGGCAAGGTTAAAGGCCCAGGGTTCATCTCAAAACTTTGCAATTAGCCAAGGAAAAGGGGGGATGGGGCCTACCTTCTCTTAGAGATTATTATTTTGCAGCACAGTTGAGAGCTGTGATATGCTGGTGCAACCCATCATATGGCGCTAAATGGAAAACATTGAGGAGAGGATATTTTCCATCCCCATACAGGCAATTTTGGCTGATAACAACCTACAAAGTTACATAAATAATATTGATAAACCGTGGGTAAAATGGACTCTTAAAATATGGAAAACTATTATAAAATAATATGAACTAGAAAGAGACATTGCAATTCTTAAATGGTGTGCACACGACTCGGAGTTTACACCAAATAAACTGGATGCTAGACTTAAGGACTGGACAGCTATTTGGAATATAATGAAAGAAGGAACACTGTTCAGTTTTGAAATGCTCAAAGAGAAACACTCATTAGAAAAACAAGACTTTTACTGGTATTTACAGATGTGACAGTATGTTAATAGGACGGTTAAAAATGTAACCAAGGCAAGTACATGTTTGATAGAGCTATTTAGAAAAGCATATAATTCAGACAACAGTAGTAGAATAATTTCAAGCATGTATAAGGGTTTGTCAAATCTTAAAACGCATTTGACTTCATACATTAAAACAAAATGGGAGAAGGAAGGAGGGATAATAATATCTGAGGAAAAATGGACAATAATATGGAGGTATCAATGGAAGTGTACCAGTTCACAGAAATGGAGGGAGTTCAGGCGGGAAAACTTGATAAGGTATTTTATTACACCCTCTCAGAAATCCCATTATGATAGTAACCCTGTTTGCTGGAGAAATTGTAGAAATCAAAATGCAAACCATTATCATATTTTCTGGGAATACCCCGTTATCAAAGACTATTGGAGTGGGATACATAATGCCCTACAAGACATCTTTAAATGTGAAATACCCTTAGAGAGTAAGACCATATATTTTGGGTATATATCTCAAGAAAGGTTGAGAAGAGATAAATATTTAATGAATGTACTGCTGGTGGCTGGTAAAAAGACCCTTATCAGGATATGGTTATCACAGGAGAACCCAACTTTAAATGTATGATGGAAGCAACACTGGCCGTGCCTCCGGCACAGAGTCCAGCTCTGTAGCTAAGAAAGATGGGGAACGGAAGAGGAGGGCAATAGTAATAGGGGACTCAATAGTTAGGGGGTCAGATAGACGATTCTGTGGACGAAGTCAGGAGACCCGGATGGTAGTTTGCCTCCCTGGTGCCAGGGTCCGTGACGTTTCTGATCACGTCCAAGAGATCTTGAAGTGGGAGCGAGAGGAGCCAGAGGTCGTGGTACATATAGGTACCAATGACATAGGTTGGAAAAGGGGAGAGGTCCTGAAAGAAGAATATAGGGAGTTAGGAAGGGAGTTGAGAAAAAGGACGACAAAGGTAGTAATCTCGGGATTACTGCCTGTGCTACGTGACAGTGAGAGTAGGAATGCAATGAGATGTAGGATAAATGTGTGGCTGAGAGATTGGAGCAAGGGGCAGGGATATGGGCTTTTGGATCATTGGGACCACTATTGGCGCAGGCATGACCTGTACAAAGGGGACGGGTTGCACTTGAATCATAGGGGAACCAATATCCTGGCGGGGAGATTTGCAAGGGCTACCGAGGTGACTTTAAACTAGAATGGTTGGGGGGAGGGAATTAAATTAAGGAGACTAGGAGAGGGAAGGTTGATGTAGGGGGAAAAGAAGAAGAAGATAACAAAGTTGTTTGCTCAATTAAGGATAAACAGAGAGTGGGAGGTGGAGAGCTTCTTAAATGCATCTATTTTAATGCTAGGAGCATTGTAAGAAAGGTGGATGAGCTTAGAGCATGGATTGATACCTGGAAATATGATGTTGTAGCTATTAGTGAAACATGGTTGCAGGAGGGGTGTGATTGGCAACTAGATATTCCAGGATTTTGTTGCTTCAGGTGTGATAGAATAGGAGGGGCAAGTGGGGGAGGTGTTGCATTGCTGGTCAGAGATTATCTAACAGCGGTGCTCTGGCGGGATAGATTAGTGGACATCTAGGGAGGCTATTTGGGTGGAACTGAGGAATAGGAAAGGTGTTGCGACGCTTATAGGGGTGTATTATAGACCACCTAATGGGGACCGAGAACTGGAGGAGCAAATTTGTAAGGAGATAGTGGATATTTGTAGTAAGCACAAGGTTGCGATTGTGAGAGATTTTAATTTTCCACACATAGACTGGGAAGCCCATTCTGTAAAAGGGCTGGATGGCTTGGAGTTTGTAAAATGTGTGCAGGATAGTTTTTTGCAGCAAGACATAGAGGTACCAACTGGAGAAGGGGCAGTGTTGGATCTCCTGTTAGGGAATGAGATAGGGCAGGTGACGGAGGTATTTGTTGGGGAGCACTTCAGGTCCAGTGATCACAATACAATTAGTTTCAGAGTAATTATGGAGAAGGATAGGACTGGACCTAGGATTGAGATTTTTGATTGGAGAAAGGCTAACTTTGAGGAGATGCGAAAGGATTTAGAAGGAGTGGATTGGAAAAATTTGTTTTATGAGAAGGATGTAACAGAGAAATGAAGGTCATTTAAATGTGAAATTTTGAAGGTACAGGATCTTTATGTTCCTGTTAGGTTGAAAGGAAAGGTTAAAAGTTTGAGAGAGCCATGGTTTTCAAGAGATATTAGAAACTTGGTTCAGAAAAAGAGAGGGATCTTCAATAAATATAGGCAGCTTGGAGTTAATGAGGTACTCGAGGAATATAAAGAATGTAAAAAGAATCTTAAGAAAGAGATTAGAAAAGCTAAAAGAAGATACGAGGCTGCTTTGGCAAGTAAGGTGAAAATAAGTCCAAAGGGTTTCTACAGTTATGTTAGTGGCAAAAGGATAGTGAGGGATAAAATTGGTCCCTTGGAGAATCAGAGTGGACGGCTATGTGCGGAGCCAAAAGTGATGGGGGAGATTTTGAACAATTTATTTTCTTCAGTATTCACTAAGGAGAAGGATATTGAATTGTGTAAGGTAAAGGAAACAAGTAGGGTAGTTATGGAAAGTATGACAATTAAAGAAGAGGAAGTACTGGCACTTTTAAGGAATATAAAAGTGGATAAGTCTCTGGGTCCGAACAAGGTATTCCCTAGGACTTCGAGGGAAGTTAGTGTAGAATTAGCAGGGGCTCTGACAGAAATATTTCAAATGTCATTAGAAACGGGGATGTTAGTGAGGAGGATTGGCGTATTGCTCATGTGGTTCCATTGTTTAAAAAGGGTTCTAAGAGCAAACCTAGCAATTATCGGCCTGTGAGTTTGACGTCAGTGGTGGGTAAATTGATGGAAAGTATTCTTAGAGTTGGTGTATATAATTTTCTGGATAGACAGGATCTGATTAGGAACAGTCAACATGGATTTGTGTGTGGAAGGTCATGTTTGACAAATCTTATCGAATTTTTTGATGAGGTTACTAAGAAAGTTGATGAGGGTAAAACAGTGGATGTTGTCTATATGGACTCAGTAAGGCCTTTGACAAGGTTCCACACGGAAGGTTAGTTAGAAAGGTTCAATCAGGCATTAATATGGAAGTAGTAAAATGGATTCAGCAGTGGCTAGATGGGAGACGCCAGAGAGTAGTGGTGGATAACTGTGTGTCAGACTGGAGGACGGTGTGTAGCGGTGTGCCTCAGGGATCTGTTCTGGGTCCAATGTTGTTTGTAATATATTAATGATCTGGATGATGGGGTGGTAAATTGGATGAGTAAGTATGCAGATGATACTAAGATAGATGGTGTTGTGGATGATGAGGTAGGTTTTCAAAACTTGCAGAGAGATTTAGGACAGTTAGAAGAGTGGGCTGAAAGATGGCAGATGGAGATTAATGCTGAAAAATGTGAGGTGCTACGTTTTGGTAGAACTAATGAAAATAGCACATACATGGTAAATGGTAGGGCATTGAAGAATGCAGTAGAACAGAGGGATCTAGGAATAATGGTGCATAGTTCCCTGTAAGATGTTATCTCATGTGGATAGGGTGGTGAAGAAAGCTTTTGGTTTGCTGGCCTTTATTAATCAGAGCATTGAGTATAGGAGTTGGGATGTAATGTTGAATTGTATAAGGCATTGGTAAGGCCAAATCTGGAGTATTGTGTACAGTTCTGTGGTCACCGAACTATAGGAAGGATGTCAATAAAATTGAGAGAGTACAGAGGTTGTTTACTAAAATGTTGCCTGGGTTTCATCTCCTAAGTTACAGAGAAAGGTTGAACAAGTTAGGTCTTTATTCTTTGGAGCATAGAAGGTTGAGTGGGGACTTGATAGAGGTGTTTAAAATTATGAGGGGGATTGATAAAGTTGACGTGGTTAGACTTTTTCCATTGAGAGTGGAGAAGATTCAAACAAGAGGACATGGGTTGAGAATTAGAGGACAAAAGTTTAGGGGTAGCACGAGGGGGAACTTCTTTACTCAGAGAGTGGTAGCTGTGTGGAACGAGCTTCCAGCAGAAGTAGTTGAGGCAGGTTCTATGTTGTCACTTAAAGTTAAATTGGATAGATATATGGACAGGAAAGGAATGGAGGGTTATAGGCTGAGTGCAGGTCGGTGGGATTAGGATAGGGTAAGAGTTCGGCATGGACTAGAAGGGCCGAGGTGGCCTGTTTCTGTGCTGTAATTGTTATATGGTTAAATTACAATGGACATTTACAAAATGGAGAAGATAACAGCATCTGTTAATCATAAATTGGAATAATTTTATTCATACTGGGGAAAATGGGTTAACTACATAACACCTCATAGGCCTGATTTTATTCTCACAAGTCAATGAATATGTTGTAAAAAAAAGATCACTCCTTACTTTGTATATAGTTTTCTTTCGATTGTTCTTTCTTTCCACTCCTTTCTATAAGTGTGTACCTCAGATAAATATTATGTGGAGATTTGTGACAAATATGATTATATGATATATATGTACAGTATCTGAAATACATCTTATGCAAATGTTCGTTTGATGATGAACTTCAATAAAAAATAAATTACGAAAAAAAAGAAAGTGAGTCCAATTCAGTGATTGGGCAAGTGACGTTATCCCCTCTGGTTCAAGGTTGAGGGGTAATAACTGTTCCTGAACCTGGTGGTCTGGGTCCGCGGGCTCCTGTACTGCCTTCCTGATGGCAGCAGTGTGAAAAGACCATGGCCTGGGTGGTGGGGGTCCTTAATGATGGATGCTGCTTTCCTGCAACAGTTCTCCTCGTAGATGTGCTCAATGGTTGGAAGGGCTTTGCCCGTGATGGATTGGGCTGTATTCACTACTTTTTGTAAGATTTTCAGTTCAAGGGCATCAGTGTTTCCATACCAGGCTGTGATGCAACCAGTCAATATACTCTCCACCACACATCTATAGAAGATTCCAATCCCAAACGAGAAAATCTGCAGATGCTGGAAATCCAAGCAACACGCACAAAATACTGGAGGAACTCAGCAGGCCAAGCAGCATCTATAGGGGGGAAAAAAAGTACAGTTGACATTTTGGGCCGAAACCTTTCAGCAGAACTGAGGGTTTCGTCCCAAAACATCGACTGCACTTTATTCTATGGAAAAGAAGATCCAGGGGCGAAAGCCGTTGATCAAGTGGCCAAAATCCTGCGAGAAGACGATGTGGGAGGAGGTCAATGCTGACCTCTCCAACATCTTAGAGATGCTCGGAGGCACCACCATGAAGAAGTTGGAAAGGATGGGGGAATTAATCTGAAGCTATGGAGCGGAACATTTTGGAGTGCTAGAGAGGAAGAAAACTACATTGACAATCCCCACCAAGTCCAGGAGGCAGAAGGAAATAGATCCATCTAGTCAGAGAGAGGAGGCAGCTGAAGAAACAATGGAGGAAGGCCACAGAGGAGGAGCAGGAAGGCATAAACCTGTTGCAAGCAGACATCTAGAGCAGGCTCACGACACTGAGGAGAGCTGAGAACCTGGTAAGGAAGTGCAGGAAGAAGGAGCGGACAAGTACAAGCTTCTATAAAGATCCCTTCAAGTTTGTGAAGGGTCTCTTCACAGGGGAGAAGAGTGGAAGTCTCTTAGTGTCAAAGGCAGAACTGGAGAAACACCTGGAAAAGTTATACACAGACAACCGACGCCAGGAAGAGATCACCCTCCCACCTGACATGCCACCAATCCATCCACCGGAACACCAACTAGATATCAGCCCACCTAGATGGAGTGAGGTGGAGAAAATTGTGCATAGAGCAAGGGCCGCAGCAGCTTCAGGTCCCAATGGAGTGCCATACAGGCTCTACAAGTATGCACCAGGTGTCCTGCAGTTCCTCTGGAGGCTCATGAAGGTGGTATGGCGTAAGCAAGAGATACCAACATCCTGGCAGAGAGCCGGAGGAATCCTGATCCTAAAGGAAAAAGGTTCATCAGAAATCAGCCAATTTTGCCAGATTAGTCTCCTAAACGTTAAGGGCAAAATCTTCTTTAGTGCGGTGGCTCATAGGCTGTCAAGATATCTGCAAAGAAACCACCTGATTGATACATCAATCCAGAAGGCAGGAATCTCGGGCTACTCTGGCTATCTGGAACACGTTTGCACCATCTGGCATCAGATCCGGGTCGCCAAGAAGGAGGGAACAGATCTTCACGTGGTGTTCCTGGACCTCGCCAACGCCTTCGGCTTAGTCCCTCGTAACCTCCTCTGGACTGCTTTCGACTTCTTCAGGGTCCCAGTGGCCCTCACAAGCCTCATTAAGGCCTACTTCCAGGACGTGCAGCAATGTTTGACAACAGCAGATTACACCACAGTGTGGCAACATCTGGAAGTGGGAATCATGGCCGGTTGTACCATCTCCCCGCTAGCCTTCACCATGGCCATGGAGGTGATCATTAGAGCATCTCGATGGGGGGTTGGAGGACAGCGCATAAGACCTGTCCTGAGGCTGCCGCCTATCAGAGCATACATGGACAATATCACAGCACTCACCACGACCAAGGCTTGTACTGTACGCCTGTTGAGAAAGCTTCAAGAGAACATCGAGCAGGTTCAGCTGAAGATCAAGCAGAGCAAGTCCAGAAGCATCTCTATCGTCAAGAGGAAGCTGGTAGACCAACGCTTCTACATGGGCGATGAGACGATTCCAACAGTCTTCGAGAAGCCTGTGAAGAGCCTAGGTCGGTGGTATAACGCATCCCTCAAAGACACAGAGCAGGCAGATCAGCTCAGGAAGGATGCCGTCAGTGGCCTCGAGCATCGACAGAACCACACTCCCTGGCAAGTTGAAACTCTGGTGTATGCAATTTGGGCTCCTTCCACACCTCGTGGCCAGTAACCCTGTATGAAGTTCCAATCTCGAAGGTGGAAGAGTTGGAGAGACTGATCAGCTCATACGTAAGGAAGTGGCTTGGTCTTCCCAGGTGCCTCAGCAGCATAGGGCTCTACGGCAAAGGAGTCCTAGAGCTACCCATTTCCAGTCTTTCAGAGGAGTACAAGTGTGCCAGAGTAAGACTGGAGATGATGTTAACAGAGGCGAGTGATCCATTTGTAGCACAAACTGCCCACATCCTGGAGACTGGGAGGAAATGGACTCCATCAGAAGCAACCGACCAAGCAAAGGTGGCACTCAAACACAGGGACATCGTGGACCGAGTGCACCAAGGGAGGAGCAGTCTTGGCCTTGGGGACAGTACACCAGCCTGGAACAAGGCTGCTCTGTCTCAGAGACGCGGGCTCGTGACGCAGCAGATTTGTTGGCTGGAGGAGGCGGCAAGGTGCACAAAGGCCGTCGCTCAGGCAAGGCAGGGGCAATGGATGAGATGGGAGGGAGTGAAGAAAAGAAAGATCTGGAAAGAGCTGTGGGAGATGGGGACATTCAGAGCGAGCTTCACCATCAGGACTGCCTACGATGTCTTGCCATCTCCCATGAATCTCAGCCAGTGGTATGGAGAGGACCCCACATGCTCCCTCTGCCCAACTTCAGCAACACTAAAACACATTCTGGTGGGCTGTAAGACCAGCCTTACTCAAGGCCAATGCACCTGGCAGCACAACCAGGTGCTATGGTGTCTTGCAGCAGTGCTGGAAAGTCGGCGGATGAGCGTCAACGCTCTCCCCCTTCATCCCGCTGGCCGTTAACAACATTTGTCCGGGAAGGTAAGGGTCAAGCCAGACTCGATACATAGAGACCAGACACCGGTCAGCTAGGCAGGGCACATGTTTGGAAGATGGTGGCAGACTTAGGCCACAGGCTCTGCTTCCCAACTAAAATCATGGAAACCAACCTCAGACCAGACCTTGTGCTGAGGTCGGCCTCACTCCATCTCGTTTACATCACTGAGCTTACAGTGCCCTGGGAGGATGCGGTGGAGGAGGCCTACGAGCGCAAGAAGCTGAGGTACACTGAGCGTGCAGCCGATGCGCAACAACATGGCTGGAAAGCAAGGGTCGGACCGGTCGAAGTAGGCCGCAGAGGATTTGTAGCCACATCAACATCAAGACTACTCCGGGAGTTGGGAGTGTGAGGGAAGACACACCGACAAGCAGTCAAAGACCTCTCCAGAGCTGCTGAAAAGGGTAGTCAGTGGCTCTGGATGAAGAGAAAGGATTCCATCTGGGCCCCCTAGTGAGTGAAAGGCATCTGGGGGGTGAGCCCGGGACGCTGGGATTCACTGCTGAACCCTCCGGAGGTGTCGTGGGCCTATCAGCGAAACACTGAGGAAAGAGGACGCCCACTTGATAACCCAGAAGATGCCACCACTCACTTGGCCACCCCACAGAGTCCAGGCAGCACGTCTCAGGAGTGCAAATAAGGGATATTAACATCTAGTCCTACATAACACACCTTGCCTGGCCTGCTGAGTTCCTCCAGCATTTTCTGTGTTGCTTGGATTTCCAGCATCTGCAGACTTTCTCTTGTTTGTGATCTATAGAAGTTTGTCAGTTTTCGATGTCGTACCAAATCTTTGCAAACTTCTAAGGAAGTAGAATCCCTGCCATGCTTGCTTCGTAATTGCACTTGTAATTGCCTGGGACAGATCCTCTCACATGATAACACCAAGAAATTTAGTTTCTGACCCCCTCCACCTCTGATCCCCTGGTGAGGTCTGACTCATGGACCTGTGGTTTCCTCCTACCTAAGTCAATAGTCAGTTCCCTGGTCTTGTTGACATTGAGTAGTTGTTCAATGGCACCATTCAGCCAGATTTTCAATCTTTCTCCTATATGCTGATTTGTCACCACCTTTGATTCAGCCAGTGATAGTGGTGATGTCAGCAAACTTAAATACAGCATTGGAGTTGTGCTCAGCCTCACAGTCATAAGTATAAAGCGAGTAGAGCAGGGGGCTAAGCACACAGCCTTGTGGTACACCTGTGCTGATGGTAATTGTGGAGGTGTTGCTGCCAAACCAAACTTACTGGAGTCTGCAAGTGAGGAAATCAAGGATCCAATCCTCCTTTCACTCTTAGTTCTTTTCCCTTTGTTTTAACCTGTGACCTCTATTGTCCCTTCCAAAAAAGGCATCAGCTTCCCTTTATCCACTCTGCAGACACACATTGTTTTGCATACTTCCGTCAAATTTCTTTTTCAGAGGAAGTAGTCCCACTTCACATCCTTCCTGTTCTGCGGCAACCTGTCAACTTTTGATTCCGATTGGCTTGGGTCAGATCCGCTCTCACCCTTTAGCTTTTCTCTGGTTAATTATTTGTACTTAGTGTGGCTCCTTCTCTTTTGTAGCTGACTTGAAACTAGTGATCACTGTGTCCTTAGTGTTTACCTTCTAAAACTTGGTGCCCTTGACCTACCTCATTCCCCAGTATCTGATCAAGCAAAACCTGTTTTCTTATTTGACCAGTAATAGATTTCTAGAAAATTATCCAGGACAGATTTTCCATATTTCCTTAGAGCAGAAAAGGAGGCTATTCAGCCCCTCAAGTCTATGCTAGCTCACAGCAGTCTCATTCCCTCACTAATTTCCCCTGTGGCCTTTTCTCCCTACATTCCTATCAATTGCCTTCAGATCCTCCAGTTTCTTGCCTCCAGCCAAACACATTTTCTTTGAATTTTTTTTGTTTTTGTCTGTGTCTTCCATCTCCTATAAAAATAAAATAGGAGAAGTATAACATAGCAAAGATGAGCAGGAAGCCAGAGGATTGGGAAACTTTTAAAGAGCAACAGAGGACAACTAAAAAGGCAATACGCGGAGAAAAGATGAGATACGAAGGCAAGCTAGCCAAGAGTATAAAGGAGGATAGTAAAAGCTTCTTTAGGTTGTGAAGAGGAAAAAATTAGTTAAGACCAAAATTGGGCCCTTGAAGACAGAAGCGGGTGAATTTATTATAGGGAACAAGGAAATGGTAGACGAGTTGAACAGGCACTTTGGATCTGTCTTCACTAGGGAAGACACAAACAATCTCCCAGATGTAGTAGTGGCCGGAGGACCTAGGATAACGGAGGAACTGAAGGAGATTCACATTAGACAGCAAATGGTGTTAGATAGACTGATGGGACTGAAGGCTGATCAATCCCCAGGGCCTGATGGTCTGCACCCCAGGGTACTTAAGGAGGTGGCTCTACAAATCGTGGACACATTGGTAATTATTTTCCAATGTTCTATAGATTCAGGATCAGTTCCTGAGGACTGGAGGGTAGCTAATGTTATTCCACTTTTTAAGAAAGGAGGGAGAGAGAAAACAGGGAATTATAGACCAGTTAGCCTGACATCAGTGGTGGGGAAGATGCTGGAGTCAATTATAAAGGATGAAATAGCGGCACATTTGGATAGCAGTAACAGGATTGGTCCGAGTCAGCATGGATATAGATTAGATTAGATTATGAGGACACGCAGTCCTCTTTTATTGACATTTAGTAATGCATGCATTAAGAAATGATACAATATTCCTCCGGTGTGATATCACAGGAACACAGGACAGACCAAGACTGAAAAACTAACAAAAACCACATAATTATAACATATAGTTACAACAGTGCAACAATAACCATATAACAATTACAGCATGGAAACAGGCCATCTCGGCCCTTCTAGTCCGTGCTGAACTCTTACTCTCACCTAGTACAATAACTTGATGAAGAACAGGCCGTGAGCACAGTAAAAAAGTTCAAAGTCTCTCGAAAGTCCCACATCTCACGCAGACGGGAGAAGGAAGAAAACTCTCCCTGCCATGCCCGACCACAGTCCGACTCTGAGCCGTCCGAAAACTTCGAGCTCCGATCAGCCCTCCGACACCGAGTCCCGAGCCCCATCTCTGCCGAACGCTTTGACCCCAGCCTCGGTCGCCAGCAGCAGGCAAAGCCGGGGATTTTGGGGCCTACCCTCCAGAGATTCTCGATCACACAGTAGCAGCGGCAGCGAACCGGGCATTTCAGAAATTTCTCCAGATGTTCCTCTGTGCCTTCTCACGTCTGTCTCCATCAAATCAGAATTGTGCACGGCATCCTACTTACAAATATGATATCATTTCACTGGAGAGCTGCGCATGCTGTGTCACACCGCCATCTTCTCCTCCCGCCTCCCAGATTAACGAAGGGGAAATCATGCTTGACTAATCTTCTGGAATTTTTTGAGGATGTAACTATGAAAACGGACAAGGGAGAGCCAGTGGATGTAGTGTACCTGGACTTTTAGAAAGCCTTTGATAAGGTCCCACATAGGAGATTAGTGGGCAAAATTAGAGCACATGGTATTGGGGGTAGGGTACTGACATGGATCGTAAATTGGTTGGCAGACAGGAAACAAAGAGTAGGGATTAACGGATCCCTTTCAGAATGGCAGGTGGTGACTAGTGGGGTACCGCAGGGTTCAGTGCTAGGACGGCAGCTATTTACAATATATGTTAATGATTTAGTTGAAGGGATTAAAAGTAACATGAGCAAATTTGCAGATGACACAAAGCTGGGTGGCAGTGTGAAATGTGCGGAGGATGTTGAGATAATGCAGGATGACTTGGATAGGTTGGGTGAGTGGGCAGATGCACAGCAGATGCAGTTTAATGTGGATAAATGTGAGGTTATCCACTTTGGTGGCAAGAACAGGAAGGCAGATTACTATTTGAATGGTGTCAAGTTAGGAAAAGGTGAAGTACAACGAGATCTTGGTGTTCTTGTACATCATTCACTGAAAGTAAACATACAGGTACAGCAGGCAGTGAAGAAAGTTAATGGCATGTTGGCCTTCCTAACAAGGGGAGTTGAGTATAGGAGCAAAGAGGTCCTTCTGCAGTTGTACAGGGCCCTGGTGAGACCACACCTGGAGTACTGTGTGCAGTTTTGGTCTCCAAATTTGAGGAAGGACATTCTTGCTATGGAGGGAGTGCAGTGTAGGTTCACTGGGTTAATTCCCGGGATGGCGGGAATGTCATATGTTGAAAGGTTAGAGCGACTGGGCTTGGCTTGTATACACTGGAATTTATAAGGATGAGAGAGGCTCTGATTGAAACATATAAGATTATTAAGGTATTGGACATGCTAGAGGCAGGAAACATGTTCCTGATGTTGGGGGAGTCCAGAACCAGAGGCCACAGTTTAAGAATAAGGGGTAGGCCATTTAGAACGGAGTTAAGGAAAAACTTTTTCACCCAGAGAGTTGTGCATCTGTGGAATGCTCTGCCTCAGAAGGCAGTGGAGGCCAATTCTCTGGATGCTTTCAAGAAAGAGTTAGATAGAGCTCTTAATGATAGCGGAGTCAAGGGATATGGGGAGAAGGCAGGAATGGGGTACTGATTGTGGGTGATCAGCCATGATCACAGTGAATGGTGGTGCTGGCTTGAAGGGCGGAATGGCCTACTCCTGCACCTATTGTCTGTCTCCAGCACATTTCTTAGTTCTGCTACTTCTCCTTTCCTTGACATTTCGTATCCAGGAATATTTAATGCCCAGACCTTTCAGCATCATCACATGATACTCCTTGATGGCTGTCCCTGCTTGTAAATGGCAGCATTATTCAATAAACTCTGCTCATTCATACATAGTGAACCAGATTTGATTGTTGCTTCATTTTCATTTTAAGGCCCTAGGAGCAGAATTGGGCCAATTGGCTCATTGAAGTCCCTGTCAATATGTGGAAAGTTAAAATTACCTACTATCACAACCTTGTGTTTCTTGCAAGTTTGTGAGCTCTCTACAAATTTGCTCCTCTTCATCCTGCTGACTGTTTGATCGTCCATAATATCCTATTAATGTGGTCCTACTTATCTATTCCTCAGTTCTGACCATAAAGCCTCACCAGACGAGCTCTCTTGTCTGTCCTGACTACGCACTGCCATGTCATTTTCCCTGACTAATCATGCAACCCCTCCCCTTTAATCCCTCCTGCTCTGTCATGTCTAAAACTCAGAACCCAGTAGCGTTGATCTGCCAGTCCTGCCCCTCTTGCAACCAAGTCTCACTAGTAGCTGCAACATAATAATTCCTCGTGCTGATCCATGCCCGAAGCTCATCTGCCTTTGCTTTGAAATATATGCAGCTTAAAATATTATTCCCACCATTTTCATGCCTTTGATTTCTGATATTGTAGGTAGGCTTAACTTCATCTTTCTCCACAACCATTCCACTATCGGTTCTGGAACTCTGCTTCTCATCCCCCATAACTCGAGCTTAAACCTTCTTCCATCCACCCCCACTGTGTCCATAGTTCATTAACAAACCTTCCTGCTAGTATATTAGTTCCCCTCCAGTTCAGGTGCAAGCTGTACCTTCTGTCCAGGTCCCACCTTCCATGAAAGAGAGCCCAATGATACAAGAAATCTGACGTCCTCCCTCCTACACCATCTCCTTGGCCAAGTGGCACCGGTAGACATGATGCCACAACCCTGGATGTGCTGTCCTTTACCTTGGCACCTAACTCCTTGAACTCACTTTACAGGACCTTGTGACCCCTCCTACTCCTGTCATTGTTACCTATTTGGACCTTGACCTCTGGCTGCTGATCCTCCCACTTAAGAATTCTGTGGACTTAATCTGAGATACTCATGACCCTGGCACCTGGGAGGCAACATATGATCCAGGAATCTCGTTCTCATCCACAGAACCTCCTTTCTGTTCCCCTAAGTAAGGAGTCACTTTTCACTTTTCACCACAGCACACCTCTTCTCCCTTCTGAGCTAAAGACTAGCTTTCCTCTGCTAGGTCATCCACCCCCAGTGGTATCTAAAGTGGTATACCTGTTGTTGAGGGGGATGGCCACAGGGGTACTCTTCACTGGCTGCCTAGCCCCTATCCACCTCCTGACAGTCACCCAGTTAAGTGTGTCCTGCACCTTGGGTGAAACTACCTTCCTGTATATACCCTTCAGCCTCCTGAATGATCCGGAGTTCATCCAGTTCTAGCTCCAGCTCCTTAACACGGTCTGTTAGAAGCAGCAGCTGGATGCACTTCTTGCAGGTGTAGTGGTCAGGGACAGTGGAGGTCTCTGTGCCTTCCCACATCCCGCAAGCGGAGCATTCCACTATCCTGCCTGGTGACCCCACTGCTCTAAATGTGCAATAAGAAAGAATAAATAATCAAAAAAATCTGCCTATGGCCTACACCTTTCCTCAGCAAAGGCCTTTAACTGCCCACTCTTACACTGTCCCACTCACGCGATGGCCACTCTGCTTAAGCCTAACTTCTTTTTATTGGACCTTGCCAAGTGCCTAGTTATGTGCAATCCAATGTCACTTTGGAAACTGTGTCGCGTAAAATGTGCCAACTGCCCCTACTCACTTCTTTCATTCGTTCACGGCTGTTTTTCTTCTCAACTCTCACCTTCTCCCTGTAACCATTAACTCCGTTACAAATCAAGAACCTATCAATCTCTGCCTTAAGTACACCCAATGACTTGGTGTAGACAGCTCTGCAGCAATGAATTTCACACCCTCTGGCTAAAAAGATCGCTTCTCAACTCCATTTTAAAGGGGCTTCCCTTTATTTTGAGTCCGTGCTCTCTGATCCTAAACTCCTCTTCTAATGGAAACATTTTCTCCATACCTTCTAGTTTTTGCTAGGTTTCAATAAAATTCCTCCTCATCCTTCCGATCTCCACTGTGTATAGCCCCAGAGATCAAAGGCTTCTCATGTATTCAGTCCCGGGATTGCTCTTATTGATGTCCCCCCCCCCCACCCAAAATAATTTCTTGCACTTACTTGATCAACTACTTCTTTTTGCTTGCCTTTAATTGTGTTGTTTTTTTTCTTTACTCTGACTGTGCTGGTACGGGCTTGTGTTTTATACTCTGCCCACTACTTGGGATCATCATTAATACCTTTGCCACTCATTGAGAGTAATTTGGGAAATAATTGATTGGACTGGGTCTCTCTACTTTTCGTGGGCAGGACCTAATTGGACAGTTTTCCATATTATCAGGGAAGTTTAGCCCACATTGTCCATGCTGACCACTGTCTCATTTGTCCCCACTAAGGCCAAATTCTTCTATGCCTTGCCTATTTAAGTGGCTTTTAAGCAGGGTGATTCAACCTGAATTTGCATGTGAAATTCTACTTTGCTTTTCTGAGTTTACATATGTTGTCCCTTTATTTGTTTTTTTTTAAAGTTATCCCTTCAATTGCTTGCTAATATATATTCTTGGATGCTTGTTTTTTTGTTATAGGAAGATAATGTGCTGGCTTGTCTTCCCTCAAGTTACACCCTTCAGCAGTATCAAAGGCGTGACACAGAGTAAGTACTTGTGCCAAGGAAAGTATCTATTATTATAATAATAAACTTCTGAAGGGTCTCAGCAGGTCAGGCAGCATCTGTGGACGGAAATGTTTCAGGTTGAGACCCTTCATCTGGAAGATGTCCAGTTTATGGAGTTGAGGAGAAGGGGTGGAGTATATATTATTAGTATTATTAATTAGATTGATAACGTGCTGAGGTATCAGTTACAAGGTGCCTCTACAGCAGGGTTCCCAACCTTTTGTATGCCACGGGCCCCTACCTAGATCATATGTTACCTCTCAGGCCTGTGGACCCCAGTTTTGGAACCCCTGCTCTGCAGTAAACAAGTGTGTTTGCCACCCATTGCAGCACCAACATAGCATGTCCACATTGTGTGTGAGTGGGCC
This sequence comes from Mobula hypostoma, assembly GCF_963921235.1. NCBI lineage: Eukaryota > Metazoa > Chordata > Chondrichthyes > Myliobatiformes > Myliobatidae > Mobula > Mobula hypostoma. The sequence goes on along the minus strand of NC_086129.1, from coordinate 15,763,758 downwards.
AGCGAAGGAGTGGAGCTTTGAGGCTTTGACTCGAGAGGCTTCGACGAGAAGAGGCGGAGGACAAGCTAGCTCGCAGTTAATTTTTACAATGTCTACTGAGACGGTGATGTGCCTCTCATGTGAGATGTGGCAGTCTTGGGGGAACGCCCCTCTCCCACAGAGTCACATCTGCCAGAAGTGCACACGGCTGGGCGATCTGGAAGACCGTGTAAGGAATCTGGAGCAGCAGCTGGATGACCTTCGACTCATAAGGGAGAATGAGGCAGTCATAGATGAGAGCTACAGGGAGGTAGTCACACCTAGGCTGTCGGAAGCAGGTCGTTGGGTGACAGTCAGAGGGGGGAAAGCGAAGGTGAGCAGACGGGTAGTGCAGAGCACCCCTGTAGCCATTCCCCTGAATAATAAGTTTACCGTCCTGGATGCTGTTGGCGGGGACGACCAATCAGGTGTGAGCCACGGTGGCAGGGCCTCCGGCACTGAGTCTGACCCTGTGGTGCAGAGGGTGGGACGGAGAAGAGGAGCTGTCGTCGTTGGAGACACTATAGTCAGGGGAGCCGACAGGAGATTTTGTGGACGTGAGAAGGACACCCGCATGGTTTGTTCCCTCCCGGGTGCCAGGGTCCGGGATGTCTCTGACCGGGTGCACGTTATCCTGGTACGAGATGGAAAGCAACCAGAAGTCATGATACATGTTGGGATCAACGACATAGGCAGGAAGAGGGATGAGGTCCTGAAGTGTGAGTTTCAGGAACTAGGCAGAAGGCTGAAGAACAGGACCTCAAGGGTGGCGTTCTCAGGATTGCTGCCAGTGCTACGTGACAGTGATGGTAAGAATTGGAGGAGATGGCAGTTGAATGCGTGGCTGAGGAGTTGGTGCGGGGAGCAGGGTTTTAGATTTTAAGATCATTGGGATCTCTTCTGGGGAAGGTGGGACCTGTACAGATTGGATGGGTTGCACTTGAACTCGAGGGGGAGCAATATCCTTGCAGGTAGGTTTGCTAGCATGGTTTGGAAGGGTTTAAACTAATTTGCGAGGGGGATGGGACCCAGAGCGATAGAGCAGTGAAAGAAGTGCATGGAGTAAAGCCAGATCTAACATACAGAGAGGCTTTGAGGAAAGAGAAGCAGAATAAATGGTGTAAAGACAGTAAGGTAGAAGGGCTGAAATGTGTGTACCTCAATGCGAGAGGCATCAGGAACAAAGGTGATGAACTGAGAGCTTGGGTACATACATGGAATTATGATGTAGTGGCCATTACAGAGACTTGGCTGGCACCAGGGCAGGAATGGATTCTCAATATTCTTGGATTTCAGTGCTTTAAAAGGGATAGGGAGGGCGGAAAAAGGGGAGGAGGGGTGGCATTACTGGTCAGGGATACTATTACAGCTACAGAAAGGGTGGGTAATGTAGCAGGAGCCTCTTTTGAGTCAATATGGGTGGAAGTCAGGAACAGGAAGGGAGCAGTTACTCTATTGGGGGTATTCTGTAATCCCCCTGGTAGCAGCAGAGATACAGAGGAGCAGATTGGGAGGCAGATTTTGGAAAAGTGCAAAAATAACAGAGTTGTTATCATGGTTGACTTTAACTTCCCTAATATTGATTGGCACCTGATTAGTTCCAAGGGTTCAGATGGGGCAGAGTTTGTTAAGTGTGTCCAGGACAGATTCCTGTCACAGTATGTGGACAGGCCGACCAGGGGGAACGCCATACTAGATCTAGTACTAGGTAATGAACCAGGTCAGGTCACAGATCTCTCAGTGGGTGAGCATCTGGGGGACAGTGACCACCACTCCCTGGCCTTTAGCATTATCGTGGAAAAGGATAGAATCAGAGAGGACAGGAACATTTTTAATTGGGGAAAGGCAAATTATGAGGCTATAAGGCTAGAACTTGCGGGTGTGAATTGGGATGATTTTGCAGGGAAATGTACTATGGACATGTGGTCGATGTTTAGAGATCTCTTGCGGGATGTTAGGGATAAATTTGTCCCGGTGAGGAAGATAAAGAATGGTAAGGTGAAGGAACCATGGGTGACAAGTGAGGTGGAAGATCTACTCAGGTGGAAGAAGGCAGCATACATGAGGTTTAGGAAGCAAGGATCAAATGGGTCTATTGAGGAATATAGGGAAGCAAGAAAGGAGCTTAAGAAGGGGCTGAGAAGAGCAAGAAGGGGGCATGAGAAGGCCTTGGCGAGTAGGGTAAAGGAAAACCCCAAGGCATTCTTCAATTATGTGAAGAAAAAAAGGATGACAGGAGTGAAGGTAGGATCGATTAGAGATAAAGGTGGGAAGATGTGCCTGGAGGCTGTGGAAGTGAGAGAGGTCCTCAATGAATACTTCTCTTCGGTATTCACCAATGAGAGGGGGCTTGATGATGGTGAGGACAATATGAGTGAGGTTGATGTTCTGGAGCATGTTGATATTAAGGGAGAGAAGGTGTTGGAGTTGTTAAAATACATTAGGACAGATAAGTCCTCGGGGCCTGACGGAATATTCCCCAGGCTGCTCCACGAGGCGAGAGAAGAGATTGCTGAGCCTCTGGCTAGGATCTTTATGTCCTCGTTGTCCACGGGAATGGTAGCGGAGGATTGGAGGGAGGTGAATGTTGTCCCCTTGTTCAAAAAAGGTAGTAAGGATAGTCCGGGTAATTATAGACCAGTGAGCCTTACGTCTGTGGTGGGAAAGCTGTTGGAAACGATTCTTAGAGATAGGATCTGTAGGCATTTAGAGAATCATGGTCTGATCAGGGACAGTCAGCATGGCTTTCTGAAGGGCAGATCGTGTCTACCTGATAGAGTTCTTTGAGGAGGTGACCAGGCATATAGATGAGGGTAGTGCAGTGGATGTGATCTATATGGATTTTAGTAAGGCATTTGACAAGGTTCCACACAGTAGGCTTATTCAGAAAGTTAGAATGCATGGGATCCAGGGAAGTTTGGCCAGGTGGATTCAGAATTGGCTTGCCTGCAGAAGGCAGAGGGTGGTGGTGGAGGGAGTACATTCAGATTGGAGGGTTGTGACTAGTGGTGTCCCACAAGGATCTGTTCTGGGACCTCTACTTTTCGTGATTTTTATTAACGACCTGGATGTAGGGGTAGAAGGGTGGGTTGGTAAGTTTGCAGATGACACAAAGGTTGGTGGTATTGTAGATAGTGTAGAGGATTGTCAAAGATTGCAGAGAGACATTGATAGGATGCAGGAGTGGGCTGAGAAGTGGCAGATGGAGTTCAACCCGGAGAAGTGTGAGGTGGTACACTTTGGAAGGACAAACTCCAAGGCAGAGTACAAAGTAAATGGCAGGATACTTGGTAGTGTGGAGGAGAAGAGGGATTTGGGGGTACATGTCCACAGATCCCTGAAAGTTGCCTCACAGGTGGATAGGGTAGTTAAGAAAGCTTATGGGGTGTTAGCTTTCATAAGTGGAGGTATAGAGTTTAAGAGTCGCGATGTAATGATGCAGCTCTATAAAACTCTGGTTAGGCCACACTTGGAGTACTGTGTCCACTTCTGGTCGACTCACTATAGGAAGGACGTGGAAGCATTGGAAAGGGTACAGAGGAGATTTACCAGGATGCTGCCTGGTTTAGAAAGTATGCATTATGATCAGAGATTAAGGGAGCTAGGGCTTTACTCTTTGGAGAGAAGGAGGATGAGAGGAGACATGTTAGTGGTGTACAAGATAATAAGAGGAATAGATAGAATGGATAGCCAGCGCCTCTTCCCCAGGGCACCACTGCTCAATACAAGAGGACATGGCTTTAAGGTAAGGGGTGGGAAGTTCAAGGGGGATATTCGAGGAAGATTTTTTTACTCAGAGAGTGGTTGATGCGTGGAATGCACTGCTTGAGTCAGTGGTGGAGGCAGATACACGAGTGAATTTTAAGAGACTACTAGACGGGTATATGGAGGAATTTAAGGTGGAGGGTTATATGGGAGGCAGGGTTTGAGGGTCGGCACAACATTGTGGGCCGAAGGGCTTGTACTGTGCTGTACTATTCTATGTTCTATGTTGTTCAACAAAACAGCAGCAACAACAAAGTAAAACAACAGCAAAATAAGTCCATTGCCTCCCTCCCTTCCACTTGCACACTCAGACAGGCCTCCAACCCCAGGACAGGCCACCTCCAGAGTCCTTGGTCGCAGACTCTCAGATGTGCAGACATTGGACCTCCAACCTCTAGTCCAGGGGTTCCCACCTGGGGTCCATGAACCCTTTTCTTAATGGTATTGGTGTGTGGCATTAAAAAAAGGTTGAATGTGAACCCTTGCTTTAGATCATAGCCAGGACTTGCAGACATCATGCCTCCAACTTCCAGACACACCAGCCCAGGAGCTTCGACCATCAGGTCTCGACTTCTGGCGTCATTAACTTTGGTCTTCGCTATCCAGTATCAATCCCAGGACATGCCAGTCATGGGACTTTGAACTCTGGATGCGCACAGACCTTGCTGACAATAGAGTCGCAGGGCCCATTTCCATTCTATACTACTCTGACACTATAACACTTTCTTAATTCCTTTTTTTTTTGCCTTTCCAAGCCCAGCTGCAATGAAGCATCATTGGGTTTGTGTAATAGCACAGGTTCTCAAATAATTTATCTAAACCAAGTGATGTTCATTAAGTATTTTGGAAGATAAAACAATTATTGCATCAACAATCCTAGTGTTCTTAATGAGCATAATAATCTTTTTTCCATTCATTTCCCCCTAAAATTAGTACATGCGGTGCAGTAGGAGAAAGCAGTAAGTCTCTTCATGTCTGCTTCACAATTCAGCAAGAGTCCATTTTTGCTCCATCCCAATAGTCTTTGATTTTTCATATTCTCTTTTCTACAAACTTTCACAAGCTCCAGCGAATAAAGGCATAAGCCATTTAACATTTCCCTGTGTTACGTACCCCGTAACTGGGTTGCCAAACCAGCAGAAATGGATCACTCAGTTGGAGTCTGGATTACTAGAACTAAGAAAGTTTTATTAAAGAAACAAGCAACACAGTACTCTAATCAAAAGGATAATAAATGCAACAGTTCAGCAATGATAAACACACATGTACACAGAATTAAGATAACAGGATTAATCAAGCTCTATCATTGTCTAGGGGTAAATGACCAGTTTCAAAGTGACGCAAAGTTCAGTTCAATTTAGTTCAGTTCAGTTCGCAGTAATCGCTGCCGTGGCGATGGACAGTGGGGGGAAGGAGAGAGAGAGCAAAATGAATGAATATTCAAGGTTTCCAGACAGACCTTCACAGTCAGCTTTCGGGCGAGTCCTTTGAAATGTCATCTGAGGTCACTGACCGTGACCCCTCCGTTTCCAGATACGATCGTTTCCCTGCACTGAACCTGGCACCCAGGCAAGGGTGGACACACACCAGGTTCCCGCCGATTGTGCCTTTCCACCCTGTGCATTTATGGCCCGGCACTCCCCACCGACTTGTGAGAGGCGCACCACTTCCAGGGTCTCGTTACCTCGGGTGTCGTGTGTGTCGCCTTAGCGAACCTGTCCCTTTTTATCCCCCTGCTGGGGTATCGCCTGTCCATCACTTCAAACAGTTCAGGGTTCAAAGGGGGAGCCGCTCTTGACAGCTCTCCTTCCCCTTCATTACACATCTCCAAATGCTGCTCCATTGTTTTCCTTATCTCTCTCTCTCCTGAAGACAGGTGGCAGACCAACTGCTGATCCCACCGGTGCCAGCACAGGACAGCTACATCTTAATCTATGTGTATTCTTGTCACACTTCCCCCCCCCCCTTGAGGATTTTTACCGGGGGGTAAAAATTACAAACATGAATACCTTATTTGATACACACACAAATATACATCTGTATCAGCTATTTGGCTAGTATAGCGAGTTTGAAGTTGTCAACACCCAACAGACAGTCAGCCATCACATTTTCTGTTCCTTTTATATGTGTTGTTAATAATCCCTTAGACCAGGCTCCAACTTAGCAAACTTCATAGTGGCCAAAAACACTGATGAATTGCGATCAATGTAACCTCTCATTGGGTTTTGTCCCGGACCACAATAACAAGGGTCGTCCCATTCCGACTTAGTTTTCTCTCGCAAGGGCTTAGTGGGAGGGGGAGGGGTAGTAACCGCAGAGTTATTGCAAAACTCCCTACAGTACCCCACCATCTCCAAGAGCCTTCTGAGGGCCCTCTTGTCTGTCGGGGTTGGGAGGTCAGCGATAGCCCGCACTGTAGCCTGCATCGCTGCCAGCTGCCCCTGTGTCACCACAATTCCCAGGTAAGTGACCTTCGTGTGACCGAACTCATTTTTTTTCAAGGTTCACTATCATGCTGGCTTCAGACAGCTGTATTAAATTGCCAATACACACCTCTGTGTTCGTCAGCCCTTTAGTCACTGAATTACTCATTCCATATGGACGTTGCTCGCTAGGCTGACCTAGTGTAACAGACACCCCCCAACGTCCCAGTTCTTTGCATCGCCTCGGGACAATCAAACACACGTGTGCGAGTCGTTTAATTACTTCTCCTAAAGAGTCGCTTTGTTCGGGGATTAAGGGAGAGACCTTATCAGCAGAGCTGGCCAAAACAATAGCCTTCTCCCATCCGGTCGATACTCATCTTTTCAAAATGGTTTTTTCCCTCCTATCAGGGGGACCCTAGCTTCATTGATTTCCGCACTAACACCGCCTAGGTTTGTTAGCATATCAAAAGCCTGTGACCGTCTCAGTTCGCTTCGGTCATAATCAATAACATCCTTCTTCCTGGGCAGCCGGTAAGCCTCTTTCATGATTCCACCAGCTGTTTCCTCTAGCACCGCAAATTGTCCACCGGGGGGTACCTTGTGGGCCAGGTTAAAAATCTCATCCCCATAACTCTTTTGCACCACCCCCCATTCCTCATCTGCGGGCACGGCACTTGGTCTCCCTTGCTTCCTGAGCACTTCCTCCTCCACACAATAGCCTACTAGTTCCCTTGTTAAGTCTGTGTCAGAGAGAGCTGTCTCTGCCAAAACCATCAGCCCCTCGTCTCGCTCCTGCGTCTGCACAAATTCTTTCCTGGCTACTGCTATGTCTGTCCCAGCTCCCTCACTACCTCTTGTCTCACTACACTCCTTCTTTTCATTTTCTACCCCCTTCTCGTACAAGGCTGGCAGAAACGTCTCAGCTAAATTTACTACCGCGGTCCCGTGATGAACCTGTGAGTCCATGGACGGGGCCTCAATGCTGGCAGGCTGACCTGTCAATCTCACGGCTGGGAACACGATTCCCCCGGCGACGTCATTACCGAGCAAGACTTCCATGCCTTTCATCGGTAATTCGGACCTCACCCCGATCGTGACTAGTCCAGAGACCAGGTTGCTTTGTAAGTGTACCTGGTGCAAAGGGACTGTCTCTGTCCCTTCTCCAACACCTTTGACCTTGACCTCCCCAGTCTGGGTCTCTGAGCTAAACTCTAATACACTCTTCAGTATTAGGGACTGACACGCTCCCGTGTCTCTCCAGATCCACACTGGAACTGGTTTTAACCCCCCGTTCACTGACACCAATCCGGCCGAGATAAACCTCTCGCGCCCTTCCTGAACTTTGGCAGACCTGTCCTTCCCTAGCGGTTCATTTACCAGCTCGATACAGCCAGTCAAAATCGCCGTTTTTCCTTTTCCCGTCTCCTTTGGGGCAAAGCACCTGGACGCAGAGTGTCCGACTTTCCCACAATTATAACAGACGACCCCAGGAGACTTTCTACCAGACTGCTCCCGGTCTACCTTATCCTTCTCACTAGTCCCCGGCTTACTTTCTGACTTTTCTGGCGGACTCTCCCCGCCGACCTGACTACCCTTCTGATAGCCTTTACTCGGGGCAAACTTCATTTTATGCGTCAACGCATACTCATCCGCTAACTTAGCAGTTGCGGCTAACGTGGCTGCCTCTTTCTCATCTAGGTAGGGTCTCATACCCTCAGGGACACAACCTTTAAACTGCTCAATCAGGATCAGCTGTAGCAGTCTGACATAATCCCCCTCTACCCCCTTCGAGGCACACCAACGCTCACAATATGTCTGCGTCTCACGGGAAACTCTAAATACGTGCGGTCCCACTGCTTCCTCGCATTCCGGAACCTCTGCCGGTATGCCTCCGGGACCAACTCATAAATCCTGAGGATGGCCTCCTTCACCACCTCGTACCTCTGGGCATCTTCCGCGGACAAGGCTGAGTAAGCTTGTTGGGCTTTCCCTTTCAGTACACTCTGAAGCAAAACAACCTACTTATCCCTCGGCCAGTCCTGACTTGTAGCAACTTTTTCGAAATGCAGAAAGTACCGATCCACGTCGGTATTGTGAAATGGGGGAACCAGCCTAATCTCCTGGGTCGCCCGGAACCCTCCACCTTGGTTCGGCACAGGCCCCTGCTCTGCCCTTATCTTTAACTTCTCCAGCTTGAATTCCCTTTCCCTCTGTTTCTCCTCTCGCTCCAGCTGTCTCTCTCTCTCCTGCCTTTCTAACTCTCTCTCTTTCTCCTGCCTTTCTAACTCTCTCTTTCTCCTGCCTTTCTAACTCTCTCTCTTTCTCCCGCCTTTCTAACTGCTTCTCTTCCTGTTCTAACTGCCGTACCTGGAACTCGTGCTCGAGTCTCAGTTTTTCAAGCTGCACCTGTACCGCGTCTCCGGCAGGTTTTTCAATAGACACCACCTCCAGCTCGCCTTGGGGAAACACACCTTTAGATACCCATTGTCGACTTCCCCTTAGCAAGATTCAACCGTTTGGCCACAGCTACCAATTCTGATTTCCTGGCATCCTCTAATGCCTCCAAGGTCGGCGCCTTTATAATTTCCTCAGCCTCCATTTCTGCTGTTTGTCTTTTCTTTCTTTCGGGAATTTTGACCCAATCAATTTACTCTGTCCCAAATTTAGCTTTCAAAATCGCGGACGAGAACCCCACTTATGTTACGTACCCCGTAACTGGGTTGCCAAACCAGCAGAAATGGATCACTCAGTTGGAGTCTGGATTACTAGAACCAAGAAAGTTTTATTAAAGAAACAAGCAACACAGTACTCTAATCAAAAGGATAATAAATGCAACAGTTCAGCAATGATAAACACACATGTACACAGAATTAAGATAACAGGATCAATCAAGCTCTATCGTTGTCTAGGGGTAAATGACCAGTTTCAAAGTGACGCAAAGTTCAGTTCAATTTAGTTCAGTTCAGTTTGCAGTAATCGCTGCCGTGGGAGATGGACAGTGGGGGAAGGAGAGAGAGAGCAAAACGAATGAATATTCAAAACAGCTTCCAGACAGACCTTCACAGTCAGCTTTCGGGCGAGTCCTTTGTGATGTCATCTGAGGTCACCGACCGTGACCCCTCCGTTTCCAGATACGATCGTTTCCCTGCACTGAACCTGGCACCCAGGCAAGGGTGGACACACACCAGGTTCCCGCCGATCGTGCCTTTCCACCCTGTGAGTTTATGGCCCGGTACTTCCCACCGACTTGTGAGAGGCGCACCACTTCCAGGGTCTCGTTACCTCGGGTGTCGCCTTAACGAACCTGTCCCTTTTTATCCCCCTGCTGGGGATATCACCTGTCCATCACTTCAAACAGTTCAGGGTTCAAAGGGGGAGCCGCTCTTGACAGCTCTCCTTCCCCTTAATTACACATCTCCAAATGCTGCTCCATTGTTTTCCTTATCTCTCTCTCTCCTGAAGACAGGTGGCAGACCAACTGCTGATCCCACCGGTGCCAGCACAGGACAGCTACATCTTAATCTATGTGTATTCTTGTCACACCTGTAACTCAAGTCCCTCACTGTAGGGAAGCTGAATATTCTCGGGTAAGTTGCCTGGGAAGATGGGTAAAATAGAAAGGGAGTTGGAATAGCACTGACAGTAAAAGTTGTGATTGGGACAAGAATGAGAAGTAATCATACTACGGGGCTTGGGAAGTGAAAGCAGTCTGGGTGGAAATAAACCAAGTGAAGAGAAGAAATGATTGGAGGAATGATCTGTTGGCTCCATGAAGAGTAGCTGTTCTGTTAGACAGCTGTTAATCATGAATTGTAACAGAAGTAAAGCAACAATTGTATAGAACTGAAATCGGCAAAAGGTGGTTTCCTGAAATACCTGAATGAGAGATAACTTGATAGAGGTGTACAAAATAAAAAGAAGCATCGATAGAGTGCACAGCCAGAAACTTTTTTCCCCGTGTAGAAATTGCTAATATGAGGGGGTATAACTTTTAAGGTATTTGGATGAAAGTATGGGCGGATGTCGGATAGTTTCTGTTTTTGCACAGTGGTGGGTATATGCCAGGGGTGGTGTAGAGGTAGATGCATTAGGGATATAGTGGATTCTGGTTAATTGGGACACATTGGGCCCAGTACATTTTGGCCCAATTAAGTGGCTGTCTCAATTAGCTGAAGTTTCATGGAAATAGTTTTTTAAAAAGTATTAAAAAAAAGGAGAGATTACTGTTACCTGAATGACATTTTATGTATTTAAATGAAATAAAGAACAAATTAGAACACTGCCAATACCTCTACAGTACTATAAAACTGTTTATTAGTGTTTCTGTAAGAATCTCTTCACTGCCTCTGTTGTGTTTGTCTCCATAACCACCCCAGACTGGATATTCCAGGCACCCAGTACTCACTGTGTATAAGTAAGTTTGCCCCACACATCATCTTTGAACAAAACGTTACAGCACTGTACAGGCCATTCGGCCCACAATGTTGTGCTGACCTTTTAACCAACTCTTACACTCAATCTAGCTCATAAATCCTATCCCTAAGAACCCTGTATTGGTCAACACCCCAGTAATCTTGTCTTTTGCCTCTTCATTTCCTGGGGTATATCCCATCAGACTCTGGGGTCTTATCCACCTTACTTACTCCCTCTACACCCATGACTGTGTGGCTAGGCACAGGTCAAATGCCATCTATCAGTTGGCTGATGATACAACCATTGTTGGCAGAATCTCAGATGGTGACGAGATATACCAGCTAGTTGAGGGGTGTCGTAGCAACAACCATGCATTCAATGTCAGTACTGATTCTGGACTTCAGAAAGAAAGACAAGGGAGCACACATCAGATCTCGTAGAGGGATCAGAAAGAGTGAGCAATTTCAAGGTCCTGGGTTTCAGTGTCTTTGAAGATCTAACCTGAACCCAACAGCTACAATGAAGGCACGACAGCCCCTATATTTCATTAGGAGTTTGAGGAGATTTGGTATGTTACCAAAGATACTCGTAAATTTCTACAGATGTACCGTAGAGAGCCTTCTAACTGGCTGTGTCACTGTCTAGTGTTGGTGTTAGGAGGCGGCGGGCAGGGTTACTGCACAGGATCAATGTAAGTTGCAGAAAGTTATAAAATTAGTCAGCTCCGTCATGGGCACTAGCCTCTGTGGTATCCAGGATATCTTCAGGGAGCGGTGCCTCAGAGAGGTGGCGTCCATTATTAAAGATCAAGGACATGCCCTTTTAAAATTTTATATATAGATATGTGTGTGTGTATATATATATATATATATATATATCTCAATAAAGTATGAGTATGACACTATATATATATGTTTTTTATTATTATATTTTGCATTCTACTGCTGCCGCAAAGTTAACAAATGTCATGACAAGTGCTGGTGATATTGAACCTGATTCTGATTGATGTTCTTTAAGAGTCCCTACATTGCCTCCTCCTTTATCTCAAATTAGGAAGTTCCACTCTGATCTTGCTATCATGCACATTTTTCTCCTTGGTAAATACTGATGTAAAGTGCTCATTTAGGTCTCCACCCAAATCCTTCATCTCCGAGTACATGTTCTCTCCTGTATCCTTGAGTGGTCATAACATAGTTATCCTCTTGCTCTTGATGTATGTACCAGAATGTCTTGGGATTCTCTGTAATCCTACTTGCCAAGGACTTCTTATGGCACAGAAAAGGTTTTGAGTATTAGGTGACATGGATAGAAAATGAATATTAAACTAATGGGAGTTGTCATTTAACAAAATGGCAGTGTCAAGGTAACTCATCAGTAATAATAAAATAAATGCCTAAAATGACTGGGCCCAGAACAAGCACATTCTTTTTATTTTGTGCACAAGAACAGCCCTGTCACCCGCACTGTTCTGAAGCCTGAACAGAAAACTGCTATTTTTATATAGAATTGGCTTATCAGTTACATATATTAACCATTTGTTAATTTGTATATGTTTGAATTCTTTACTTGCAAGATCCCCCCCCCCCGTATAAAGGGAAGGTATATTTCAGGAAGACCTTTCTGGAAAAGCCTCACTACAGAGGCCTCACTCTTTTGCCTTGAGTACACACTATCTCGTCTCTAGTAAGCTGTCCAGCAGTCTCACGTCAAAGTTCTCGCTGGACTACAAATGCCCCAGGTTATCCTTTGCCTTGCTGTGACTTCCAAACTCCCTCCTCTTTGTCCTGTAGAGGACAACATAAATCATACTTAATTTCAGTAGCAGAGAGACACTGAAGCTCTGTGACAGTCTCGTCAGGGGCATTTGGCTGTTGTATCATGATGGAGGCAGCTGCTCTGTGGGCTAACATTCTACAATGTAATCTCAGGCAAGAGACTAAAAGGAATATGATACTAGCAAGAATACGGCTCCCACTGCTCACTGTACGATTGAGTTGTCCCAGCCCCTGAGTAAAGAGTGAAGCCAACTAAAGAGTCCCCAAGGTGAGGACGGAGTCTTGTGCAGCTCTTTCTCAATCACCCTAACCTTATCACCTTCTACTCTGATGAGCACAGCTAAACTGGTGATATTCTCAGATGTATGTGCAACACTCCTGGCTAACAATAGCACAAGTGCCACCCTTTTTGGCCAACAAGAAGTCCAATCCTAATCTGCTTTTGAAGGGCCACAGTGTGGTTTGCCACTATTTTGGCGTTGATGGCCTGACTTGTGTCATGTAGCGCTAAGGCTGTCTCAGTAGCCAGTTTCTTTAGCCTTGAGGTCATATTGATGCTGTCGTGAGTGAGTGAGTCTGGCAGGTCCATAGAACAGGGATACTATTATCCAGAGACATCCAGTTTATGTAATGCTCCTTTGGTGACCCTGTACAGTGGGATGTTGAGTGTGTGTGTCTAGTCCCTTGCTGGTTTCACCCCTATCCCTGTGAAGCAGCTTCAGCACAGGGGGTTATGCACTCCATTCTAAGTAGGTTGACACCAACCTTCAACGTTGCATTGGCAAGTGTCATTCCTATGAGCACTGCATTTCCCTGCTCCTTTTAGTTTATTAGTTTTGTTCTCAAAATGAAACACAATCAAACTCACTTTGATTCACGGGTATAGGCTGCATTGGCAATCCACCTTCCGAATGCAAAGCCCTCCAGAGCACACCCTGCGGGTAGTACATGATGCACGTTCATAATAAGGTGAAGAAAAGTGTTACGAGTATTAGTGTCATGGGAAACTGTATTTCTGCATTTAGGCAGAAAGTGGATGTCCAGATCACCCAAGACATATAGAAACATAGAAACATAGAAAATAGGTGCAGGAGTAGGCCATTCGGCCCTTCGATCCTGCACCGCCATTTATTATGATCATGGCTGATCATCCAACTCAGAACCCAGCCTTCCCTCCATACCCCGTGACCCCTGTAGCCACAAGGGCCATATCTAACTTCCTTTTAAACATAGCTAATGAACTGGCCTCAACAGTTTGCTGTGGCAGAGAATTCCACAGATAATACATATAATATAATACATATTGGTTACTTAAGGTGGCAAATAGCAAAGATCAAGAGTTCAGTCCATCAGTCCTTATTATCAACGTTCTTCTGGTCAGGTGGCACCGCTGGCTTAACGTGCAAGGCATGTATCCATGTTGGCTTTCCTTGGACCTTCAAAGCAGCATATGTTGTCAGTAACTCTTGGAATGGACCTTCCTGGTGAGGCTCCAGGCAGTTCTTTTATTGGTAGTCTCTCACCAGTACCCAATCTCCCGGCTGGAAGGTATGGTACTCTACAGTTAGAACATAGAATAGTACAGCACAGTACAGGCCCTTCGGCCCACAATGTTGTGCTGACCCTTAAACCCTACCTTCCATATAACCCCCCCACCTTAAATTCCTCCATATACCTGTCTAGCAGTCTCTTAAATTCCACTAGTGTATCTGCCTCCACCACTGACTCAGGCAGTGCATCCCATGCACCAACCACTCTCTGAGTAAAAAACCTTCCTCTAATATCCCCCTTGAACTTCCCATCCCTTACCTTAAAGCCATGTCCTCTTGTACTGAGCAGTGGTGCCCTGGGGAAGAGGCGCTGGCTATCCACTCTATCTATTCCTCTTCATATCTTGTATACCCTATCGTGTCTCCTCTCATCTTCCTTCTCTCCAAAGAGTAAAGCCCTAGCTCCCTTAATCTCTGATCATAATCCATACTCTCTAAACCAGGCAGCATCCTGGTAAATCTCCTCTGTACCCTTTCCAATGCTTCCACATCCTTCCTATAGTGAGGCGACCAGAACTGGACACAGTACTCCAAGTGTGGCCTAACCAGATTTTTATAGAGCTGCATCATTACCCCTCGACACTTAAACTCTATCCCTCGACTTATGAGAGCTAATACCCCATAAGCTTTCTTAACTACCCTATCCACCTGTGAGGCAACTTTCAGGGATCTGTGGACATGTACCCCAAGATCCCTCTGCTCCTCCACACTACCAAGTATCCTGCCAGTTACTTTTGTACTATGCCTTGGAGTTCGGCCTCCAAAGAGTACTACCTCACACTTCTCCAGGTTGAACTCCATCTGCCACTTCTCAGCCCACTTCCGAATCCTATCAATATCTCTCTGCAATCTTCGACAATCCTCTACACTATCTACAACACCACCAACCTTTGTGTCATCTGCAAACTTGCCAACCCACCCTTCTACCCCCACATCCAGGTCGTTAATAAAAATCACGAAAATCAGAGGTCCCAGAACCAATCCTTGTGGGACACCACTAGTCACAACCCTCCAATCCGAGTGTACTCCCTCCACCACGACCCTCTGCTTTCTGCAAGCAAGCCAATTCTGAATCCACCTGGCCAAACTTCTCTGAATCCCATGCCTTCTGACGTTCTGAATAAGCTTACCGTGTGGAACCTTGTCAAGTGCCTTACTACTATCTATGTAGATCACATCCTCTGCACTACCCTCATCTATATGCCTGGTCACCTCCTCAAAGAACTCTATCAGGCTTGTTAGACACAATCTGCCCTTCACAAATCCACGCTGACTGTCCCTGATCAGACCATGATTCTCTAAATGCCCGGAGATCCTATCTCTAAAAATCTTTTCCAACAGCTTTCCCACCACAGACGTAAGGCTCACTGGTTTATAATTACCCAGGATATCCCTACTACCTTTTTTGAACAAGGGGACAACATTCACCTCCCTCCAATCCTCCGCTACCATTCCCGTGGACAACGAGGACATAAAGATCCTAGCTAGAGGCTCAGCATCTCTTCCCTCGCCTCGTGGAGCAGCCTGGGGAAAGTTGTCATGACTTTTTGCGCTTCTGATACATTCCAAGGCTTTCATTAGTGTGGGCCGTTATCTCTCAAGATCTTTTTGGGGATCCCAAACCAGAACCTGGGAGTCCAAGGGCTAGTGCAGACATGAGCTGTAAAGGACCTGTTGGTTTCTGTTGACCACGTAAATTGTTCTGCATTTGACAGTGAAGCGAGGCCCTGAAGAGGGGTGGGGGTGGTGGGCGACTAAGTTCAGCAGAGTTAAGAATCCACTTTTGGCAAGACCTGGTCACGCCCAGGAAGAGGACAAGATCTTCCTTGAGGACTGGTTTAGGCACACTGACAATGTCCCTCACCCTTTTGTCGGAAAGTTGGCAGTCGGCCCCACTCAGGATATGGCCCAAATAATGCATTTGGGTTAATGAAGCTGCAATTTTTCTCTTGACACCTTGTGGCCCTTGTCAGCAAGGGCATACAAAAGGCCTGTAGAGTCCTGTTTAGAGGCTTTGCAATCTGGGGAACATAAAAGCAGATCATCTACATATTGCAGCATTGTGAATTCAGATGGAAAACTACATCTGCCAAGTCCTGGAGTGTTCAAGAAAAGACCATTGGGCTCTCAGTATATCCCTGTAGGAGGCAGGTCCAGGTATGTTGCAAACAACAGGGATTCTGCAGATGCTGGAAATTCAAGCAACACACATCAAAGTTGCTGGTGAATGCAGCAGGCCAGGCAGCATCTCTAGAAGAGGTACAGTCGATGTTTCAGGCCGAGACCCTTCGTCAGGACTAATTGAAGGAAGGGTTAGTAGGAGATTTGAAAGTGGGAGGGGAGGGGGAGATCCAAAATGATAGGAGAAGACAGGAGGGGGAGGGATGGAGCCAAAGCTGGACAGGTGATTGGCAAAGGGGATATGAGAGGATCATGGGACAGGAAGTCCGGGGAGAAAGACCAGGGCGGGGGGGAACCCAGCTGATGGGCAAGGGGTATAGTCAGAGGGACAGAGGGAGAAAAAGCTATGTTGTTTGACTTGGTTTCTGAGGGTAATCCAGAATAATTTTGAAATCCATCACTTACACATTCCATGTATTCATCAACATTTTTGTCTATTCTTTGCATAAAGCTGTGTATTTTATGCCAATCTACAATGCGAGAGAAATATTTCCTCAATGCTTCCAGTAAATTAGCGCTCTGTACGTTCAGATCAACATCCTGGGCCTGTCTTGCCCATTCAATATGTTCTCCAACTTACTTCCGCTTAAACACCCCCCAAACAGGCATCCACTACTGCATATACAATACTGTGCAAAAGTCTTAGGCACATATTTATAGCTCGGATGCCTCAGACTTTTGAACAGTACTGTATATTGGTTAAAATAGGAAGGTGGTTAGTAAACAAAAATAAGAGTACTTGGCATTGTATTAGCTCAGTAGTATTAAATGTTATTTGGTAATTGGAAAGGTCTTGGGCACCTTTGCTACATATACTGTATGTGTGCCTAAGAGTATTGCACAATGGTGTATATTATCAACATTTGGAGTATGACATTTACTGAGGTTTTCCATCTTATGAATATATTTTCTATATCCTCCTTAGGATCTGGAGTTGACTCTACTATAGCCCATAATTCAGAGCTAGATCATGGTTTAAACTTAACCAGGGGCCTGGCTTGTTCTGGAAATGCCCACATAGGATACAGTCCCACTCTAGAGTCATGAGATTAGATTAGGTTATGAGGACATGCAGTCCTCTTTTATTGTCATTTAGTAATGCATGCATTAAGAAATGATACAATATTCCTCCGGTGTGATATCACAGAAACACAGGACAGACCAAGACTGAAAAACTAACAAAACCACATGGGATGTTAGCTTTCATAAGTCGAGGGATAGAGTTTAAGAGTCACGAGGTAATGATGCAGCTCTATAAAACTCTGGTTAGGCCACACTTGGAGTACTGTGTCCAGTTCTGGTCGTATCACTATAGGAAGGATGTGGAAGCATTGGAAAAGGTACAGAGGAGATTTACCAGGATGCTGCCTGGTTTAGAGAGTATGGATTATGATCAGGGATTAAGGGAGCTCGGGCTTTACTCTTTGGAGAGAAGGATGATGAGAGGAGACAAAATAGAGGTGTACAAGATAATAAGAGGAATAGATAGAGTGGATAGCCAGCGCCTCTTCCCCAGGGCACCACTGCTCAATACAAGAGGACATGGCTTTAAAGTAAGGGGTGGGAAGTTCAAGGGGGATATTAGAGGAAGGTTTTTTACTCAGAGAGTGGTTGGTGCGTAGAATGCACTGCCTGAGTCTAGTGGTGGAGGCAGATACACTAGCGAAGTTTAAGAGACTGCTAGACAGGTATATGGAGGAATTTAAGGTGGGGGCTTATATGGGAGACAGGGTTTGAGGGTCGGCACAACATTGTGGGCCAAAGGGCCTGTACTGTGCTGTACTATTCTATGTTCTATGTTCTATGTTCTATGTAAGTGCTACTGGATGATGGTCATGGAGGCAGGTTTCCACATTCTTCTTGGGCATCAATATAGTTGAAGCCTGCTTGAATCAGGTGGGGACTTCAGACTGCCAAACCGAGAGGTTAAAGCACAGGTCCAGCCTGTTGGATTAGCATAAGTCTTTAGTACTTGGCCAGGTACCCTATCTGGACTGGTGGGTACACACGGTCATCGGTGGCTGTGGGAGTTTGTGAAGGTTCCTCTTTGGTGGTCAAAGTGAGCATAGAAGGCATTGTGCTCATCTAGGTGTGAAGCCCTGTTGTCGTCTGTTATTTGGTTTCACTTTGTAAAAGGTATAGCATGCCAGCCCTGTCACAGCTGTCGAGCATCCTTCTGTAATTCAGATCTGCACTTTGCACATGAGAGCTTTCCGGACATCATACCTGAACCTCTTGTATCTTATACTTAGTCGCCGGATCTGAATGCTACTGATTTGGCCCTCAGCAGATGGTTCATCCAGGGATATTGGTCGGGGAAGACTCTGAATGATTTTGTGAGGATACTCTTGTCAATGACTGTAGTTATGCAGATCCTCTGAGTCCTTGAACACAGTCCAGTCCACTGTCTTGAACCATTCCTATTGCCACTCCTCTGGCCTCCTGCAACCACCTCTTTGTTGTCCTAATCTGTGGAAGCTTGCCCTTTAGCCTCTGGTAGGAGAATAACAGCTGAGTGATCAGGTGTAGGTAGGAGAATGACAGCTAAGTGATCAGATTTCCAGAATTGCGGTCTGGGCGTGGAACAGTAGGTATTTCTTATCATAAGTATAGCAGTGGTCGACTGTAGGTTATATGCTGATGATAATTGGGCAGAGATTTCTTCAAACAAGCCTGATTGAAGTCCCTGACTATGCTTTGAAATGTGTTAGGGTGGGCTGTTTCTTGTTTGGTGATGGCAGCATTCAATATCTCAAGTACCTTATTGACATTGGCTTTTGGCAGTATGCATACTGCAGTCAGGATCATGCAGGAGAACTCTTAGTGAGAAAAACGGTCAGCACCTAATCATTAGCTGTTCCAGGTTGGGGGAACAAGAGTGTGACAAAACCACCACATCCGATTACCACGAAACACAGACCCCTATCTTTTGCCTTCTCAGAATCAGCAGTCTGGCCCATCCTGTGTTTCGAAAAGCCTTTAGGTCTTAACAATGTGTCCAGCATGTCCAAAGTGAGCCATATCTCCATGAAACACAGAACACAGCAATTCCTCATTTCCCTCCGATACAGCAATCTTGCTCTTAGATCCTCAGTCTTGGAGAAAGTTCTCCAGCAACTGTACATTTGCTAGCAAGATGTTGGGTAGAGGAACTTTATTGCTTGGAGTTTCAGTCTGGCTTGGAGTCTTCCCCTCATCCCTCTCTTTCAGTCATGGTGATGTACCTTCGGCTGCTAAAGGTTGCTGTACCTACATGCTTGAGAGTTAAGTCCACCGAGTCCTTCAGAGGATCTTTTAATCGCTAGTGCATTAAGATGGTTCAAAGAGAAATTGCAGGCTGCAGATTGCAGTAAGAGTAATTCAGAAGAGGTATATTTAGAAGCTTTGTAAGCAGTCCGTGCTCACCGTGGTTCATCTTGGTAGAAGGTTTTGAGGGATATGGGCCGAACGCTGTCAAATAGAATTGGGTTAGATTGAAATCTTGCTCAACGTGGACCAATTGGGCTGAAGGGCCTGTTTTCACGTTGCATAACTATGACCCTGTTATCGTGGATGACCATCCTAAAGTATTTTACAAAATTTTATTCAGATCAAAGTGGACATCTACGGAATTATTAAGCATGAGATCCAAACATTTCCATTAGTGAAAGGGGAAATGCTGAAACCACAGCTAGAGGGATGTAGTAAAGCTGGAGGATGTTGCTCCTCAGGTGGAAAGAGATGAGGCCATGAAGTTATGTTTTTCCGACAAAGAATTTCAGATTTAATTTCATGGTACTTCTCACGGAGAGCAAAGACTGGGATGACAAGAGCAAGACTTGATGCAAGGTGTGCCACAGGCAGCTCTGTTATGGAGATTATGCTGGAAGCTGTGAAGCTAGACGGAGCATGTGATGGGATTAAATTAATGTAACAAAGTGATAGATGAAAATTTCGGTATTGAATGCACTGAGATGGACAAAAGGCACAGAACAGCATCAGCATGTCACAGAGTCATACGGAATGTGATCCGTAGCATTATGCAAATAATGGCTGTGGATAATGCCGTGACTATTCTTCAGATGTAGTTCAGTGACTTTGGGGCATACTGAGTTTGTGCACTATCGGTTGCCAGGTCTTGAGGGACTGAGTTATAGGGAGAGGTTGGATAGGCTGGTCTTTCCTCCTTTGGGGGAGTCTGAGAGGTAATCTCATAGAGGTGTATAAAAGAGCCAGGTGGCATGGTAGTGTAGCAGGTAGCTCAATAGTTTACAGTACCAGCAATAACTGATCGGGGTTCAATTCCTGCAGCTGTCTGTAAGGAGTTTGTACCTTCTCCCCGTGACTGCGTGGGCTTCCTTTCATTCCAGATTCCAACCACATCCTCTGTTTAAAAGCAAGACTTTGCTCCTTTCACGCTTAGTTCTTTAGTTCTTTTCCCTTTGTTTTAACCTGTGACCTCTATTGTCCCTTCCAAAAAAGGCATCAGCTTCCCTTTATCCACTCTGCAGACACACATTGTTTTGCATACTTCCGTCAAATTTCTTTTTCAGAGTAAGTAGTCCCACTTCACATCCTTCCTGTTCTGCGGCAACCTGTCAACTTTTGATTCCGATTGGCTTGGGTCAGATCCGCTCTCACCCTTTAGCTTTTCTCTGGTTAATTATTTGTATTTAGTGTGGCTCCTTCTCTTTTGTAGCTGACTTAAAACTAGTGATCACTGTGTCCTTAGTGTTTACCTTCTAAAACTTGGTGCCCTTGACCTACCTCATTCCCCAGTATCTGATCAAGCAAAACCTGTTTTCTTATTTGACCAGTAATAGATTTCTAGAAAATTATCCAGGACAGATTTTCCATATTTCCTTAGAGCAGAAAAGGAGGCTATTCAGCCCCTCAAGTCTATGCTAGCTCACAGCAGTCTCATTCCCTCACTAATTTCCCCTGTGGCCTTTTCTCCCTACATTCCTATCAATTGCCTTCAGATCCTCCAGTTTCTTGCCTCCAGCCAAACACATTTTCTTTGAATTTTTTTTATTTTTGTCTGTGTCTTCCATCTCCTATAAAAATAAAATAGGAGAAGTATAACATAGCAAAGATGAGCAGGAAGCCAGAGGATTGGGAAACTTTTAAAAAGCAACAGAGGACAACTAAAAAGGCAATACGGGGAGAAAAGATGAGATACGAAGGCAAGCTAGCCAAGAATATAAAGGAGGATAGTAAAAGCTTCTTTCGGTATGTGAAGAGGAAAAAATTAGTTAAGACCAAAATTGGGCCCTTGAAGACAGAAGCGGGTGAATTTATTATAGGGAACAAGGAAATGGTAGACGAGTTGAACAGGCACTTTGGATCTGTCTTCACTAGGGAAGACACAAACAATCTCCCAGATGTAGTAGTGGCCGGAGGACCTAGGATAACGGAGGAACTGAAGGAGATTCACATTAGGCAGCAAATGGTGTTAGATAGACTGATGGGACTGAAGGCTGATCAATCCCCAGGGCCTGATGGTCTGCACCCCAGGGTACTTAAGGAGGTGGCTCTAGAAATCGTGGACACATTGGTTATTATTTTCCAATGTTCTATAGATTCAGGATCAGTTCCTGAGGACTGGTAGCTAATGTTATCCCACTTTTTAAGAAAGGAGGGAGAGAGAAAACAGGGAATTATATACCAGTTAGCCTGACATCAGTGGTGGGGAAGATGCTGGAGTCAATTATAAAGGATGAAATATCGGCACATTTGGATAGCAGTAACAGGATTGGTCCGAGTCAGCATGGATTTAGATTAGATTAGATTATGAGGACACGCAGTCCTCTTTTATTGACATTTATTAATGCATGCATTAAGAAATGATACAATATTCCTCCGGTGTGATATCACAAAAATACAGGACAGACCAAGACTGAAAAACTAACAAAAACCACATAATTATAACATATAGTTACAACAGTGCAACAATAACCATATAACAATTACAGCACGAAAACAGGTCATCTTGGCCCTTTTAGTCTGTGCCGAACTCTTACTCTCACCTAGTACCATAACTTGATGAAGAACAGGCCGTGAGCACAGTAAAAAAGTTCAAAGTCTCTTGGAAGTCCCACATCTCACGCAGACGGGAGAAAGAAGAAAACTCTCCCTGCCATGCCCGACCACAGTCCGACTCTGAGTCGTCCGAAAACTTCGAGCTCCGATCAGCCCTCCGACACCGAGTCCCGAGCCCCATCTCTGCTGAACGCTTCGACCCCAGCCTCGGTCGCCAGCAGCAGGCAAAGCCGGGGATTTTGAGGTCTACCCTCCAGAGATTCTCGATCACACAGTAGCAGCGGCAGCGAACCGGGCATTTCAGAAATTTCTCCAGATGTTCCTCTGTGCCTTCTCACGTTCTGTCTCCATCAAATCAGAATTGTGCACGGCATCCAACTTACAAATACGATATCACTTCACCAGAGAGCTGCGCGCGCTGCGTCATGCCACCATCTTCTCCTCCCGCTCCCAAATCTAGTACATTGTGCCACTGGACCTTTATATAGGGAACCAGTACCACCTCCTGCACCCCACTGTTGTTCTCTACCTTTCAAAGTGGTGGTCAAAAGGTCAGACATTGGCTAGTGCCAATGGTCCCAGATAATCGGGAAGCAGCACCTTGTGTGGACTCTGTGGTAATGGTAATTTGGGATGCATAGGTTTATGCTCATCTAATTTGTCTTCAGATTCTGGTACTGTTTACTTCAGTTGTTTGTTTTCCCCCTTTTAAAGCAGACACCATTATCTTTGCTCGTCGAGCACCTCCGCTCCGTCCGCCACAACAGACAGGACCTCCCGGTTGCCACCCATTTCAACTCTGCTTCCCATTCCCATTCGGATATGTCCATACATGGCCTCCTCTACTGCCATGATGAGGCGAAACTCAGGTTGGAGGAGCAACACCTCATATACTGTCTGGGTAGTCTCCAGCTCCTTGGTATGAACATAGAATTCTCCAACTTCTGGTAATTCCCTCCCCCTCCCTTCCTCTATCCCTATGTCACTCTGCCCTCTCCCCCAGCTGCCTACCACCTCCCTCATGGTTCCGCCTCCTTCTACTACTCATTGTGTTTTCCCCTATTCCTTCTTCACCTTTCCTGCCTATCACCTCCCTGCTTCCCCTCCCCCACCCATTTATCTTTCCCCTTACTGGTTTTTCACCTGGAATCTACCAGCCTTCTCCTTCCCACCCTCCCCCCACCTTCTTTATAGGGCCCTTTCCTCTACAGTCCTGACAAAGGGTTCCAGCCTGAAACGTTGACTGATCGTTTCCTCGGATGCTGCCCGACCTGCTGAGTTCCTCCAGCTTGTTGTGAGTGTTGCTTTGACCCCAGCATCTGCAGAGTATTTTGTGTTTATTATCTTTGCCTATTCTTTTTGTATCTTTTCCGTCTCTAGCTTTTATTCATTCTCTCTTACGGGATTCATCTAACTGTTTTCTATGTACAAGTTTCCCCCGCCATCCGAAGGTAGAGCGTTCCGATGAAACGGTCCGTAAGCCAGAATGTCGTAAAGTGAAGAATCAATTACCATTTATTTATATGGGAAAAATTTGTGAGCGTTCGCAGACCCAAAAATAACCTACCAAATCATGCCAAATAACACATAAGACCTAAAATAACAGTAATATAGTAAAAGCAAGAATGATATGATAAATACACAGCCTATATATAAAGCAGAAATACCGCACTGTTCTCCGTAGTGAAAATCTCACGCAAGCGCTCTCGGCAGAAACACTCTCTCCAGTAATCTTTAAGCTATGAAGCTGCCAAATCATACCAGGTAAAGCATAAAAATACACAGCCTATATAAAGTAGAATAATGTATGTACAGTGTAGTATCACTTACAGGAATTGGGAAGACAGCGCCGAGCACACTGATGATGGTGAGTCATCAGAGGTTGGGGTGGTGCAGTGGCCCCCAACCGCCAGGCAGTGAACCAATACTGATCCGCGGAGAATGCAGCAGTCCAGTGGTGGCCAGGACGCACCCAACACATCTTTAAGAAAAAAGCCGAAATAAACAAGCTAATTAATTAGGTGCCACCCGGCACGTAAATGTCGGCCCAGATCAGAGGCGATTGCCAATTGCCTGCCTCGATGTCGAAGGTCGAGGTTTGTTGTCTGCTATGGCTGATGTGGAAGGCTTGAGAAACGACAGTATGCTTGACTGCTTAGCCTTGTGCATTGTTCTATCATGCAGTTCTTTGTAAGCACTCAAACCATCTTGCAAATAGGTCCTAAACCGACATACCCTTTCAAAATTAAAATCGTTCTTTATCATTGCAGCGAAAATCTCACGCAGTTGCTTCACGTTCAATTCCTGGACGACTTCACTTTCGGTCCGTTCGCTACTGCATTCGTTTTTGATTGTTATCCTTTCCTCTTCCAATTGCCTCAGTTCTTCCATCTATCAGTTCTTGGTCATGGGATACCAAAACCTCTTCAACATCATCTTTGTCAACTTCCACAAGCAAAACCCACTTTGTCCTTACTTCGTTCACCATGATGAAAACGCTTAATTATGTCTACTTTTACACTAAGTGTAACACCCTTATGAGCTCTTTTAGGCTTTTCGGATACCTTAGAACTCATTTTGCTAACGGCTGCTCACAGGCACGTGTTTAAGCAATGCCAGCTAGAATGCAGTTCTGGGGGAGGAGTTTGGCTGCTCGGGGCGTGCTGCTTTTTTCGTGCGCTGCCTTTTCTCGTAACAGTGAAAACACCTTCTGTTAGCGAAAACAGGTAACTCATGTAGGTCTTTCATAACAGTGAGGTTTCGTAAAGCGAACGTTCAAAAAGCGGGGGACACCTGTATCGCCTTTCCATTGAACAAATGCAGACCACCCTACATTCTTCCCACCTTGTCCTTTCTCTAGTAATCCTCCAAGTATTCCAAGTGGTCTACATTAAACGTACTGTCAGAAGGAGTCCCTTTTGAACTCACTTAGTCCATTCCACCCACTTCCCAATGCACTTGATGCTTTCTGGTCCATAATCTACAAACATATACCATGCCAGAGTCCCCTTAAGGGGATCTGGAACAGTCTTCAACATCAGACTTCCAATCTCAGTCATTATTAGCCACTTGCGCACAAAGGCATGCACACAGACACACATGTGTGCGCATACCCTCATACACACTACAGAATTCCTCCTCTTTTTAAAACGTACTCACCAAATCATCCTGTGCTTCGTGCGGGCTCCAACCCAGACTACGGCAACCACATATTTTTTCATTGCTGCAGCTTTCCTGTGTCAGCAACTAAGGTGATGTGCCTTGACTACTCTGCACAGGAGGAAATTGGATTCCAGCAGCAAACTCAGTCCCTTGTTCAAATGTGAGCAGCCTAAGATTTAGGACTAATCAGCTACTGGGGCTAAATTCTTTACTATCGTACAACAAAGTGAAGGGTTAGCCATTTTGGTGGAACCTCTGTCATCGCTGATAATAAAATAACAAAAATAACTGGGCCCAGAACAAGCGCACTCTTATGACTCAAAGCATTACTTTTATTTTACTTGTGCACAAGAACAGTGTGGTCCCATACCGTTCTTAAGTCGGAACAGAGAACTGCTATTTTTATACAGAATTGGATTATCAGTTCCTGATGTTGACTATTGTAAGTTGCATATATTTGAATTCCTTGTTCACCAGATCGAACACCATTCACAATAGAGGTGTTAAAAGTCAATCGAAACTTCAAGCAGACAGTGGATGATATTTTGAAGTTAGTAAAGACAATAGAGCATTACTTGTTGGGTATGTTTCACACCCTTCTGTTGTCTTGTCTGTTCTCTCCCCCCCCCCCCCCCATTGTATAAAGGGAAGGTATGTTTTAGGAAGACCTTTCTGGTAAAGTCTCACTATAGAGGAACACACATCAAAGTTGCCGGTGAACGCAGCAGGCCAAGCAGCATCTATAGGAAGAGGCGCAGTCGACGTTTCAGGCCGAGACTTGTCTGTAGTAAGTGGAGGTGTCTCTGGCAGTCTCGCTTGACTACAAATGCCCCAGGCTATCCTTGCCTTACTGTGACTTCCACAGCAGTGCTGCCTTGCTCTTGTTTTCTAGTGTTTCCGCATTGCTTGTTTGGTTCTAATCTTTCCTGTGCATCTGCACACAAGAAACCAATAGTTTCTTTTGAATGTCTGTTGACCATTCTCCTTTGTTTCCTTCCAGATTAATAATTGCATTGTCGGTGACTTTGGGAATGTTTCTAATCGAGCTGCTGGGCTTCTTCTCTGGTGTCTCCATGTTCAACAGCACCCAGAGCCTCATTTGTATCCTTCAGACAATAATACAGCATGCAGTATTGCTGTATTACTGAAATATTTTGCTGTTAAGAACCAAATTTTTGCCAAATATTTTAGGGGAAAAGACTGAGTAAAACATAACTATACTCCAAGGTGTTTAAATACTCACAGGAGTCAGAAAATTGATGGGATAGATGTTGTGAACCTGTTCCTCCAGATGGGGCAGTCTTGAGCTAGGCAAATGGTCTCTGGATAATGAGTGGGTCACTGTAAGGCTTAAATAAAAACACATGCCTTTAACAGTTGTTAATCTGTGGACCCAGTATGATCTGAATGCAGAGGCGTGAGATTCATTTCAAGGATGAGATAGTTTTTTGGACTATAGGCTAATGGTGGCTTCAGGAATCGAGCAGGAAAGCCGGCTGAAGGCCGAAGATTGGCTTAGCCAGAATCTGGTTGGATGAAGGAGCAGGTTGTTGTTTTCTTTAACATTCATTTGTCTGTAACCATGGGCTATCTTATCACATGCTAGTGTTTGCTGGCTGTAGAATATGATTAAATTCTGCCATAGACACTACAACACAGAAGCAAGCCTTTTGGCACATCCAGTCCATGCTGGACTGTTATTTTGCCAAGTTCCATTAACCTGCACCTGTACCGTGGCACCCGCCCCCCCCCCCATACCCCTCCCATCCATGTTCTTATCCAAACTTCTCTTAAATGCTACAGTCAAACCAGCAACCACTGGCAGTTTATTGCACACTCTCACTACCTTCTGAGTGAAGAAGTCCCACTCAAGTACCCCTTACATATTTCACTGTTCACCCTTAACCTCTGACCTCTCGTTCCAGTTGCACCCAACTGAAGTGGAAAAAGCTGAGCCAGTACAGTTCCTGACAGATGCATCCTGGTTTTTATTCATCTAACTGCAGTTTGTTACCCAGCAATGAGCCTTTAATGTTTCACTTAGCAGCAACACATAATGGCTGCAGAGAGGCAATGAAGATTGCAGAATGTAGGTAGAGTGCATTCTGCTTCTCAGAGAAAAACTTTAAAATTCTCAATTTAAATAAATACCAAGAAAGAAAATGGATGTGCTGGGAGCAGGGTGTTGAGTTTCAGAAGTCTCAATTCCCATAGTGAAAAAGAAAAAGTGAGGTGGTGTTTGTGGGCACATAAACTGTTCATAAATCTGATGGCAGTGGGGAAGATGTTCTTAAATTGCTAAGTGTGGGTCGTCAGGCTTTTGTAATTCCTCCCTGATGGTAGTATCAAGAAGAGACACCACCTCTTGATGTCCTCAGTAATGAGGACGGTTGTGCCCATGAAGGAGGTGCTTCTGTAGCCTCTTTAGATCCTACACATTGGAGGCTGCAGACCAGACTGTTATGCAGTAATCAAAATGCTCCCCACAGTAACATGAATATCGCAAAATGGTTCAAAAATCTTTCATTGCCGAGCACTTTAAAAATTCCACTCCCTCCAAGACTTTCACACTAAAGCAATCCCAGTTAATAGGGGAAAGTTGTAATCCCCTGCTACAATAACCCTATTGCCCTTGCACCTTTCCAAGATCTGTCTACATATCTGCTCATCTAGCTCCTGCGGACTGTCAGATCTGTAATCTATCTCTAGCAAAGTGATTTCCCCCCCCCCCCCCCACTACCCCTTTGGTAGAGCTTAGGATCATGGCCTTAGTTGAGGGGCCTTCTTGAATAGCCAGCCTCCCTCTTTACTGTAGTAATGAATCCTAAATATTGAATTGCTACCTCCTTTTTTCTTGCCATCCTTTTCTCATACCTATTGTATGGAAGATTCTGTACCCAAGCATATTGACTTGCCAGTTCTACCCTTTTAACCATGTCTCTGTGATCAGAGCAATATCATATTCTCATGTGCTAATAAACAATCTAAATTCATCCATTTTACTCATCAAACCCTTTTAGTTTAGTCATGTATTTTGTCCCCAAGGCTTATTACACCCATGCCTGCTCTAATTATGGGATTGACTTAGTTTTCCTTCTATATTGAGTTTAGCTGCCCCTTAACAGCAAAACTACTATGTTCCATTCCCTTGCCAAATTAGTCTGGACTTTCCAACAACACCGGCCAATCCAACTCCCCTCCACCACCACAAAGATGCTGGATCAGTTTTGGTTTAGATGTAGCCCATGCAACTTGTACAAGTCCCATCTTTCCCAGAAACTGTCCCATTATCCAAAAATCGAAACACACCTGTCACACTGTCACACTCTGCTCTCAACAACACATTGAACTGGGCTATCCTTGTACTGTTCCCCTCCAAGTTAAGGATGCCTGCCATTAAGTACAGTCCATATGTACAAAAGAAGGTTTGAGAGAGCAGTGACTTGGATTTGGCAGCTGCTACAGGTGTATTCTGCTGTGTGGGGAAATTGATTCACGGCAATGGCTGTCTCAGAGTGAAAGCTTCTAATATCAGGCATGCATTTCAGGTGAGGGGTGAGTTCAGGGATGTGCAGGGCAAGTTTTTTTACACAGAGAGTGGTGGATGTCTGGAAGGTGCTGCATGGCGAGATGTACAGTATGTACAGTAGAAGTATTTAAAAGGCACTTGAATGTGTGGCGAATGGAGGGATATGGACATTCGCAGGCAGAAGCAATTAGTTTTGTAAGTATTTAATTGCTAGTTTAATTAGTTCAACACACCATGGTGGGCCGAAGGACCTGCTTTTGTGCTGTACTGTTCTGTGTGAGTGGTTGAATTAAATGCTCTGGTTTAACCACACGTTGCCCAAGTTTTTGTCATCCACATTTCCAACTTGTGAACTGAGTATGAATGGTTCTCAGGAACAGGAAGACCTGTTGTAATCTGGAAGTAATCCACAGATTGTGGCCACGGAGGTGCTGCTCATTAATCTGCAACCTAGCTCCCTAAATTCATAATGCAGGACCCAATCCTTCCTTTAACCTTTGTGATTTGTACCAACGTGACCCTCCTCTGTTAGAATGCTCTGCAACTATCTGTGACGTTCATCACCCTAGTACCAGGAAAGCAATGCATTGTCCTGGATTCACCTTTGCAGCCATAAAATCTGTCATTCCTTCATTACTGAGTCTCCCATCAGTCACCCTTGGACCTCTGCTCCTCTCCCCTTGTACAGCTGAGTTCCCTGTGGTGCTGGACACTTGCTGGACTCATTATGCAGTACAGTACAGGAGGCTGCTACTCTGCCCAGTGTTGTTGTGCTAGCATTTTTGGTAAACTGTTCAAATGGATCAATTCCCCAGCATTTGTACTTGCTTAATTTTTGGGAAATTATTGATACTATTCTTTTTGATTATCAAGTTTTCTCCAACTGACGAAAGGTTGACGTTTAAGGTACAGGTAACGTGCTACAAGGATGCTCTTCTAGCAGCAGTTGTTGGTTGGGAGTTAGGGTGATGAGAGGGAATGGGTCCACCACAGGGGCAGGTGGTCACCAGATTGGCAGATTTAGATATCGATCAATGTATGCATATCTAGGGCCTTTGGAGACCAGATTTTACAAGGGAAATGGGATTATGTGTAAGTGGTTTCTTCTTCTATGTTACTGCGTATGTTAATCAAAATGGCTTCTTTGTTATGTTAATCTGTTATGTTACTGTCTTTTTTGTATCAAACTTCAATTAATCTCATAGAATTAGTAATATCTATAAAGTGTAATTGGTAAAACGTACATTGTGTGCTGGCTGATGATTGATGTTTGAAGCTGAACCAGATGGCAGTTGTACAGCAACCGACATAACCCGGAGACAAGGTGGGCGGCGGGCGGGGTTTCCCCGAGATAAATACGAGTCAATATAGCTGAGCGTTACATATGTCTTGAGGTAGGAATGTTTCCCAGAAAGAATAAAGTATATTCAGAGTAACAGACACAAAATGCTAAGTTAACAAATTTCACGTCACACGGTGGTGATTCTGATTCTGAGGAACTCAGCAGGTAAGGCAGCACCTATGGAGGGGAATAAAGAGATGATATTTCAGGCTAAGACCCTTCATCAGGACACATCATCTTCATCAAGAATGAGAAAAAAGAGTGTATTTTTAAAGCACTTTTTGAGCAGAAAATTGGGAGAATATTTGAAAGGGAAACAAAAATTGGGATGATGGGAGAGACTGGGGAATTGGTTTAATTGAATATTTGTACTAAAGTGCCAGTGCATTGATAATAAGTAGAATGGCTGCCTCCTGTGCTATATATGTGAGTTGCACCTTAGCCATTTTACATTTGCATATGTGCTTGGATTTTGTGTCTGTTCCTATAGCGTCTCAGAAGAACTGAATTTTTTTTTTGCCACTTTCCTATAAATGTTACCTCAGCTATTGGAGCCCATGGTAGTGCCTCAGCTGCTCTTCTCTTCTTCTTGTTTGAACAATGGCCATGCAATACCTACTGGTGGATATTCACTTTCTGCAGGTAGGTCATAGAGTCATAGAAAACTACAGCACAGAAACAGGTCCTTCTGCACATCAAGTCTGTGCTGAACCATTTAAACTACCTAGTCCCATCGACCTGCAGCTGGACCATATCCTCCATAACCTCCCATCCAGGAACCTATCTAAACTTCTCTTAAACATTGAAATCGAGTTCGCATGCACCACTTGAATTGGCAGCTCATTTCACACTCTCTCCCCCCTCTGAGTGAAGAAGTTTCCCCTCATGTTACCCTTAACCAATGACCTCTAGTTTAGTCTCACCCAACCTAAGTAGAAAAAACCTGACTGCAACAGTGGAAAAACAGATTGTTAAAACAGTCAAGAGGCAAAGGGATGTTTTACTAAGCTTGTGCATCATTAAATATGGGGAGGATGCTAACCATTAACAGTGTGGGGGGTGTGTGTGTGTATATATGAATATTAGTGTGTTCAAATGTGTGTGCATGCACGCATGTAAGTCTTTGCTAACTGTCCCACTGGTTCTGTGTTGCAATTCTTCCTTGACCTGTGCTGCAGCTGTTACAGCTCATTGCAGTGGTTCCGTTTGTCTGTCGTTCTTTGTCTTTGAGAGATGGGAGTGCTGGACCTACTGGTACATCTTTGGATTCTGCAGGTATTTCTGCCCTTCAGAAATAGTTCAGAAAGGTACAGCACAGAACAGGCCCTTCAGCTCATCTAGTCTGTGTTGAAGCATTTAAACTGCCTAGTCCCGTCGACCTGCACTTGGAGCATAGCTCTCCATACCCCTTCCATCCACGTACCTATCCAAACTTCTCTTAAACATTGAAATCAAGCTCGCATGCACCACTTGCACTGGCAGCTCGTTCCACGCTCTCACGACCCTCTGAAGAGGTTTCTCCACATTTCACCTTTGAGCCTTAACCAATGACCTTTAGTTGTAGTCTCACCCAACCTCAGTAGAAAAGCCTGCTTGCATTTACCCTATCTATACCCTCATAATTTTGTAATCAAATCTCCCCCAAATCTTCTACGTTCCAAGGAATAAAGTCCTAACCTATTCGATCTTTGCTTATAACTTGGGTCCTCTAGTCCCAGCAACATCCTTGTAAATTTCCTTTGTAGTCTTTCAACCTTGTTTACGTCTTTCCTGTAGGTAGATGACTAAAACTGCATGCAGTGCTCCAAATTAGGCCTCACCAATGTCTTGTACAACTTCAACATAACATCCCATCTCCTGTATGCAGTACTTAGATTTATGAAGGCCAGTGTTCCAGAAGTTTCCCTTACGAGCCCATCTACCTGTGATGCCACTTTCAATTAATTATGGATCTGTATTCCCTGATCATTTTGTTCTACTTCACTCCTCAGTACCCTACCGTTCTCTCACTGTGTAAGATTTACCCTGGCTGATCCTACCTCACACTTGTCTGTATTAAATTCCATCTGCCATTGTTCCAGCTGAGACAGATCCCTCTGCAAGTTGTGACAGCTTTCCTCACTGTCCACTGCACCCCCGGTCTTGGTGTCATCCGCAAATTTGCTGATCCAGTTAACCATATTATCATCCAGATCGTTGATATAGATGACAAACAACAACGGACCCACTAATCACAGACCTCCAGTCAGAGAGGCAACTATCTACTACCGGTCTCTGGCTTCTCCCACAAAGCCAATGTTTAATCGGATTTACTACCTCATCTTGAATGCTGAGCAACTGAAACTTCTTGTCC
Source organism: Mobula hypostoma (assembly GCF_963921235.1). Taxonomy (NCBI): domain Eukaryota; kingdom Metazoa; phylum Chordata; class Chondrichthyes; order Myliobatiformes; family Myliobatidae; genus Mobula; species Mobula hypostoma. Next base: position 15,731,223 of record NC_086129.1, on the reverse strand, counting down.
AGCCTCCCATAAAGGACGTTGTCAAAGGCCTTGCTGAAGTCCTGGACATCCACTGCCTTGCCTTCATCAACTTTCCTGGTAACATTCTCCAAAAACCATGCTGACTATCCCTAATCAGCCCCTGTCTATCCAGATACTCATCTATCTGGTCCCTTAGAATACCTTTCAATAACAGTCCCACTACTGATGTCAGGCTCACCGGCCTATAAATTCCTGGTGTATTCTTAGAGCCTTTCTTAAACAGCGGAGCCACATTAGTCATCCTCCAATCCTCCGGTACTTCAGACTGTCGCTAAGGATGATTTAAATATCTCTGCTTCGGCCCTTGCAATTTCTGCACTTTCCCCCTACAGGGTCCAAGAGAACACCTTGATGGGCCCTGGGGAGTTATCCACCCTAATTTGCCTCAAGACAGCAAATACCTCCTCCTCTATAATCTGTATAGGGTCCATAACCTCACTGCTGCTTTTTCTCACTTCTATGTCCATTTCATGAGTAAATACAGATGCAAAAAAAATGGATTTAAGATCTCCCCTATCCCTTTTGGTTCCAGGCATAGATTACCATTCTGATCTTCCAGAGGACCAATATTGTCCCTTGCAATCCTTTTGCTCTTAACATATCTGTAGAATCCCTAGGGATTCTCCTTCACCTTGTCTGCTAGGACAATCTCATACCTTCTTATAGCACCTTATTTTTTTTTCTTTGGGGTAGCACGGTAGTGTAGTGGTTAGCACAACGTTTTACAGTACAGGTGACCCGGGATCAGTTCCTGACATTGCCTGTAAGGAGTTTTTACGTTCTCTCCATGACTGCGTGGGTTTCCTCCAGGTGTTCTGGTTTCCTCCCACAGTCCAAAGGTGTATGGGTTGGTAGTTTAATAGGTTGATCATTGTTAATTGTCATGTAATTAGGCTAGCGTTAAGTTTGTAGGTTGCTGAGCGACATGGCTTGAAGTGCCAGAAGGGCCTACTCCACTCTGCATCTCAATAAGTAAATCAATAATCCGGGTCCTCACTATCTCTTGAAAACCAAGGTTCCTTAAACCTGTTACCTTTACATTTTATTATGACGAGCACATCAAACTTTGTACTCTCAAAATTTCACTTTTGAAGGCCTCCCACTTACGAAGTACATCTTTGCCATAGAATAGCCAGTTTCAATCCACACTTGCCAGATCCTTTCTGATACCATCAAAACTGGCCTTTCTCCAATTTAGAATTCCAGCCTGTGGACCAGACCTATCTTTTTCTATATTTACTTTGAAATTAATGGCATTATGATCACTGGATGCAAAATTTTCCCCTGCACAAACTTCTGTCATCCACCCTCCTTCATGCCTTAATAGAAGATCAAGTATCACACACTCTCTGGGTGGGACTTCTACCTACTTATTAGGAAACTTTCCTGAACACACTTCACAAACTGTCCCATCTCGTCCTTTTACAGTATGGGAATCCCAGTTAGTATGTGGAATGTTATATACTATATACTAAGACAAACGTTTGACTAACTGACGCTAAATAATACCGGATGTACCTGTTCCGACTTACTTAGTAAGAGAACTTACGTTTTTTTTTCGATCCCGATAACCTACGCACATCCTCCCGTATACTTTAAATCAGTTGTAGATTACTTATAATACCTAATACAATGTAAATGTTATGTAAAATAGTTGTTATACTGCATTGTTTAGGGAATAATGACAAGAAAAAAAAGTCTGTACATGTTTGAACATCAAGTGCTGGAAGAGCACTTCCGGGTTTTCTCGATTCGCGGTTGGTTGAATTCGCGCATGCGAAACTTGCGGATAAGAACTGTATTGTTTTGCCTCCACCACCGTGCACAGCAGTGCATTCCAGGCACCCATCACAGTCTGTGTGGAGAAAAACTTGTGCCACGTATCTCCTTGGAACTTGCCTCATCTCACTTCAACATATGCCTTCAGGTATTATAGATTTTACCTCTAAGGAGAAGATACCAGTTCTCCACTCTGTCTATGCCTCTCATAATCTTACAGACTTCTATTAGGTTTCCCCTCAGCCTCAAATGCTTCAAAGAAAATAACCCAAATTTGTCCAGCCTCTCCTCATAGTACATTCTCTCTAATCCTGGAAGTATCCTAGTGAACCTCTTCTGCATCCTCTCCACAGCGTTCTCATCCTTCCTATAATGGGGCGACCAGAATTGGTGTGGCTTAACTGGAGTTATATAGTGCTCTAGTAGAACGTCCTGACTCTTGAACTCAGTGACTCGACCAATAAAGGCAAACATGTCATATGCCTTCTTTATCAGCCATGAACAGCCACTTTCAGTCAGGTGTAGATTTGGACATCAAGATCCCTCTTTACATTGACCCTGTTAGGGATTCTGCCATTAGCTTTATATTTGATCTCTTAAATTTCAACATCTTCCACATGGCCTGATTAAACTCTCATCTGCTATTTTTCTGCCCATATCTGCAACTGATCTGTATCATGCTGTATCATTTGGCAACTTGCTATGCTAACCACAGTGTCACCCATGTATTATATGTGGACTTACTAACCCACACATTTGCATTTTCATCCAGCTTATTCATATGCCGTATATCACAAACAGAGGTCCTATTATGGATTCTTCCTTCAACTAGAGCAAGACCATTGGCCACTACCTTTTGTCTTCTGTGTACAAGCCAATTCTCAATCCAAATGGCCAGGTTACTGTGGATCCCGTGCACCTTAATCAGCTGAATGAGTCTCCATTGTCTAACACCTTACTGCAACTTCAAAGCTCTGCTTTCCTCAATCACCTTTGTCACCTCCTCAAAGGACTCTCGATCTGCCCCATATAAAGCCGTGCTGACTGTCCCAAATTAGGCTATGCTTTCCCAAATGTCAATAAATTCTATCCCTACAACTTCCCTACCATTGACGTGAGACTCGTCTGTCTCTAGTTTTCATGATTCTCCCTATTTCTGTTTTTGAATGCTGGAGTACCATTAACTATTCACCAGTCTTCTGGGATCTCACCAGTGGCAAGAGAGGACACAAAGATCTTGATCAAGATCTCAGCAATCTCATCTCTCTTAATTTCCTGGATGTATCCCACTGGGCCTTGGGGACTTGTTCACCTTAATTTTTTTTCAAGAGGCCCAACGCTATCTTTATCTCAAAATGACCTAGCAAACTAGCACACTCCACCCTGATCTCATTATGCTCCACATTCATCTCCCTGGGTAATGTTGACACATTTAGGACATCACCCACATCTTCCACCTCCAAGTACATGTTCTCTCCATTATCCTTGCAAGGTCCTACCCTCTCCCTAGTTTTCCTCTTGCTCCTGATGTATACCTTGGAATTCTCCTTCATCCTACTTGTCAAGGACTTTTCATGGCCCCTCCTGGCTCTCCTAATTCTCTTGTAACTTCTGTATAACTCTCAAGGGCTCTGTTTGATCGCAGCATCCTAAACCTTACATACATTTCCTTTTTCTTCTTGACTAATCACACTACCCCTTCCATAGAAGAGGGACACTCTCCTATCCACAATTGCTTGTTAGCAACTGCCTCCCACTATACTCTCTTCTCTCCTGATGCAGGATCTTGACCTAAATCATTGACCGTCCCCTCGCCTCCACAGATGCTGCCTGACCACTGAGTACTTCCAGCAACTAGTTTTTTGCTCCATATCTCAGAATCTGCAGACCCATACATCTGTATAATTCTGTACTGCTCTATAATTCCAAAACTGACATCAGTGAATGTAGTCGAAACCAAACACATACTGTGCACCCTGGAATAACTTCCAACTAGGCGCATTTTATAGGGAATTCTTCCAGCAACTGTCACGTAACCCATGGTGTTATTATTGCACCATTCACTCTGCTAACTTTTTACGCATGCCCATTTTCAGCTGTGGAAACTTCATATTCTGATATTCCATGGTCTGTCTGCTTATTTTTCAGCGTGTTCCCAGCATGTACTGAAATTGTCCTCGTGATCGCAGTATTTGGGCTGAAGAAGAAGCCATTTTGATTATCCTGCACCTCCTCTCTAAACAAACTGGAGGTTGACCCTGGAATGGCAGTAGAAGATCACTTTAAAATGCAGTGTGCATTTGACAATGGGTATTGACAACATTTATAGAACTTCAGCATTTCACCAAATTATGTTACATGGATTTCTCTTATTCTATTATGGACCTTATCGTCTCCAAGACAAAACATGTTATCCTCCATTATAGACTGTGTGCATCAATGTCTCCATGATAAAGTATGTGTTACTCTTTTTATCTTTTCCAGAATGTACAGCTTGTATGTGGAACTTTCCTGTCTTTTTCCCCATTACAGAACTGTTACAAGAATCTCACCCCTTGTAATAATGATCAGTGAGGCACAGAGAATCTGTATTTATCGACAAGTAACTTATTATTTCAACTAAAAAGAACATGGGTTCATACCTGATCCACCTGTGCACTCCCTACTAGAACCCCTGACACTCCATGAACAGGCAACGAAGAGAAAAGGTATTACCCGGAAAAGGAGTGTACATTGGCCAGGCGTTCCTCGTGATCCCGATCTCCACGTGTCCGTGGGGTCCTCCTTATCCACAATGTTTGGTCTCTGGCTGCTGGAGAATTATTGCTCCTATGTTTTTGGAGCTCCTGACTCTTATACTGTTCCTCATCATTTGAACCATTGGATCTCCATCCCATTGGCTCAAGGTCACCTGACCTACCTGGGTCACCTTCTTACTAGTCATTGTACAGGGCTACAAACTAACATTGTTCCATAGCTCTGCCTACCCCAGCCTTGTGTATTTGTGTCTTTACACTCTGACTGGTCCAAACCAGTTAAATGAGGCAATCCAGACAGAGTCTAACGAGATTACAGATTGCAGGTCTGGCATTTTACAGAACAAGTAGAGCAGTAGATGTAGTGTATATGGTTTTCAGCAAGGCATTCGATAAGGTACCCCATACATGGCTTATTGAGAAAGTAAGGAGGTATGGGATCCAAGGGGATCTTGCTTTGTGGATCCAGAATTGGCTTGCCCACAGAAGGCAAAGAGTGGTTGTAGACGGGTCATATTCTGCAAGGAAGTTGGTGACCAGTGGTGTGTCTCAGGGATCTGTTCTGGGACCTTTTTGTGATTTTTATAAATGACCTGGATGAGGAACTGGAGGGATAGGTTAGTAAATTTGCTGATGACACAAAGGTTGGGGGTGTTGATAGTATGAAGGGCTGTCAGAGGTTACAGCAGGACATTGATAGGATACAAAACTGGGCTGAGAAGTGGCAGATGGAGTTCATCCCAGATAAGTGTGAGGTGGTTCATTTTGGTAGGTCAAATATGAGGCAGAATATAGTATTAATGGTAAGACTTTTGACAGTGTGGAGGATCAGAGGGATCTTGGGGTCCATGTCCATAGGACACTTAAAGGTACTATGCAGGTTGATTGTGTGGTTAAGGCATACGGTGCATTGGCCTTCATCAATTGTGGGACTGAGTTTAAGAGTCGAGAGGTAATGTTACAGCTATATAGAACCCTGGTTAGACCCCACTTGGAGTACTGTACTCAGTTCTGGTCACCTCACTACAGGAAGGATGTGGAAACTAGAAAGGGTGCAGAGGAGATTTACAAGGATCGGGGAGCATGCCTTATTGTGATAAACCATGTATATATGTTGTAACTCGGTTACCTGTCTGGACACACCCCTCTGCTGACTGCCCCTGTGGCTCCTCCCACAGAATCCTGTATAAAGGTGTTCGCCTTGCCCCTCCCCCTCAGTCCGGGGGGCAGACACTCACTGTGGAGGTCGTATTGTACAGCGAATAAAAGCCTTGCAGTATTTTACCAAACCTCAGTCTTTTGGAGTTATTGAAGGTGCTTCACTTATGAGAATAGGTTGAATGAACTCGGCGTTTTCTCCTTGGAGCGGCGGAGGATGAGAGGTGACCTGATCGGGGTGTATAAGATGATGAGAGGCATTGATTGTATGGATAGTTAGAGGCTTTTTCCCAGGGCTGAAATGGCTAGCACGAGAGGGCACAGTTTTAAGGTGCTTGGAAATGGGTACAGAGGGGATGTTGGAGAGTGGTGAGTGGTATTTTACACAGAGAGTTGTGAGTGCATGGAATGGGCTGAGGGCAACTGTGGTGGTGGTGCCAGATTCAATAGGTTCCTTTAAGAGACTCCTGGATAGGTACATGGAGCTGAGAAAAATAGAGGGCTATGGGTAACCTGAAGTAATTTCTAAAGTAAGTCCATGTTCGGCACAGCATTGTGGGCCGAAGGGCCTGTATTGTGCTGTAGGTTTTCTATATTTCTAAGTAGGTACTCCTCTGAGAATGGTCTCAGGTTTATTGCTTTGATTAGATCGTCCCAGAGTCAAGGATCAGGTCAGAGTCCACTCCCTTTACATAACAAATGGCTACTTGTTTGAGAATGGTCTCAGGTTTAGCAGATCATTACCTGAAGCTTCCTGTGTCCACATTCCATTGGTCCGATTAGATTATCCAAGAGCAAGAGTAAATTTAGAGTCCACAAAAAGGGGAAAACAAAGACAACTGGCTTGTCTGTGTCCCCTGTCCTTGATCAGACTGCAGTTTCTTCTGACCAACAGAACATATTTCTGTCATTGTGTAGGTTGCCACCCCACTCTTATATCACTGCTTGGTATTAGCCCAGGAGAAGGCACCCTACTTGTTCTATTTAATTATTTCTTCAGAAAACTTGGCAAGTGTGGACAGAAGTATTGTAGAAGTATGCTGCAAGCAAATATCAAGTTGCTGCTCTATTGGATGTTAGTAACTCTCATTATGGTGCTGAGCCAGCAGAAGAACAGTTGTAGAATTCACCTTCTGGTGCTACTTGGACATGTCTTCAGCGATGAACCTGGGGTCATAGGGTGTTTCGGGACTTCAATCATCAGACAAACTCGACTAGGCGACCCAGCCGGGGGTGATCAGCCCCCGACTTGTGTCCAAGTGGCGCACTAATCCACAGATCCCTCTCTGGGTCCACAGCCACCGCGAGGCCTTTTCTGCTGCTTCCAGAATGTTCTTGGTGGCTCTTCTGCACTGCAGTCCTTTAACTCCCAGGAGCTTTAGAGTCCACTGTAATGAATGGCCAGCAAAGCCCCAGCACACAACTTCGACTGGCTCACAGCGAGCTCTCCAGCCATTGCTCCAGCATTCTGTAACAAGATCTGTGTATCTAGCCCTCTTGTGCTCATTGGCCTCTTCAATCCGGTCTTCCCAGGGGACATTAAGTTCCAGCATGACCATTTGCTTTGTAGGCTCCGATATTAACACCATGTCTGGGCAGAGCGGAGTGGCTGCGATGTTCTCTGGGAACTTGAGCAGCCTCCGTAGGTCGACTTGGAGCTGCCCGTCTCGTGCAGTGGCAAGAAGCCCTCCCGAGGAGCTAGGCCGATGTTGAGCCTTCTCCCCTGCTCTAATAAAGGTGATGGACTGTTTGGGAGTGTGCTGATTTTTGCTGTCTTGAATCGCTGTGCTGATTGTGTCTGCCATAGACCTTAGGACTTGGTCATGGCGCTAGCGGTATCGCCCTTCCCCCAACGCCTTCAGGCAGCAATTTAGGCAGCTCAAAAGGTGCTGGTGGAACGCAGCAGGCCCGAAAATTCGACTGTGCTTCTTCCTATGGATGCTGTCTGGCCTGCTGCATTCCACCAGCATTCTGTGTGTGTTGCTTGAATTTCCAGCATCTATATATTTCCTTATGTTTGCAGTTAACTTGCTGGAGTGTTCGCTAGGCCCCACCTGTGCAGGTTGGCCGGGCTTGGGAGAACGTCATAGACTGATTTGATGAGAAACTTGATGCACAATGTTTCGGCTATCCAGATCTCTGTCCAGGTGAGCTTGCGAGGTTCCGCATGCTCCCATCTAGTCCAGGCGCCTTGTTTGTACATGCCGACCATCTTGCTGTACCTTTCTTCCTCCAGTTCTGCTCGTATCTCGTTCTGAGCCAGTTGACCCTTCTCGTATCCACTGCTTGTAGACTTTGTAAGGCACTCCACTGGGGCCAGGGGCGGAACTTTCTCTCGCTGCTTTGACTGCTTGTTTGACCTCCTTCAGGGTGGGCTCAGAGATGTTGAATTGGGTCACTGGTATTGCAGGTGTCACCAGTGCCTCACACAGGCCGAGGTCCTGCTCTCTTGAGGTGTCACTGAAAGGGATACTGAGATTGTGGTTGATCTCCTCTACAGAAGAAGTGAGGTGGCCGCTTGGCTTCTGTCCTGGTATCCTCTTGGTGAAGCGGAAGGAATTGGTAATGAAAGCACTGCAGTTTCGGGCCCTCTCTTACCCTTCCTTCGGTGCCACTCAGCCCGCCTGAGTGTGATGAGCCTCCTCCTTATGATATCTGTGAGGTCTGACAGGGCAGTTTTCTCCTCCTCCTTGGCCAACTTAAATTGGCGCTTCAGAGATTTGAGTTCTTGTCTCAGCTGGCTGATCTTCAGGTTCCCGCCGGTTTGGTCTGGCTGGATTACTTGTTCCATGCTTGTGCACTGCAATTAATATCTGTTGAGAGAGGAAAACATAATCCAGAGTTCCACTTCGTATTATCTCTGCAGGAAAGCGGGGATGTGCTGATGGTGAGACAAGATTGAACATTGAAACAGAGGGCATTTTGTATGTTAGAAACCAAAAGCTTCCTGTGCATTTTTTTTTTACTAACTTCTGATGGGATATTCAGTGCTAGAGGTCTTCTAGCAACAGAAGTGAGCTGTTGTCAGGTGGGGGGAGGGAATCTGTTCGGGTGGAGAGTGGACCATGAGAGAAAGGGAAAGGCAGGCGAGGAGAAGAGTGAGCAGCCAAAGTGGGAAATAGACAGGCGTTCAGGCCAACGTATCAGTCCTGCTGTTGAGCACTGACCCTCTGCTGCAGCTTTGGCTGTAGCTGTGGGTTTACCCCTGTATTTAATCAGCCTGGTAATGGTCAAAAGCATCCGTGTTGGGCCTCTGTGGCTTTCAGTGGCCTGTAATTCTGAGTATCTTGCGTAATAAGTGGGCAGGGAGAGGAGTGTCGGTTGAAGGGTGTGGGGGCAATGGCACAGATAACAGATGAGCAAAGGCAGTAGATAGAGTGGATGTGTTGGTAATGAGGTAGGGGTTAATGCGAAATATCAGAAAATAAAATAGATTTGGAGCAGCGCATATAAAATGCTGGAGGAACTCAGCATCTATGGAAAATTGAATAAACAGTCGACATTTTGGGCCGAGACTCTTCCTCGGGACCAGAAAGGCAGGGGGGAAGGTGCCGGAATACAAAGGTGGGAGAGGAAGGGGGATGGCTCGAAGTGAAGGATAGGAATTCATATGGTTGGCCACTAGGAAATTCCGCTTTTGGAGGTGCTCGACAAAGCAGACCTCTATCTTATGTCAGGTCTCACTAATGTGGAGCACTGGATTCAACAGACGATGCCAACAGATTCACCTAGAAGGGCTGTTTAGGACCCTGAATGGAGGTAAGGGAGGAGGTGAATAGGCAGGTACAGTGTACAGCATTTGGAACAAATTATATTTTGGGTGCTGGTTAATGTAGTCCCTCAGTTTTGAGCTCTGCAAAATTATTTGGCATTGGAGTCTGCGTGTTCTTTTGAAATTTGCGGTTAATACTGGGGCTACTTTATTCCTTAATAAGCTAAAGAAGGTTACAAATTAAATAAAATTAGGTAAAAAATTAAATATTGGCAATGTAAACTTAGTGCCAGCTAGAAATGTTTTCAACAGTGAAAAATACATCAATACAAAATACATTCAAGGGCACTGGAACAGTGGTGTTTTCAGCCCAAAGTTAACAGGACACTAAAGTCAGAACAGCAATTTTGCAAGGCAGTGAAAAAGCTAATGTTGATGAGGTATTGCAAATAAAGTCTATGATAATGAGGCTGCATATCAAATAATAGGCTTCTGAGCCTATTTTTTGATGCAATTGATCAAACTACCCTAATCCAACCCTCTTGATTATGTTTCATTTGACCTAAACTGTCATATTAAGGGAATCATCTGCAATGCATTTTGTCCCTATTGCCTACAAAGTTATCAAAGAGCTATGCTTCCTCCCTATTTGTTATGTATATTACTGTTCCTTAGAATAACATTCAAAGATACCCCTTCTAATGATTCGACTGCTCTTGTTCTCACTGTTTCCAGGTTGATTGCAGTGACATCTAATACACTTAGATCCCACAAAGCACTGATTCGTTACAATGCGGTGGTTCAGTTATAACCATATAACAATTACAGCATGGAAACAAGCCATCTCAGCCCTTCTAGTCTGTGCCTTTATTGAAATTTTTAAAAACAGCAAAAATCCATGCTAAACAACACTTAAAGGTTCCTGACAGTAAACATTCAATCAGCCAATGAGTGCGTTTTATGTAGGCTCTGAGCCACTCAGCCAATTACGTAGTATGCTTTGCCTTCCCTGTGTGTGTAAGTGTTCTTGCTCCCTCGCTAATTTATTCCATTTTTTCACCCATAATCTCTGGAAAACTGCCTGCAACTTCCAGTGAGGGTAGTACACTTAAGATGTCCAGGAAAAGCGTGGATATGAAACTGCAAGTGATATGGTGTTTGGAAGTTGGTGAGCGCCAGGTTGATGTTGGCGCCTCTTTGAAATTGGCTACATTGATGAACAGAACAATTATAAAAAATGCAGACAAGGTGAAAGCTGCAACAATGACCTCAAAGTTATCATAGAACACAGAATAGTACAGCACAGTACAGGCCCTTCGGCCCACAATGTTGTGCCAACCCTTAAACCCTGCCTCCCATATAACCCCCCACGTTAAATTCTTCCATATACCTGTCTAGTCATCTGTTAAATTTCACAAGTGTATCTGCCTCCACCACTGACTCAGGCAGTGCATTCCACACACCAACCACTCTCTGAGTGAAAAACCTTCCTCTAATATCCCCCTTGAATTTCCCACCCCTTACCTTAAAGCCATGTCCTCTTGTACTGAGTAGTGGTGCCCTGGGGAAGAGGCGCTGGCTGTCCACTCTATCTATTCCTCTTAATATCTTGTATAACTCTATCATGTCGCTGCTCATCCTCCTCCTTTCCAGAGAGTAAAGCCCTAGCTCCCTTAATCTCTGATCATAATCCATACTCTGTAAACCAGGCAGCATCCTGGTAAATCTCCTCTGTACCCTTTCCAATGCTTCCACATCCTTCCTATAGTGAGGCGACCAGAACTGGACACAGTACTCCAAGTGTGGCCTCACCAGAGTTTTATAGAGCATTACCTTGCGACTCTTAAACTCTATCCCTCAACTTCTCTATTTATGAAAGCTAACACTTCATAAGCTTTCTTAACTACCCTATCTTCCTGTGAGGCAACTTTCAGGGATCTATGGACATGTACCCCCAGATCCCTCTGCTCCTCCACAATACGAAGTATCCTGCCATTTACTTTGTACTCTGCCTTGGAGTTTGCCCTTCCAAAGTGTACCACCACACACTTCTCTGGGTTGAACTCCATCTGCCACTACTCAGCCCACTTCTGCATCCTATCAATATCTCTCTGCAATCTTCGACAATCCTCTACACTATCCACAACACCACCAACCTTTGTGTCGTCTGCAAATTTGCCAACCCACCCTTCTACCCTTACATCCAGGTCGTTAATAAAAATCATGAAAAGTAGAGGTCCCAGAACAGATCCTTGTGGGACACCACTAGTCACAATCCTCCAATCTGAATGTACTCCCTCACCACCACCCTCTGCCTTCTGCAGGCAAGCCAATTCTGAATCCACCTGGCCAAACTTCCCTGGATCCCATGCATTCTAACTTTCTGAATAAGCCTACTGTGTGGAACCTTGTCAAATGCCTTACTAAAATCCATATAGATCACATCCACTGCACTACCCTCATCTATATGCCTGGTCACCTCCTCAAAGAACTCTATCAGGTAGACACGATCTCCCCTTCACAAAGCCATGCTGACTGTCCCTGATCAGACTATGATTCTCTAAATGCCTATAGATCCTATCCCTAAGAATCTTTTCCAACAGTTTTCCCACCACAGACGTAAGGCTCACTGGTCTATAATTACCCAGGATATCCCTACTACCTTTTTTGAACAAGGGGACAACATTCACCTCCCTCCAATCCTCCGCTACCATTCCCGTGGACAACGAGGACATAAAGATCCTAGCCAGAGGCTCAGCAATCTCTTCTCTCGCCTCGTGGAGCAGCCTGGGGAATATTCCGTCAGGCCCCGAGGACTTACCTGTCCTAATGTATTTTAACAACTCCAACACCTTCTCTCCCTTAATATCAACATGCTCCAGAACGTCAACCTCACTCATATTGTCCTCACCATCATCAAGTCCCCTCTCATTGGTGAATACCGAAGAGAAGTATTCATTGAGGACCTCGCTCACTTCCACAGCCTCCAGGCACATCTTCCCACCTTTATCTCTAATCGATCCTACCTTCACTCCTGTCATCCTTTTTTTCTTCACATAATTGAAGAATGCCTTGGGGTTTTCCTTTACCCTACTCGCCAAGGTCTTCTCATGCTCCCTTCTTGCTCTTCTCAGCCCCTTCTTAAGCTCCTTTCTTGCTTCCCTATATTCCTCAATAGACCCATCTGATCCTTGCTTCCTAAACCTCATGTATGCTGCCTTCTTCCACCTGACTAGATTTTCCACTTCACTTGTCACCCATGGTTCCTTCACCCTACCATTCTTTATCTTCCTCACCGGGACAAATTTATCCCTAACATCCCGCAAGAGATCTCTAAACATCGACCACATGTCCATAGTACATTTCCCTGCAAAAGCATCATCCCAATTCACACCCGCAAGTTCCAGCCTTTTAGCCTCATAATTTGCCTTTCCCCAATTAAAAATTTTCCTGTCCTCTCTGATTCTATCCTTTTCCTTGATAATGCTAAAGGCCAGGGAGCGGTGATCACTGTCCCCCAGATGCTCACCCACTGAGAGATCTGTGACCTGACCCGGTTCATTACCTAGTACAAGATCTAGTCTGGCATTCCCCCTGGTCGGCCTGTCCACATACTGTGACAGGAATCCGTCCTGGACACACTTAACAAACTCTGCCCCATCTGAACCCTTGGAACTAATCAGGTGCCAATCAATATTAGGGAAGTTAAAGTCACCCATGATAACAACCCTGTTATTTTTGCACCTTTCCAAAATCTGCCTCCCAATCTGCTCCTCTGTATCTCTGCTGCTACCAGGGGGCCTATAGAATACCCCCAATAGAGTAACTGCTCCCTTCCTGTTCCTGACTTCCACCCATATTGACTCAAAAGAGGCTCCTGCTACATTACCCACCCTTTCTGTAGCTGTAATAGTATCCCTGACCAGTAATGCCACCCCTCCTCCCCTTTTTCCGCCCTCTCTATCCCTTTTAAAGCACTGAAATCCAAGAATATTGAGAATCCATTCCTGCCCTGGTGCCAGCCAAGTCTCTGTAATGGCCACTACATCATAATTCCATGTATGTACCCAAGCTCTCAGTTCATCACCTTTGTTCCTGATGCTTCTTGCATTGAGGTACACACATTTCAGCCCTTCTACCTTACTGTCTTTACACCGTTTATTCTGCTTCTCTTTCCTCAAAGCCTCTCTGTATGTTAGATCTGGCTTTACTCCATGCACTTCTTTCACTGCTCTATCGCTCTGGGTCCCATCCCCCTCGCAAATTAGTTTAAACCCTCCCGAACCATGCTAGCAAACTTACCTGCAAGGATATTGCTCCCCCTCGAGTTCAGGTGCAACCCATCCAATCTGTCCAGGTCCCACCTTCCCACCTTGACCGAGCGAAACAACAACAGCAAATCACTGATCAGAAAGAGCCAGAGGGAAAGGGGATAGTCCTTCCACAGCCCGGCGACCAAGTTATGGTGAGGGTGCTGCCAGAAAGGCCGGGTTTGCCCCCAGGTGGATAGGACCACAGACAGTACTCTTAACCAATGATACGTGTGTCTGTGTACAGACTCAGCGAGGCAGCCAGTGGAAACACTGGACTCAGGTTAAAGCATACAACTCACCCTCTTGTTGCTCCCACAGACAGAGTGGGGAACCAAGTGTACTCAGTAACCATGTAATTACAGAGAACCTAAGAGAGGAACACCAGCTGGCCATGCCAGACCTGACCACAGCTGATGAAAACATACCCGGAGAAAACGCAAAGACAGAAAACGCCAAGAGCGTGGCAGAAGACACTGAGAACGTGTTGGAAAATCATGAATAGCCTGCTAAAGTGTGATGATGATGGTACTCTGTAAAGAAGGCTGGTTGCTGAAGGTAGACAATTAATTTTATAGCATAGTATAGACATTTATTAGGAAATAGACGGGGAGGGATTTTTGAGTTAAAGCAGAGAGGGCAAGTTCCACCACTTTGACGGCATTTCAGACTGCTCTCGACATCTGAAAGCAGGCACCCCGAGTCTGAGGAGCTTGGCCCTTTTCAGCAGTTGGGCCAGTGATCGACCGGACAGTTTGGAAGGGGGTGCCACCGGGGAGAGGTCCTTGCAGACATTTATGTAGAGGCCACCCCAACCCCTTCCTGTACATCAATGAGAGAGCCTGTGGGAGCTCCTGGAAGGAGAGTTTCAGCGACCAGAGGATAAAGGTCTGAAGACAAAGGAATGTAATTAAGCTGCAGTCAGCCTGTAGGGAAAGAGCAGGCACACCAAAGGAACCACATTTCTAAAGACTTGGAACAGCCTCTCTGCTTAACATTTGGTAGGTAGCGATTAGGTAATGCTAGGATAGATATCGAGGTACATAAAATTGGGGGGAAATTTCGAGACAGGGCATTTTTGTAGCCCTATTTGAGCAGATCCTCCTAGGTTGCCCTTTCCTGATACAAATTTAATTTTTGTCCAGGAAGGCCAAGAGGAGGGACTGTTAGAATGAGTTTTTTTTTGGATAGGTGATTTGTTTACACTTAAATGACTTTGGCCACCAGACTTCTATTTGACAAAGTATTGGGGATTGGGTCCACCACAATGGGCTTCCTAAAAAGGTGTGAATACCAGGTGCTTCTGGCGCCGTTGTTTCAAAGACAGTATTATCTATACATTGTAAATATTAATTGTCTCCTATGTTAGCACGAAAAATGCCAAGTAGACCCTAAAGGCTGTGGATACTAACCCAGACTTGTTGGCGTCGGAAGGAAAGGATGGTGTGATATTTTGTATGTAGCTTCAAAAGGAAGCATTGTCTATGCATTGTCTGTAACTTTTTAAGTAGCAATTGCCTTTGTGTTTAGCATATAAATATCGAGCCCATATTGAGCTAGCGGTCCTTTCTGCGGAAAGCGTCTCCATCCGTAAGATGCCTGCTGTACCTTGTTGTGTTGAATAAAGAAGCTGCTTCTTATCTACGATGATACATCATCCACGCTACAACAGTGGGGAGTTGCAATATTAATTGGGGCTGCGCTCAGGAAGGAGAGCTCATCCATGGGTCGAACTCGATGACTTGTCTAAAAACAGCTGCTCCTAATTAACTCTCCCTAGGTCCTGCCCTGTACTCCTGTTATTTGCCCTCCTCCAATTTAATACTCTCCCACAAGGTCCATACTTACCTATAGCTATCTTAAAACTTAACTTGTGATCACTGTTTCTTCAATGTGCTCTCACTGAAAGTTTAGTTACCTGGCCAGGCTTACCACCCAGCACAGGTCCAGTGTGACTCTTTTCCTCATTGGAATATGTACATACTGATTTAAGAAACCCTCCTAGATGCACCTAACTCATTCTGCCTTATCTAAACCTCTTGTATTAAGGAGGTCCCAGTCTACATTAGGGAAGTTGGAGTCACCCATGACAACAACCCTGTTGGCTTTACATCTGTCTGTTTCTCAATGTGCCAGTGGCTTTTGGGAAGTCTGTAGTACAATCCCATCAGTGGCTGCATTTTTCTTACTTTAGAGAAGATTGGAATGAAGGTGCAATAATGCAGACAGGAGAAAGTCCTTCACATGGAGATTTGTGACTATAAACTTCACTCCCAGGACTAGTAGCTGAAACAAAAAGCATGCAGCATACCTGATTATATTGACTGCTTAGATGAAGGAAAACAAGACCAAGGAGTGCATGGGTGAGTGTAATTGAAAATGACAGGGTAGACAGCATTGGAGTAGTGAGCAGAATGCTCTGCCTTTGGTTTGTAATTTATAGAACTGTGTAGCACAGGCATACACGAGCTGTACAATTACTGATTTTACTCTTCCACCACAGAGAAGAAATTGCCTATTTGAGAATAACCAAAGTTCCTTTGGAATTTGATTTTTAAAAATTGAACCAGAGTGCTTTTTGTTGTTTCAAATAAACCTAATACTTTTAGTGTTGAATGCTACAATATTGTTTAAGCATGATGTGACATAAGACCAAGTTATCAGAAGATTGATGCCAATAAGAGAGACAATGGGGAAACGTTCAAAATGCTAATATGAGAGACGAGAGAGATTAACGAAAAGAGACACAGTTCCGAGTATTGTCAGACCGGTTGCTTTGAACCTGAACTGTTTGAAGTTTGATGGACAGGCAATACCCCAGCAGGGGGATAAAAGGAACAGGTTCGCTAAGGCAAGGGACACCACGACACCATGAGATAACGAGACCCTGGAAGTGCGGTGTGCTTGGTGGGAGTTTTGGAGGTCTGGTTGCGGGACCGACCATCGAGGCACAGGGTGAAAAGGTACGATCGGCGGGAACCTGATGTGTGTGTCCGCCCTTGCCTGGGTGCCGGGTTCACCGCAAAAGAACGATCATACGGAGGGGTCACAGTCGGTGACCTCAGAAAACATTACAAAGGGCTCGCCCGAAAGCTAACTGCGAGGAATATCAAAGGTCTGTTTGAATCCGATTTGAATATCATTATTCTTTCTTTCTCTCTCTCTCTCTCCCCCCCCACACACACACACACACAACGGCACAACAGCGATTACTGTGAACTGAACTGAACTCTGCGTCACTTGAGACTGATCATTTTACCCCTAGACTGCGATAGAGCTTGACTGATCCTATTATCCTAGTTCTGTGTACATGTGTGTTTTATCATTGCTAACCTGTTGCATTTATATCCTTACTATTAGAGTACTGTGTTACTTATTTCTTTAATAAAACTTTCTTAGTTCCAGTAATCCAGACTCCAACAAAGTGGTCCATTTCTGCTGGTTTGGCAACCCAGTTATAGGGTACGTAACAATAAACACACAGAGAAAGAAACCATAAGGCATATTTATGTTGGCACTTGGAAAAGTTAACCAACTAACCTGGATGCTGCACACTCTCTTCACAGCAGACACTAAATCTGAATCCAGTTTCCTTCAGGCACTAAATCTGAATCCATTTTCCAAGTTGATTTCCAAGTCAGGATGGTGTGTGCGACTTAGATGGAAACATGACGCCCTTGCCCTTCATTGAGGTAAAGGCCACAGGTTCAATCATTACTGTTAGAGTAGTCTGCTTCTTGGTCTGGAATCATGTCAAGTGAATACTGGAGTTGTAGTCAAGTAGACAAGGGGGGAATATTGTTCCTTGTAGTTGACTGAGGCTGTGGGCTCCCTTTTACCATGGGATGCCCGGTCTCTGACCTGCTCTTGTAACAGCTGGATTTACCTTTTCCACTTGAGATATTTTCAATGAAAGTTAGGTTGTTAGATCTTAAACTTGGAGCTTGCCGGTACCTCGCATTTGTACACAAACATCTTTCATGTAAATGTTGTTTGGGTCTTGGAGCAAGCAGGCAATGGCCACTTCATTTCAGAGTGTCATCATGTTATACAGCACAGAAGCAGGCCCTTCAGCCCAACTCATCCATAGTAACCAATGTGCCTGTCTCAGCTAATCCCATTTAGCCCATTTCTCTTTAAATGTCTCCTATCTATGTAACTGTCTAAGTGTTCTTTAAACATTATAATCGTACCTGCTGAATTTGTATTTGCTGAGGAGTTGCTGAATGAGCATTGTGCAATTATCTGCAGCAAGCCTGCCTCTGATCTAATAATGGACGGAAGGTCATAGAGGAAGCAAATGTAAAAGTGGAGCCTTGGGCATAGCCTTGAAGAAGCACCAGTGTCATTGAAGTGGGGCACCAACAATCACAATGATCTCTTATAATTTCCTCACGTGGTTGAGTTTCTCAAGGACACATACCTGCAGATCTAATTTCATCATTTTCCACACATGGAACAAAGCTAATCTCATCTGCCAATATTTGGCTCATATCCCTCTAAACTCTGTAGAGTATCCAGGCTGGTTGCATCATGACCGGGTATGGAAACATCAATGCCCAAGAATGGAAAAGCCTTCAAAAAAACAGTGGATGCAGCCCAATCATTACAGAAAAAGCCCTCCTCACCATTAGAGTCATAGAAAAGTATAGCACAAAAACAGACCCTTTGGCCCATCTAGTCCACACCAAAACCATTTAAACTGCTTACTCTCATTGACCTGCACTGGGATCATAGCCCTCCTTACCCCTACAAGTACATTGAGCACATCAACAAGGAGCACAGACACAGGAAAGCAGCATCCATCATCAAGAACTCCCCCCATTCAAACCGTGCTCTTTTCTCACTACTAGTATCAGGAAGGGGGTATAAGAGCCTTGGGTTCCACACCACCAGGTTCAGGAACAGTTATTACCCTTCAACCATCAGGCTCTTGAACCAGAGTGAATAACTTCACTCACCTCAACACTAAACTGATTCCAAAACTTTCAAGGACTCTACAATTTGTGTTCTCATGGCCTCAAGTGGACAGGGCCTGGGAAATGAATATTCAAGGGTATACGTCCTATCGAAAGGACAGAGTTGGTGAGGAATGATATTCAGTCCCTTGCGAGGGGGGACATAGAATCAGGAGACGTGGAGTCAGTATGGATAGAACTGAGAAATTCTAAGGGTAGAAAGACCCTAATGGGAGTTATCAACAGGCCCCCAAACAGTAGTCTGGATGTAGGGTGTAAGTTGAATCAAGAGTTAAAATTGACATGTCGCAAAGGTAATACTACAGTTGTTATGGGGGACTTCAACATGCAGGTGGACTGGAGGAATCAGGTTGGTACTGGACCCCAAGAAAGGGAGTTTGTGGAGTCCCTCCGAGATGGATTCTTAGAACAGCTTGTACTGGAGCCTACCAGAGAGAATGCAATTCTAGCTTCAGTGTTGTGCAATGAATTGGATTTGATCAGGGACTTTGAGGTAAAGGAGCCATTAGGAGGTAGTGACCATAATATGATAAGTTTTAATCTACAATTTGAGAGGGAGAAGGGAAACTTGGAAGTGTCAGTATTACAATTGAACAAAGGGAACTATGGTGCTATGAGGGAGGAGCTGGCCAAAGTTCAATGGAACAATACCCTAGCAGGGATGACAGTGGAAAAGCAATGGCAAGTGTTTCTGGGAATAATGCAGAAGGTGCAGGATCATTTCATTCCAAAGAGGAAGAAAGATCCTAAGGGGAGTAAGGGGAGGCCATGGCTGACAAGAAAAGTAATGGACAGCATAAAAATTAAAGGGAAGAAGTATAACATAGCAAAGATGAGTGGGAAGCCGGAGGATTGGGAATCTTTTAAAGAGCAACAGAAGACAACTAAAAAGGCAATACGCGGAGAAAAAAAAGAGGTACGAAGGTAAACTAGCCAAGAATATAAAGGAGGATAGTAAAAGCTTCTTTAGGTATGTGAAAAGGAAAAAAATAGGTAAGACCAAAACTGGGCCCTTGAAGACAGAAGCGGGTGAATTTATTATGGGGAACAAATTATGTACCCGGACTTTGAGAAAGCCTTTGATAAAGTCCCACATAGGAGATTCGTGGGCAAAATTAGGGCACATGGTATTGGGGGCAGAGTACTGACATGGATTGAAAATTGGCTGGCTGACAGAAAACAAAGAGTAGCGATTAACGGGTCCCTTTCGGAATGGCAGGCGGTGACTAGTGGGGTACCGCAGGGTTCAGTGCTGGGACCGCAGCTGTTTACAATATATATTAATGATTTAGATGAGGGAATTAAAAGTAACATTAGCAAATTTGCTGATGACACAAAGCTGGGAGGCAGTGTGAAATGTGAGGAGGATGTTATGAGAATGCAGGGTGACTTGGACAGGGCTGGGTGAGTGGGCAGATGCATGGCAGATGCAGTTTAATGTGGATAAATGTGAGGTTATCTACTTTGGTGGTAAGAACGGGAAGGCAGATTATTATCTAAATGGAGTCAAGTTAGGAAAAGGGGAAGCACAACAAGATCTAGGAGTTCTTGTACATCAGTCACTGAAAGCAAGCGTGCAAGTACAGCAGGCAGTGAAAAAAGCTAATGGCATGTTGGCCTTCATATCAAGGGAATTGAATATAAGAGCAAAGAGGTCCTTCTGCAGTTGTACAGGGCCCTGGTGAGACCACACCTGGAGTACTGTGTGCAGTTTTGGTCTCCAAATTTGAGGAAGGACATTCTTGCTATTGAGGGAGTGCAGCGTAGGTTCACAAGGTTAATTCTCGGGATGGCGGGACTGTCATATGTCGAAAGATTGGAGCGACTGGGCTTGTATACTCTGGAATTTAGAAGGCTGAGAGGGGATCTTATTGAAACATATAAGATTATTAAGGGATTGGACACGCTGCAGGCAGGAAGCATGTTCCCGCTGATGGGCGAGTCCAGAACCAGAGGCCACAGTTTAAGAATTAGGGGTAGGCCATTTAGAACAGAGTTGAGGAAAAACTTTTTCATCCAGAGAGTGGTGGATATATGGAATGCTCTGCCCCAGAAGGCTGTGGAGGCCAAGTCTCTGGATGCTTTCAAGAAAGCGATGGATAGAGCTCTTAAAGATAGCGGAATCAAAGGTCATGGGGATAAGGCAGGAACTGGATACTGATAGTGGATGATCAGCCATGATCACAGTGAATGGCGGTGCTGGCTCGAAGGGCTGAATGGCCTACTCCTGCACCTATTGTCTATTCTCATTATTTATTTGTGTAGTTGTTTAGTTGGTCTTCTTTTACACATTGGTTGTCTGAATGTGTGTGGTTTTTCTTGTATTGTATTTCTTGTTCTACTGTGAATGCCTGCAAGGAAACATCTCAAAGTAGTATATGGTGACATATACATACTTTGATAATAAATTTACTTAGAACATTTTAATCTTTTCCTATCCATGTACTTGTCCAAGATTTATTTATATAGACAAGTGATTCTGCAGATGCTGGAAATTCAGAGCAACACACAAAAAGCTGGAGGAACTCAGCAGATCAAGCAGCATCTACAGAAATAAATAAACAGTTGACATTTATGGCCAAAGCTATTCATCAGGATTGGAAAAGAAGGGGGAAGACACCATAATAAAAAGGTGGGGGAGGGGAAGGAGGACAAGCTAGAAGGTGAAGCTGGATGGCTGGGAGAGGTGAAGGGCTGGAGAATAGGAATCTGATAGGAGAGGAGAGTCAATTGCAGAAGAAAGGAAAGAAAGAGGGGCACCAAGGTGAGATGATAGGCAGGTGAGGAGAATAGGTATGAGGCCAGAGTGGGGAATAACTGCCGTGTACTGTTCAGCTAGATCTTCTAATAGATAGAAACAAACTACAACAAATTCAGAGTGAATCAAATTATATGCATATTTTATTCATTTGCAAGGGAAGCTCTCTATGCATTATCGTTGGAGAATAACTTCAATCTTATAGCTCAAATAAACCACTTTCATATGTTTCACGGAAACCAGTAGTTAGGCTGTTCCATACCATAATATTCCTCCATTATCTGCATCTGACTCTAGTTCCTGACATCTGTTCTTTGATTTGTCTTTAGAAGTTGTGTCCTGTTTTTCTCTCTTATCACAACATTGCTCCCTGCCATCCTAAAACACATGCACCCCCTGTCATAAGACACACGTCTTCCTATAAGCCTGCATCCAAGTCAGTGAAGCACTCTGGTATCTCACAGGTTCCATTTTGTCACATTACATTTTACAAAAATTATAAATTCATATCAACTTTGGGTTACAGATATATTTCCACATTCCCTCCTTTTTGTCATTTCATGACAACACCATTATCTTCAAAATATAATTGGTAAGGTATGAGTACAGTAATCAAAGTGATTTCAAGCATTCATTTAATGATAAAGTCTCAGAACTTTAGTTAAGCAAACACCTCTTTTGCTAGTCTGGATCGATAGGTACCCATTTTCAATATCCTCTCCTTCTTAGTCCTACTATGCCACACATAAATCACAAAAGAATAACAGTTATTATGATACCAATGGTTATACCTCAATGTAGGATAGCCACCCACTATCCTCTTCCTGGAGTGTTATAATTGTGAAACCAATCTCCTATTTTCTTAATCCTTTCGGTGGCCTCTTGGATATGATCCAAAAAATGAGTTAGGATTCATCTGGTATGTAATTGCAGCATTCTTGTCCAGTCAGGACACATATGCCTCTCCTTTTTTGGATAAAACAAAGTCCCCAACTATTCAGGTTTGCAATCCTACTTATCAGACCACCAACAACTTTGCCAACAATTTAGATATTGCTTGTTGGGTTTGCAGTTTCATTTGCTAAATTTACAGTGCTGATGCCATGTTAATCAGTTCCTGTGTTCACCAGTTCCATAGGCCAGTGTTACCTTCCCTGGGGACAACACTCAGTCCTTTTACTCTGGAGTTAGCGCTGTCTTACGGAAGTATATAGCAACCTCTGAAACGCTTGTTGTTTCCAAATTTTTATCCCCATCTCCCCCCAGTGACATTCTGATTGTACCGATAAGGGGAGGAAGAGGGTCTATGTTTCTGAGTCCCATCACCATTGTACCAACATCTGCAGGTCAGAGGGCTTGGACCAATTAAAGAAACAGTTCATCTCTGTTTCATTGAAAGGCACGGGTAAAAGTTCAAAGAACATTTATGATGAAAGTATGTATAAATTATACATGATTCATCAGTTTACAGGCAGCCACAAAACAAGAAACCCAAAAGAACCCAATTTAAAATAAAAGACCAACACCCAATGCATAGAGAGAGAGAAAGCAAATCAATTCAAATCACATCATGCAAACAACAAAGCAAACATCAGCATTCGGAATGCAATTGAGTCCATAAATCCAAAGCTCAGAGCAGCTGGAGGAGGCCCATAGCCTCAGTCTATCTCAAATCACTGTGAAGCTTGCAGATACTGAGCCCAGAGCACGACACAGCCTCAGTGGCAATGCTGCAGAGAGCACAGTAAAACATTATGGAGCAGAACCGGCCCCAGCCTTAGTCTCTGGTCCTGCCACCCTGCCTTTTCAGTCCATCTGGTCTGGCATTTAAATTGTCCAAGTATGGGCCTCCCCGTACTCAACATTTCCAAATCGGCCTGGCACTTAGATCAATCCAACCTTGCTCCGGTTTAGGTGGATGTGCTCTGAAACAACACTGTCTAACCAATCTTAGAGGTTTTTGAGGAAGTTACCAGGAATGTGGATGAAGGCAAAGCTATGTGGACTTCAGTAAGCATTTGACAAGATCCCACATGGGAGGCTGGTCAAGGAAGTTCAGTCGCTCGGCAATCAGGATGAAGTAGTAAATTGGATTAGGCATTGGCTTTGTGGTAGAAGCCACAGAATGGTTGTAGAGGGTTGCCTCTCTGACCGGAGGCCTGTGACTAGTGTTGCAGGGTCCTTTGTTGTTTGTCATCCAAATCAATGATCTGGATGATAATGTGGTTAACTGTATCAATAAATCTGTGGATGACACCAAGATTGGGGGGGCGGGGTAGTGGACAGTGAGGAAGGCTATCATGGCTTGCAGAAGGATCTGCATCAGCTGAAAAATAGCAGATGGAATTTAATGCAGACAAGTGCGAGGTGTTGCACTTCAGTTGGACCAACCAGGGAAGGTCTTACACAATGAACAGATTGAGGGCTCTGGGAATACAGGTATATAATTCATTGAAAGTGGTGTCACAGGTAGATAAGGTCGTGAAGAAAGCTTTTGGCACATTGGCCTTCGTAAATCAATGTAGTGAGTACAGAAGATGGGATGTTATGTAGGCCAGAGAGCACACTCACAAAGCCAGGGGCTGGCTTCCAGGACTGGAATGAGAAGAGATTTCTTCATCCCTATGGTGGGAAATCTTTGGAATTCTATACTCAATGGGGCTGTGGAATCTCAGTCACAGTGTATTCATAGATTTTTAGATATTTATTGAATGAAGGGATACTAGGTTTGTATAAAAAATGGTGCTGGGCTGTAAGATCAGCTCTGATATTACTGAACAGCAGAGCAGGTACACAAGGTTGAGTGCTCTTTACTGGCTTATGCTCATAATCACATACAGTGGCATGCAAAAGTTTGGGCACCCTGGTCAAAAATTTTGTTATTCTGTGAAGAGCAAAGCGAGTAAAAGATGAACTGATTTCCAAAAAGCATAAAGTTAAAGATGACACATTTCTTTAATATTTTAAGCAAGAAAACTTTTTTATTTCCATCTTTTACAGTTTCAAAATAACAAAAAAGGAAAAGGGCCTGAAGCAAAAGTTTGGGCACCCTGCATGGCAGTAATTAGTAACACCCCCTTTGACGAGTATCACAGCTTGTAAACGCTTTCCGTAGCCAGCCAAGAGTCTTCCAATTCTTGTTTGGGGGATTTTCGCCCATTCTTCCTTACAAAAGGCTTCTAGTTCTGTGAGATTCTTGGGCCGTCTTGCATGCACTGCTCTTTTGAGGTCTATCCACAGATTCTCGATGATATTTAGGTCAGGGGACTATGAGGGCCATAGGAAAACCTTCAGCTTGTGCCTCCTAAGAGACCTACCATTTACTGTATATATTTCTCTTAGATTTGACCAACCAAAGTGCACACCTCACACCTGTAGGGAAGCTTTTGGAAAAAATTCTGAGGCACAGGATAAATTTATACTTGAAAAGGCAGGGATTGATCAAGAATTGTCAGCATGAGTGTGTCATAGAATCATTCTATGTGAAAAGATGTTCTTCAGCTCATGAGTTCACCATGGCTGGCAAGCAGCTGGCTGCACTAATAGCCTTCTTACTGTCTCTATGATAGTCTTGATGACTGTTATGCTTAAGGGACTCGACCCAAAATGTCAACTGCACTCTGTGTGTGTGTTGCTCAATATTTCCAGCATCTGCAGAATCTCTTGTGCCCCCTAGATTCTATCACTCATCCCATATTAGGGACAATGTATAATGGCCAATTAACCTATCAATCAGGCAGCATTGGGCCAGGGGTGGAAATTGAAGCACCCAGAGGAAGCAGACACAGTAATATAGAACATCCTGAGCTCAGGATGCAACTTGAACTTGAGCTGAGACAACGGCTCTACCAGCAGTTTGCTTTGTTGGATGGTGATCCTGTCTGTCTAATTTGCTTGGTTGTTTCGAAGAAGTAGCAACATAGTGATGAGGGTAGTGAGTTTGATAGCTACAGAGACGTCAGTGAGACCTTTAATAAAGTCTCCAAAAGGTGAGAGGACCTGGGATTCAAGACGTTTGGCAAATTGGATCTTAAGTTGGCTTGGCAATAGGAGAGAGGGTGAAGAATTGTTTCAGTGATCAGAAGTCTGTGACCAGATATCAGTGCTGGGACCTTTTTATTTTTATATACAGTGTATTAATGACTTGGGTGTGAATGTATGAGGTGTGATAAATACAGTAATTTTTCAATGACTCAAAAATTGGAGGTGTTGTTGATAGGATAGTCTTAAAACTACAGAACAGCATTGTCCACCTGGGAATTTGAAATATTCCCATATTTGAAAATTGGAAATTGAGTGGAAAATGGAGATGGAACTTATGAATGGTAGGGCCCTATGAGAATGGAAGGACAGTGAGACTTAGTGTATAAGTCCATACATTCCAAAAGGTGGCAGCAGAGGTAGATACAGTTGTGAGGTACTTATTTTCTTTAGCTGAGACATGTGGTGGAGATGATGGTGCAGGTTGTTTAAACTTTGGCTGGGCAGCAGCTGGAATATTTTATAGTCTCGGAGCAGTACATCACAGAAGCAGGCCACCTGACTGTTCTCCCATCCATATCAATCAGATTTGCCCAGAGTAGTTCTGTAGCTTTATTTAAGATTGAGCATAGAATATAGAATATTGCAACCTTTTAACCTAAGATTAATCTAACCCCTCCCACATAGCCATAGAGCAGCAGTCCCCAACCACCGGGCCACGAGGAAACGATATGAGTCAGCTGCACCTTTCCTCATTCCCTGTCACGCACTGTTGAGCTTGAACGCACACGAGGTCATTACACACGCGTCATCCATGTCAGCGTGGGAAGAAGATCAACTCCTCGAGCTTGCAAATGACGGCGGGCTGAAAATTATGTTTGACATAACATCTCTGCTGGCATTCTGGATCAAAGTCAAGGCTAAATATCCTGAGATAGCCACGAAAGCACTAAAAACATTGCTTCCATTTCCAACATATCTCTGCAATGAATACAACAAAAACTAAATTATGGAATAGACTGGACATAAGGAACTCCCTTCGAGTATCGCTGTCTCTCATTACCCTTCGTTGG
The DNA here is from genome assembly GCF_963921235.1 of Mobula hypostoma. Lineage (NCBI taxonomy): Eukaryota > Metazoa > Chordata > Chondrichthyes > Myliobatiformes > Myliobatidae > Mobula > Mobula hypostoma. The sequence goes on along the minus strand of NC_086129.1, from coordinate 15,704,696 downwards.
TACCGTCTTGTTGCAGGGAAACAAGCCCAGGGCTCCCACTGATTCAGCGATATTGGTGTGTTGCAATGATTTTATATGTTCATACAGGGAAAATATGTGCTGTGTGTTTAATATCCAAATGTTACTTAAAATGTTATGATGCTATTGACTTATAAGTGACTTATATAACCATATAACAATTACAGCACGGAAACAGGCCATCTCTGCCCTTCTAGTCCGTGCCGAACGCTACTCTCACCTAGTCCCACAGACCTGCAGTCAGCCCATAACCCTCCATTCCTTTCCTGTCCATATACCTATCCAATTTTTCTCTAAATGATAATATCGAACCTGCCCCTACCACTTCTACTGGAAGTTCGTTCAACACTTACTTCAAGCTCCCCTGCCCTCCCCTGATAATTGACTTATCACTATATTCATGCGAGGAAAATATGTGCTGTGTGTTTAATATTAAATTCATTAGATAAACCCTTTTAGAAACAAAATTGAGTGTATGAGCCACTTATCACCTATATTCCGGTCGTGATCAACACCCCCCCCCACCCCGAACAGAATCGCCAAAAAAATCGGCATGTCCACGCATGCGCAAGTCACGCATGTGCGCACAGGTGCCCGTGCAAGGCTTCGTGGTTATGGTAGTCTTTCTCGGGGTAAACACAACATATTTGATGGCTACTCTTGTCCGTTGGCAACCCTACCCCACCCCCCTCCGGTCGGCCGGTCCGCAAGAATATTGTCAATAATAAACCGGTCCATGTTGCAAGAAAGTTTGGGGACCCCAGCCATAGAGCCATCAAGCATTAAAGTACAGGAACAGGCCCCTTTGCCATAACTGTGTAAGTCCTACCCAGGTTTGTCCTCCCAAAGTGCAACACCTCACAATTATCTGCATTAAATTCCACCTGCCATTTTCAGCCCATTTTTCTAGCTGCTCCAGATTCCACGCAAGCATTGATAACCTTCCTTGCTATCCTCTATATCTTCAATCTCTATCTCAATCTATCCCCAATCTCAGTGTCATCTGCAAAATTGCTTAACAATGGCTAAGGATGTTTTATATATCTCTGTTAGGTCCTCTGCAATTTCTGAACTCGCCTGCTACAAGGTCTGAGGGGACACCTTGTCAGGCCTTGGGGACTTAGCCACCCTAACTTGCATCAAAACAGCAAGAACCTCTTCTTCTGTAATCTGTATATGGCTAATAACCTCACAGTTATTTTGTCTCAGTTCTATAGACTATATGTCTGTCTCCTGAGTAAATACAGATACAAAATATTCCATTTAAGATCTTCTCCATCTCTTTCAGCTCCACTTATGGAATTAACATTCTGATCTTCCAGAGGACCAAGTTTGTCCCTTGCAATCCTTTTTCTCTTAACATATCTGTAGAATCCTTTGGGATTCTTCTTCACCTGGCCTGCTAGAGCAACCTCACGCCTACTTTTAGCCCTCCTGATACCTTCCTTAATGTTCTTTTGCATTTCTTATACTGTTCAAGTGCCTCATTAGTTCCTACCTACCTGTACCTGCTATGCACATCCTTCTTCTTAACCTGTACCTCAATATTCCTGGAAAACTAAGATTCCCTAAACCTGTTATCCTTGCCTTTTATTGTGGCACATTAATGTGTCCACACTTTCTTATTCCTGAGTTTCACCCATATATCCTCACGAGATGAGTCTTCAGTCTGTCCTATCTCAGCACTGCCATGACATTTTCCCTGACTAGTAATGTCACATCTTCCTCTTTAATCCCTGCTGCTCTATCATGTCTAAAACAATGAAGCTTCGGAATATTGAACTGCCAGCCCTGCCCCTCCTGCAACCAAGTCTCACTGCTGACCACAATGTCACAATTCCACATGTTTATCCATGTCCTAAGCACATCCGCCTTTCCTACAATACTCTTGCATTGAAATATGCACAACTCAGAATATTATTCGCACTATGCTCAACCTTTTGATTCCTGACTTTGTATGTAGGCTTAACAACAACTTCTCCCACACCCACTCCCACTCCACTATCTGCTCTGGTGCTCTGGTTCCCATCCCCCTGCAACTCTAATTTCAACACCCCCCCACCACCACCACCACCACCACCAGTGCAGCACTAGCAAACCTTCCTACAAGGATATTAGCTCCCCCCTCTCCCCACCCCCCAGTTCAGGTGTAAACCATCCCATCTGTACAGGTCCAACCTTCCCTGAAAAAGTGCCCAATGATCCAAAAATCCGAAGCCCTCCCTCCTGCACCATCTCCTTAGCCATGTGTAAAATGGTATTACCTTCCTATTTCTGGTCTCACTAGCAGATGACAAGGATAGCATTCAGGAGATCACAGCCCTGGAGGTCTTGTCCTTTAACTTAGCTCCTAACTCTCCGACTCACTTTGCAGGACCTTGTAACCCTTTTTGCCTTTGTCATTGGTACTGACATGAACCACAACCTCTGGCTATTCATCCTCCCACATAAGAATGCTATGGACTTGATCTGAGGTGTCCCTGACACTTGGAAGGCGACATCCCATTCCCAGCAATCTTGTTCACTTCCACAGAACCTTCTGTACGTTCCCCTAGCCAATGAATCCCCTATCATTACTGCTCCCCTCTACTCCCCACCTTCCCTGCTGAGTCACAGAGTCAGACTCAGTGCCAGAGATGCTAGGTTATCCAACCCTCAAAGGCACAGCAATCTCTTCCCTCACTTGTAAAAACCAATGCTCCAGGGACAACACCATTTATGAAAAACTATACATAAATAAAGACAGACAAACAATGTGCAAAAGAAGACAAATTGTACAAAAGAATATATATAAATACTGAGAACATGAGTCGTTGAAAGTGAGTCTGTAGGATGTGGAATCAGTTCAGAGTTGTGGTGAGTGAAGATATCCATGCTGGTTCATGATGATTGTGGGGTAATAACTGTTCCTGAAGCTCCTGGTGTGGAACCTAATGCTCCTGTATCTCCTACCTAATTGTAGTAGTGAGAAGGGAGCATGGTCTGGATGGTAGAGGTCTTTGATCAACACACATCAAAGTTGCTGGTGAACGCAGCAGGCCAAGCAGCATCTATAGGAAGAGGCACAGTCGACGTTTCAGGCCGAGACCCTTCGTCAGGACTAACTGAAGGAAGAGTGAGTAAGGGATTTGAAAGCTGGAGGGGGAGGGGGAGATGCAAAATGATAGGAGAAGACAGGAGGGGGAGGGATAGAGCCGAGAGCTGGACAGGTGATAGGCAAAAGGGGATACGAGAGGATCATGGGACAGGAGGTCCGGGAAGAAAGACAGGGGGGGGGTGACCCAGAGGATGGGCAAGAGGTATATTCAGAGGGACAGAGGGAGAAAAAGGAGAGTGAGAGAAAGAATGTGTGCATAAAAATGAGTAACAGATGGGGTATGAGGGGGAGGTGGGGCCTAGCGGAAGTTAGAGAAGTCAATGTTCATGCCATCAGGTTGGAGGCTACCCAGACGGAATATAAGGTGTTGTTCCTCCAACCTGAGTGTGGCTTCATCTTTACAGTAGAGGAGGCCGTGGATAGACATGTCAGAATGGGAATGGGATGTGGAATTAAAATGTGTGGCCACTGGGAGATCCTGCTTTCTCTGGCGGACAGAGCGTAGATGTTCAGCAAAGCGGTCTCCCAGTCTGCGTCGGGTCTCACCAATATATAAAAGGCCACATCGGGAGCACCGGACGCAGTATATCACCCCAGTCGACTCACAGGTGAAGTGATGCCTCACCTGGAAGGACTGTTTGGGGCCCTGAATGGTGGTAAGGGAGGAAGTGTAAGGGCATGTGTAGCACTTGTTCCGCTTACACGGATAAGTGCCAGGAGGGAGATCAGTGGGGAGGGATGGGGGGGACGAATGGACAAGGGAGTTGTGTAGGGAGCGATCCCTGCGGAATGCAGGGGGGGGGGAGGGAAAGATGTGCTTAGTGGTGGGATCCCGTTGGAGGTGGCGGAAGTTACGGAGAATAATATGTTGGACCCGGAGGCTGGTGGGGTGGTAGGTGAGGACCAGGGGAACCCTATTCCTAGTGGGGTGGTGGGAGGATGGAGTGAGAGCAGATGTACATGAAATGGGGGAGATGCGTTTAAGAGCAGAGTTGATAGTGGAGGAAGGGAAGCCCCTTTCTTTAAAAAATGAAGACATCTCCCTCGTCCTAGAATGAAAAGCCTCATCCTGAGAGCAGATGCGGCGGAGACGGAGGAATTGCGAGAAGGGGATGGCGTTTTTGCAAGAGACAGGGTGAGAAGAGGAATAGTCCAGATAGCTGTGAGAGTCAGTAGGCTTATAGTAGACATCAGTGGATAAGCTGTCTCCAGAGACAGAGACAGAAAGATCTAGAAAGGGGAGGGAGGTGTCGGAAATGGACCAGGTAAACTTGAGGGCAGGGTGAAAGTTGGAGGCAAAGTTAATAAAGTCAACGAGTTCTGCATGCGTGCAGGAAGCAGCGCCAATGCAGTCATCGATGTAGCGAAGGAAAAGTGGGGGACAGATACCAGAATAGGCACGGAACATAGATTGTTCCACAAACCCAACAAAAAGGCAGGCATAGCTAGGACCCATACGGGTGCCCATAGCTACACCTTTAGTTTGGAGGAAATGGGAGGAGCAAAAGGAGAAATTATTAAGAGTAAGGACTAATTCCGCTAGACGGAGCAGAGTGGTGGTAGAGGGGAACTGATTAGGTCTGGAATCCAAAAAGAAGCGTAGAGCTTTGAGACCTTCCTGATGGGGGATGGAAGTATATAAGGACTGGACATCCATGGTGAAAATAAAGCGGTGGGGGCCAGGGAACTTAAAATCATCGAAAAGTTTAAGAGCGTGAGAAGTGTCACGAACATAGGTCGGAAGGGATTGAACAAGGGGTGATAAAACAGTGTCGAGGTATGCAGAAACGAGTTCGGTGGGGCAGGAGCAAGCTGAGACAATAGGTCGGCCAGGACAGGCAGGTTTGTGGATCTTGGGTAGGAGGTAGAAACGGGAAGTGCGGGGTGTGGGAACTATAAGGTTGGTAGCAGTGGATGGGAGATCCCCTGAGCGGATAAAGTCGTTGATAGTGTGGGAGACAATGGCCTGGTGCTCCTTAGTGGGGTCACGATCGAGGGGTAAATAAGAGGAGGTATCCGCGAGTTGTCGCTGTGCCTCGGCAAGGTAGAGGTCAGTACGCCAGACTACAACAGCACCCCCTTTATCAGCGGGTTTAATAATAATGTTAGGATTAGTGCGGAGGGAGTGGAGAGCAGAGCGTTCCGAAGGAGTGACGTTGGAATGTGGACAAGGTGCGGTGAAGTCGAGAGGTCTTTGATGATGATTTAGGTTGTTCTCACAAACATGAAGGTCCCTCTCATTGGTGAATACTGAAGCACAATATTCATTGAGAACCTCGCTTACCTCCTCTGACTTCAGGCACATGTTTCCTCTTCTATCCCTGATTGGTCCTCCTGTTCTTCACATACATGAAGAACCCATTTATGCTTTTCTTAATGCTACTCACTAAGGCATTCTAGTGATCCCATCTATCTCTCCTCAGTCCATTCTTAAGCTCCTTCATGGTACTGTGTAGCTCTGTCGAGCCCTGTCTGATCCTTGCTTCCAAAACCTTAAGTAAGCTTCTTTCTTCTTCATGACCAGATGTTCCACATTTCTTGTCAATCATGGTTCCTTCATCCTACCATCCTTTCCCTGCCTCAATAGGACAAACCTATCCAGAACTCTGTGCAAGTACTCCCTAAACAATACCCACATTTCTGTTGTGCATTTCCCCGAGAACATCTGTTCCCAATTTACTTTGCCAAGTTCTTGCCTAATGGCATCATAATTTCCCCCTCCCCCAATGAAATACTTTCCCATTCCATCTGCTCCTATCCCTCTCCAAGGCTACGGTAAAGATCAGGGAGTTGTGACGCTGTTTCTCAAATGCTCACCCACCAAGTGATCTGACACCTGACCAGGTTATTGCGAGGACCAAATCCAGAGTGGCCACTTTTCTAGTCTGCCTGTCTACATATCGTATCAGGAATTCTTACAAATTCCGCTCCACCTAAACCTTTTCCACTAAGTAGGTGCCAATGAATATTTGGGAAGTTGAAAATCACCCCTGACAACAACCCTGTTTTATTTGCATCTTTCCAAAATCTGCCTCCCAATCTGTTCCTCTGTGTCTCTGTTGCTATTGATGGATCTATAGATTATTCCCAATAGAGTGATTGATCCCTTCCTGTTTCTGACTTCCACCCCCACTGACTCAGCGAACGATTCCTCCAGGAGGTTCTCCCTTTCTGCAGCTGTGATACTATCCCTGATCGGCAATGCCACTCCCCTCCTCTTATACCTCCCTCCCTGTTCCTTTTGAAACATTGAAACCCCAGAACATTTGGTAGACACTCCTGCCCTTGTGATAGCCAGGTCTCTGTAATGGCCACAATGTCACAGTTCCATGTACTGAATCCATGCTCTAAGTTCATCACCCTTGTTCCTGATACTTTTGCATTAAAATAGACACACCTCAACACATCCAACTAACTCAGGTTAGAGGAACAACACCTTATATTCCGTCTGGGTAGCCTCCAACCTGATGGCATGAACATTGACTTCTCTAACTTCTGCTAATGCCCCACCTCCCCCTCGTACCCTATCCGTTATTTATCAATATACACACATTCTTTCTCTCTCTCTCCTTTTTCTCCCTCTGTCCCTCTGACTATACCCCTTGCCCATCCTCTGGCTTTTCCCCCCCCTCCCCCTTTTCCTTCTCCCTGGGCCTCCTGTCCCATGACCCTCTCATATCCCTTTTGCCAATCAATTGTCCAGCTCTTGGCTCCATCCCTCCCCCTCCTGTCTTCTCCTATCATTTTGGATCTCCCCTCCCTCTCCCACTTTCAAATCTCTTACTAGCTCTTCCTTCAGTTAGTCCTGACGAAGGGTCTCGGCCCGAAACGTCGACTGTACCTCTTCCTGGAGATGCTGCCTGGCCTTCTGCATTCACCAGCAACTTTGATCTGTGTTGCTTGAATTTCCAGCATCTGCAGAATTCCTCGTGTTTACATCCAACTAACTGTAATTTTGCCCTGTCAACTTCCTATCCTTTCTCACAGTCTCTCTACAGGTGGCGTCTATCTGTACATCAACTGTCCATTTCTCTAACCCATCACTCTGGTTTGCATCCCCTACCAAACTAGTTTAAGCACACCCCAACAGCTCTAGCAAATCTGCCCGCAAGGATATTGGTCCCCATCATGTTCCGGTGTAGCTGTCTTTTCTGTACAGGTCATTCCTTCCCCAGATAAAAGTTCCACAAATCTGAACCCCTGCCTCCTGCACCAGTTCCTCAGCCACACTAACTTATCCTATTCTCACCCTCACTGGCATGTGGAAGAGGCAGCAATCCAGAGATTACTGCCTTTGAAGTCCTGCTTTTCAGCTTCCTAGCTAACTGCCTCCATTCTCTCTTTAGGATCTCTTCACTTTTCCTCCCTATGCCATTGATACTGTTGAGACTGTGATTGAAGTCACTGACGCTAGTGATATATTGGAGGCCGATGTCAGGCTGTCTTTCGAGAGGGCGATCCTTCGCAAGGCGAGGCCCTGATGGAGTACCTAGTAGGGCTCTGAAAACCTGTGCCAACCAACTGGCGGGGGTTTTCAAAGACATTTTCAATCTCTCATTGCTACAGTTGGAAATTCCTACCTGCTTTAAAGGGCAACAAAAGTGCCCAGGAAGAGCAAGGTGAGCTGCCTTAATGACTATCATCCAGTAGCACTCACATGTATGGTGAAGAAGTGCTTTGAGAAGTTGGTTATGGCTAGAATCAACTCCTGCCTCAGCAAGAACCTGGACCCACTGCAGTTTGCCTATTGCCACAATAGATCCACGGCAGACGCAATCTCATTGGCTGTCCATGGGGCCCTGGATCACTTGGGCACTATAAAGATTTATGTCAGGATGCTGTTTATTGACTACAGCTCAATGTTTAATGCCATCATTTCTACATTCTGATGGAAAGGCTCCAGAAGCTGGGCCTCTGTACCTCCCTCTGCAAGAGGTATAATTTGGTGGTCATTACTGAGATGTGGTTGCAGGGTGGAGAGGATTGGAAATTAAATATCCAAGGATATCAGGTAATACAGAAGGATAGGCAGGAAGGTAAGGGAGGTGGGTAGCAATCTTAACTAAAGCTGAGATGAAGGTGATAGTGAGAGACGATATAAGATGGAAGGAATAGGATGTTGAATCCATCTGGGTAGAGAATAGGAATAGTAAAGGGAAAAAAATCACTGGTGGGAGTTGTCAATTGGTCACCGAATAATAACATTACAGTGGCACAGGCAATAAACAGAGAAATATCTGAGACATGAAGAATGGAACAGCAGTTAGCATGGGGGACTTTAACATGCACGTAGATTGGGTAGGCAATCTTGAGGAGGACTTCATAGAATGCATCCATGATGGCTTTCTTGAACAGCATGTTACTGAACCTACAAGGGGAAGTGCTACCTTAGATCTGGTCTTGTGCAATGAGACAGGTAAAATTAGTGATTTTGTAGTTAGGGATCCTCTTGGAAAGAATTATCACAGTATGACTGATTTCTCATACAAATGGTGGGTGCAATAGTTTGATCTAAAACCAGTTATTATGCCTAAACAATGGAGACTACAATGGGATGAGGAAGGATTTGGCTAGTGTAGACTGGGAACACAGGCTATATGGTGGGACAGATGAGAAACACCGGAAGACTTTCAAAGAGATTTTTCACGGTGCTTACCAAAAGTATATTCCAGTTAAAAGCAAGGACAGTAAGGATGGGGAGAGCCAGCCTTGGATAACTAAGGAAATAAAAGAAGGCATCGAACTAGAAGCTTGTGTCAAGAGTAGTGGGAAATCAGAAGACTGGGAAAAATTTAAAAAGCAACGAAGTACCACTAAGCGAGCAATAAAGAAAGGGAAGATAGATTATGAAAATAAACTGGCACAAAATATGAAAATGGATAGTAAAAGTTTTTATAATTATATAAAGTGGAAAAGGGTGACTAAAGTGAATGTAGGTCCCCAGGAAGATGAGAGGGGGGAATCGATATTGGGTAACAAGGAAATGGCAGAAGCTTTGAATGACTATTTTGTGTCGGTCTTCACAGTGGAGGACACATCTAACATGCCAAAGGGAGATGTTATGGATACAATGGCCCGTGAGGACTTTGATACGATAGCTATCACTAAAGAGGTAGTGCTGAGCAAATCTGTGGGCCTGAAGATAAATCCGTCCCCTGGTCCTGATGGAATGCATCCCAGGGTGCTGAAAGAAATTACAGAAGTTATAGTAGAGGATTTGGTGATAATTTACCAAAATTCGCTGGGCTCTGGGCAGGTCCCGGCAGATTGAGAGAATGCGAATATCACGCCACTGTTCAAAAAAGGATGTAGGCAAAAGGCAGGTAACTATTGGCCAGTTAGTTTAACATCTGTAGTTGGGAAAATGCTTGAAGCTATCATTAAAGAAGAAATAGCGAGGCATCTATAAAGAAATGGATTCAGCAAAGGCAGGCCCTGTTTGACAAACTTACTGAAGATCTTTGAGGATATAACAAGCACAGTGGATAGAGGGGAACAGATAGACATTATTTACTTTCATTTCCGGAAGGCGTTGATAAGGTGCCACATAAAAGACTTATCCGTAAGATAAGGATGCACAGAGTTAGGGGTGATGTATTCACATGGATAGAGGATTGGCTAACCAATAGAAAGCAGAGAGTTGGGATACATGGGTGTTACTCTGGTTGGCAATCAGTGGTGAGTGGTGTGCCGCAGGGGTCGGTGCTGGACCCGCAGCTGTTCACCATATACATTAACGATCTGGGAGAGGGGACCGAATGTAATGTGTCTAAATTTGCTGATGACACTAAATTGAGTGGAAATGCAAATTGTGCAGAGGAGGTCTGCAGAAATAGGTTAAGTGAGTGGGCAAGGTTCTGGCAGATGGAATACAATGTTGATAAATGTGAGGTCATCCACTTTGGAAGGAAAAATGAAAGAGCAGATTATTATTTAAATAGTAAAAAATTGCAGCATGCTGTTGTGCAGTGGAACTTGGGAGTGCTTGTGCATGAATCACAAAAGGTTGGTTTGCAGGTGCAGCAGGCTATCAAGAAGGCGAATGGAATGTTGGACTTCATTACTAGAGGGTTTGAATTGAAGAACAGGGAGGTTATGCTGCAACTGTACAGGGTACTGGTGAGGCTGCACCTGGAGTATTGCCTGCAGTTCTGGTCTCCTACTTGAGGATGTACTGGCTTTGGAGGTGGTGCAGAGGAGGTTCACCAGGTTGATTCCAGAAATGAGGAGAGATTGAGTCACCTGGGACTATACTTGCTGGAGTTCAGAAGAATGCGAGGAGATCTTATAGAAACATATAAAATTATGAAAGGGATAGATAAGCTACAGGCAGGAAAGTTGTTTCCACTGGTTGGTGAGACTAGAACTAGGGAACATAGCCTCAAGATTTGGGGAGTAGATTTAGGGTGGAGATGAGGAACTGCTTTTCCCAGAGAGTGGTGAATCTGTGGAATTCTCTACCCAATGAAGCATAAGACCATAAGATATAGGAGTAGAAGTAGGCCATTCGGCCCATTGAGTCTGCTCCACCATTCAATCATGGGCTGATCCACTTCATCCAGTCATCTCCACTCCCCTGCTTTCACCCCATACCCTTTAATGCCCTGGCTAATCAAGAACCTATATTTCTCTGCCTTAAATACACCCAATGACCTGGCCTCCACAGCCACTCGTGGCAACAAATTCCACAGATTTACCACCCTCTGACTAAAGTAATTTCTCCGCATCTCAGTTCTAAAAGGATGTCCTTCAATCCTGAAGTTGTGCCCTCTTGTCCTAGAATCCCCTACCATGGGAAATAACTTTGCCATATCTGATCTGTTCAGGCCTTTTAACATTTGGAATATTTCTATGAGATCTCCCCTCATTCTCCTGAACTCCAGGGAATACAGCCCAAGAGCTGCCAGACGTTCTTCATATGGTAACTCTCTCCTTCCTCGAATCATTCTCGTGAATCTTCTCTGAACCCTTTCCAACGTCAGTATATCCTTTCTAAAATAAGGAGCCCAAAACTGCACACAGTACCCCAAGTGTGGTCCTTATAGAGCCTCAACATCACATCCCGGCTCTTATATTCCATATCTCTAGAAATGAATGCCAACATTGCATTTGTCTTCTTCACAACTGACTGAACCTGCAGGTTAACCTTTAGAGTATCTTGCACAAGGACTCTCAAGTCCCTTTGCATCTCTGCATTTTGAATTCTCTCCCCATCTAAATAATAGTCTGCCCATTTATTTCTTCCACCAAAGTGCATGACCATACACTTTCCAACATTGTATTTCATCTGCCACTTCTTTGCCCATTCCCCTAAACTATCGAAATCTCTCTGCAGGCTCTCTGTTTCCTCAACACTACCTGCTCTTCCACCTATCTTCATATTATCGGCAAATTTAGCCACAGATCCCTTAATACCGTAGTCCAAATCATTGATGTACATCGTAAAAAGTAACAGTACCAACACCGACCCCTGTGGAACTCCACTGGTAACTGGCAGCCAGCCAGAATAGGATCCCTTTATTCCCAGCAGTGGAGGCTACCTCAGTAAATATACTTAAGACAAGGTTGGATAGATTTTTGCAGAGTAGGAAAATTATGGGTTATGGGGAAAAGGCAAGGTAGGTAGAGATGAGTCCATGGCCAGATCGGCCATGATCTTATTGAATGGCGGAGCAGGCTTGATGTCCTACTCCTGCTCCTATTTCTTACGTTCTTAAGTAACACCCTGCTTGTTACTTCCTTGAAGAACTCTAACAGATTTGTCAGGCAAGATCTCCCTTAACAGAAACCATGCTGACTTTGACTTATTTTATCATTAGTCTCCAAGTACCCTGAAACCTCATTTTTAATAATAGTCTCCAACACTTTCCCAACCGCTAAGGTTAGGCTAACTGGCCTATAATTTCCTTTCTTTTGCCTTCCTCCCTTCTTAAAAAGTGGAATGAGATTTGCAATCTTCCAGTCTTCCTGGACCATGCCAGAATCAAGTAATTCTTGAAAAATTATGACCAATTTATCTGTTATCTCTTCAGCAACCTCTCTCAGGACTCTGAGATGTAGTCCAGGTGATTTATCCACCTTAAGACCTCTGAGTTTGCCTAGCACTTTTTCTTTTGTAATAGCAATGGCACTCACTCCTGCTCCCTGACACTCATGGACCTCTGGCACACTGCTAGTGTCTTCCACAGTGAAGACTGATGCAAAGTACCCATTAAGTTCATCTGTCATTTCTTTGTCCTCCATTGCTACCTCACCAGCATCATTTTCCAGTGATCCAATATCAACTCTCACCTCCCTTTTACTCTTCATCTAACTGAAAAAACTTTTAGTATCCTGCTTTATATGATTAGCTAGATTCCCTCATATTTCATCTTTTCCCTTTTTATAGCTTTTTTAGTTGAGTTTTGTTGGATTTTAAAAGCTTCCCAATCACTCAACTTCCCACTCACTTTTGCTACCTTATATGCCCTTTCCTTGGCTTTTATGCATCATTAACTTACTTTGTCAGCCATGGTTACCTACCCCTGCCATTTGGGAACTCCTTCTGTGGGACATATCTATCCCGTGTCTTGTGAACAATTTCCAGAAACTTCAGCCATTTCTGCTCTGCTGTCATCCCCACCAGTATCCTCCTCCAATTCACCTGGGCAGACTCCTCTCTCATGCCCTGTAGTTCCCTTTATTCCATTGTGATACTGACCCATGTGAGTTGTGCTTCTTCTCAAACTGCAGTATGAATTCAATCATATTATGCTCACTGCCTTTACGTTAAGCTGCTTAATATGATCTAGGTTATTACACAACACTCAATCTAAGAGCCTTTTCCTGAGTTGGCTCAAGCATAAGCTGCTCTAAAAAGCCATCTCGTAGGCATTCAATAAACTCCCTTGCGATCCAGCACCAACCTGATTTTCTCAAACCCCCCTGCAATTTGAAGTCCCCTATTGCAGTTGTGACATTACCCTTACTACATGCCTTTTCCAGCTTCCTTTGTGATCTCAATCCCACATCTTGACTACTATTTGGAGGCCTATATATGATTCCCATAATAGTTCTTTTATCCTTGCAGTTTCTTAACTCCACCCACAAAGAGTCAACATCTTCTGACCCTGTTTTACCTCTTCTCAAGATGTAATTCCATCTCTTACCAATAGAGCCACACCACCGCCTATGCCTTCCTGCCTGTCCTTTTGATACCAAGTATATCCTTTGATGCTAAACTCCAACAATGGCTTTCCTTCAGCCACGATTCAGGGATTCCCACAACATAGTTCGGCTACCTTATTTGCCCTTTTGAATTTTGCCTCTGTGGTACAATTTAACTCTTTGCTTTGTCCACATTTGTACCCAATCATTGGCTAGTCCTTCCTTACGTTCATGTTACATCCACCATCTACTTTTAAGCCTGCTGGCTCATCCTCAGCTCTATCATACTGATTCCCATCTCCCTGCCATATTAGTTTAAACCACTCCCAACAGCTCTAATAAACCTGCCCTTAAGAATATACTGTAGGTCCCCCTCGGATTCAAGTGCATTCTGTCCCTTTTGACAGTTCCCACCTTCCCCAGAAGAGGTCCCAATTACCAGAAATCTGATTTCCTGTCCCCTTCTCCAATTCATCAGCCACACATTTATTTGCCCACCTCATTCTATTCTTATCCTCACTGTCGTGTGGCACCGGCAGCAATCCTGAGATTACTACCCTTGAGGTCCTGCTTCTCAGCTTCCTTCCTAACTCCCTGTATTCTGTTTCCAGGACCTCCTCCCTTTTTCTACCTATGTCATTGGTACCAACGTGTACCACGACTTCTGGCTGCTGATCCTCCCTTTTCTGGATGCTGTGGATGTGTTCAGGAACATCACGGACCCTGGCACCTGGGAGGCAAACTACCATCCGTGCACCTTTTTAGAGCTCCAGTTCCTTAACACAGTCTCTAAGGAGCTGTATCTCGATGCACCTGGTGCAGATGTGGTAATTGGGGAGGCTGGTATTCTGGAAATCCCACATCAGACACCCAGAACACTGGCCCTGTAGACATACCCCCTATTCCCTCAAGAGTTAAATAAGAAAAAAAAAGACTCCCATCTGGCATTCTCTTTCACATCCACAGAATCTCCTTTGCTTTCCCTATTTAAGTGTCTGTCAAAATGTTCTTTACATGTAGTGGTTGCACCAGATTCCATCAGCTCTCTTCTGACAGTGAGTTCCAGATATCGTGTGTAAAAAAAGTTGTCCTCCAATAGCCTTTAAATGTTGTTTATGAAAATGATTCTGAGATTGAAAGATTTGTCATATGAGGAGCATTGGATGGCTCTGGGCTTCTTCTCACTGGAAATCAGAAGAAAGAGGGGTGATCTCATTGAAAGCTATCGAATGTTGAAACGCCTCGATAGAGTGGCTGTGCAGAGAATGTTTCCTCTGGTGGGGGAGTCTAAGACCAGAGGACACAGCCTCAGAATAGCGGGATATCCTTTTAGAATGGAAATGAGGAGGAACTTCTTTAGCCAGAGAATGGTGAATCTGTGGAATTCATTGCCAGATGTGGCATGAAGAGATATAGGAAGAAGGCAGGAGATTGGGGCTAAGAGGGAAAGTGGATCAACCATGATGAAATGGCAGAGCAGAACCGATGTGCCAAATGGCTTAATTCTGCTCCGAGGTCTTATAGTCTTAAATGTCCTCCCTCTCACATTAAACCAATGCCCTCCTGTTTTCTGATACCTGTACCACGGAATAAAGATTTGGACTATCTCCTCTCTCTCTGTCTCTTATAATTTTACATATTTCTTTGAAATAACCTTACAGACTCCTGTGAAAAAGAGTCCAGTCTCCGCATAACAAACTTCCTCTAATCCAGGCATCGTCCTGGTGAAGCTCCTCAGCACTCACTCCAGCGCATCACATTTTTAATGTGGTGACAGGAACGGCAGCCAGTATTGTAAATGTGTCTAACCTGTGGTATAGAGTCGTAAAACACTACGGCACAGAAGCTGCCTCTTCAGTTCGTCTCGTCCATGGCGAACTATTCTGCCTCGTCCCATCAATACTGCACTCCTCTGTGTCCTCCCACTCACCATGTTATTCCTAACCCGGTTTGTCCTCCCAAAGTGCAGCACCTCACACTTGTCTGCATTAAATTCCATCTGACTCACTGTCAAGGACTCTATGTCACTCATTCTCAGTATCACTTTGTCTCCTTTTGCAAATTGGTTGTTTGTCAGTCTTTGTTTAGTATTATAGTATTTCATAAATTCTATTGGATTTCTTTATTTTACTGTAAATACCTGAAGGAAAATGAATCTCCAGGTAGTATACATATTGATACTTTGATAATAAATTTACTTTGAACTTTAAATGACTTCTTTGTCTGAAGGATGTTTTGGGCCATTGTAAATTTGTTGCTGCATCCTGCACACAAAGCTGTGGGTTGTAGGAAGTCATCTGTCTGTGAGTACCTGTGGGGGAGTATTTGTCTTTATGGTAGATGGGATTGAAATCTACTTGTGAAAGTAGGTGTGCAGCTGCTGAAATAAGTGGGTTTAAGTTTCTTCCCATCATCATTACATCCATTAAAACCATGCTCACTGAGTTTACAATAGGGCTGGATAGCCAATTAGCACATCGACCATTGAACACAACACTGCCTCTGCTGAATTAATAATAACTGGTATAATTCAATGTGCAATTTGATACAACAGGTGCAAAACAAATGGGTCTGCAGGTCAGATAGCAAAATCCCTCGAGAGATCCCACTACACACACACACATACATCAGTCCCTACAGTACTATTTACTATATTGTCTCCCTTCATTTGAACTGCCAGATGAATCATTTCACCCTTGTTCTGCCATGTCTCTGTCCATACTGAGGAACAAGTACAGTCTCAGGTCTGGCATCGGCTGCAAATTTTCACATTTCATCAGCACATCCACGTTCAGAATGTAAAGTAACAAAAGGCGGTGGTCCCAGAGGTGGAACCATTGTCTAAGCATGGACATCAACAATAGCCTGTCCTAGTCCAATTATGTAGACATCACAGCAAAGGAAGCTTACCAATACCTCTACTTCATCAGGAGGCTAAAGAAATTTGCCATGCGCATTTTGACCCTCACCAATTTTTATCAGTACACAATAGAAAGCAACCTATCTGGCCAAAGGTGTAGTAACAGATGATTGGAGGGTGGCAAATGTTATTCCTTTGATCAAGAACTGGAGTAGGAAAATCCCTGGGAATTATAGACCAGCGTGTCTTTCCTCGGTGGTGGGCAAATTATTAGATAGGATTCTTAAAGAAAAGAATTATGAGCATTTGGAGAAGTTTGATTAAGGATAGCCAGCATAGCTTTGTGAGGGGCCGATTGTGCCTCATGAGCCTGACTGAATTCTTTGAGGGTGTGACAGAACACATGGATGAAGGAAGAGAGTGGATGTGGTGTAATTGAATTTTAGTAATGTGTTTGATAAGGTTCCGCATGGTAGGCTCATTCAGAAAGTCAGGAGGCGTGGGATCCAGGAAACTTAGCTGTGTGGATACAGAGTTGGCATACTCATAGAAGTCGGAGGATGGTTGTAGATGGAGCATATTCTGCCTGGAGGTCAGTGACCAGTGGTGTTCCACAGGGGTGTGTTCTGTGACCTTTGCTCTTAGCGATCTTTATAAATGACTTGGATGAGGAAGGGAAGGAAGGGCTAGTAAGTTTTCAGATGACATGAATGTTCTTGATGTTATGGATAGTTTAGAAGGTTGTAGTTTACAGTGAGATATTGACAGAATGCAGGGCTGAGAAGTGGCAGATGGAGTTCAAACTTGGAAAAGTATGAAGCAATTCATTTTGGAAGGTCAAATATGAAGGCAGAACATAGGACCAGTGGCAGGATTCTTGGCAGTGTGGAGGAACATAAGGATCTTCAGGGGCTACGTTCATAGATCACTCAAAGTTGCTGCTCAAGTTAATAGGGTTGTTAAGAAGATGTATGATGTGTCAGGGGATTGAGTTCAATAGCCATGAGGTAAAGTTGCAGCTCTATAAAATCCTGGTTTGACCACACTTGTAATATTGTGTTTAGTTCTGGGTACCTCATTACGGGAAGAATGTAGAAGATTTAGAGGTGGTGCAGAGAAGATTGACCATGACACTGCCTGGACTAGAGAACACACCTTATGAGGATAGGCTGAGCATGTTAGGTCTTTTGAGTGAAGAAGGGTGAAAGGTGACTTGATAGAGATGTACAAGATGGTAAGTGGCATAGATCAAATGGACAGCCAGGGACTCTTTTCCAGAACGGAAATGGCAATATTTTAAGGTGATCAGAAGAAAGTATAAGGGGGATGTACACAAGACTATAAGACTACGAGACATAGGAGCAGAATTAAATTTTCCAGAGGTAAATTCTTTACACAGAGAGTGGTGGGTGTGTGGGACATCCAGATACATTGTACGCATTTACAAAACTCTTAGGTAAGCAGATGGATGACAGAAAAATGGAAGGCTATGTGAGAGGAAAGGATGTATTGATCTTAGTGTAGGTTAAAAGGCTGGCACAACATCGTGGGCCAATAGACCTGTACTGTACTGTTCTATGTTCTACATTCTATGTTAAGTTCTCTCCTTAGCATAGAAACATAGAAAATAGGTGCAGGAGTAGGCCATTCGGCCCTTCGAGCCTGCACCGCCATTTATTATGATTATGGCTGATCATCCAACTCAGAACCCTGCACCAGCCTTCCCTCCATACCCCTGATCCCCGCAGCCACAAGGGCCATATCTAACTCCCTCTTAAATATAGCCAATGAACTGGCCTCAACTGTTTCCTGTGGCAGAGAATTCCACAGATTCACCACTCTCTGTGTGAAGAAGTTTTTCCTAATCTCGGTCCTAAAAGGCTTCCCCTTTATCCTCAAACTGTGACCCCTCATTCTGGACTTCCCCAACATCGGGAACAATCTTCCTGCATCTAGCCTGTCCAATCCCTTTAGGATTTTATACGTTTCAATCAGATCCCCCCTCAATCTTCTAAATTCCAATGAGTACAAGCCCAGTTCATCCAGTCTTTCTTCATATGAAAGTCCTGCCATCCCAGGAATCAATCTGGTGAACCTTCTTTGTACTCCCTCTATGGCAAGGATGTCTTTCCTCAGATTAGGGGACCAAAACTGCACACAATACTCCAGGTGTGGTCTCACCAAGGCCTTGTACAACTGCAGTAGTACCTCCCTGCTCCTGTACTCAAATCCTCTCGCTATAAATGCCAGCATACCATTCGCCTTTTTCACCGCCTGCTGTACCTGCATCCCCACTTTCAATGACTGGTGTATAATGACACCCAGGTCTCGTTGCACCTCCCCTTTTCCTAATCGGCCACCATTTAGATAATAATCTGTTTTCCTATTTTTGCCACCAAAGTGGATAACTTCACATTTATCCACATTAAATTGCATCTGCCATGAATTTGCCCACTCACCCAACCTATCCAAGTCACCCTGCATCCTCTTAGCATCCTCCTCACAGCTAACACTGCCGCCCAGCTTCGTGTCATCCGCAAACTTGGAGATGCTGCATTTAATTCCCTCATCCAAGTCATTAATATATATTGTAAACAACTGGGGTCCCAGCACTGAGCCTTGCGGTACCCCACTAGTCACCGCCTGCTATTCTGAAAAGGTCCCGTTTATTCCCACTCTTTGCTTCCTGTCTGCTAACCAATTCTCTATCCACATCAATACCTTACCCCCAATACTGTGTGCTTTAAGTTTGCACACTAATCTCCTGTGTGGGACCTTGTCAAAAGCCTGGCAAATGGGATTAGTTTGCTGGACCAGTTGGGTGGAAGGCCATTTCCATGCTGTATCACTCCATGGGTGTACTCATCTAAGGTCACTTGCCATCTCAATTTCTTATTCAGGTAATGGTATTTAACAAATAAACAGATCAAGCTGGCCATTTACCAAGCACCGCCACTGGAAAATAACTTTGTTTACCACTGATGCAGGGTGAAAATAGAACTACAGGTTGAATTACAGAACTACAGAAACTGTAACAGCAGCTCCTAACTACATTTTGGAATACTTTATACTTTATACATTATACTTTATTGTCGCCAGACAATTGATACTAGAACGTACAATCATCACAGCGTTATTTGATTCTGCGCTTCCTGCTCCCTTGATTACAAATATTAAATATTAAAAATATTAAAATTAGTTAAAATTAGTAAATATTAAAAATTTAATTTATAAATAGAAAATAGGAAAATGGAAAACAAGGTAGTGCAAAAAAACCGAGAGGCAGGTCCGGATATCCGGGTCAGGATCCGTTCAGCGGTCTTATCACAGTTGGAAAGAAGCTGTTCCCAAATCTGGCCGTAAGAGTCTTCAAGCTCCTGAGCCTTCTCCCGGAGGGAAGAGGGACGAAAAGTGTGTTGGCTGGGTGGGTCGTGTCCTTGATTATCCTGGCAGCACTGCTCCGACAGCGTGTGCTGTAAAGTGAGTCCAAGGACGGAAGATTGGTTTGTGTGATGTGCTGTGCCATGTTCACGATCTTCTGCAGCTTATTTCGGTCTAATATTAATATAATGAGAGGACTAATATTAGAACTTCCTAAGTTGCTCACCTTTGCACTGAGCAGAAGCTGCTTTTGTTGAAACTCTCCAATGTGTTGTCAGCACCTTCCGGGAGAAACCATTTATACCCAATGTGGGTCACACTTCCTGGAAGGCAATGGCTTTCTGCCTAATTGTGGCCCATAGCCCCTTTCCTTCGTAGACTCATCCAATTTCCTTTAGAAAGGTTTGATTGTTTCCACTTCCAGCACTTTTGTCCACAGACAGTTCCAGATCAGCACCACTTACTGTGTAAGCAGTTCGTCTTCACACAACCGGTATCTCTAGCCTGTAGCCTCAAATCTGCACTAGGTCCTTGTAACGTCAGCTGACAGAAATTGCATTCCTTTGTCTAATCTTCTGCCAGAACCACTGACAACTCGATCAAATCTTCCCTTAAAGCGCTTTGCCATTTGGAGCATAACTAAAGGTTAATTTGCAGTTTGAGTCAGTGGTGAGGAAGACAAATAGAATATTAGCATTCATTTTGAGAGGGCTGGAATGTAAAAGCAATGATGTAATGCTGAGGCTTTATAAGGCACTGGTGAGGCCTCACTTGGAGTATTGTCAGCAGATTTGGGCCCCTTACCTATGAAAGGATGTGTTGACATTGGAGAGGGTTCAAAAGAGGTTCACAAAAATGATTCCGGGATTGAGAGGCTTGTCTTATGAAGAGTGTTTGTTGGCTGTGGTCCCCAACTCGCTGGAGTTCAGAAGAATGAGAGGGGATCTCATTGATAACTGTCGAATGTTGAAAGGCCTCAACAGAGTGGATCTAAAGAGGATGTTTTCTATGGTGGGGGAGTCGAGGAACAGAGGACACAGCCTCAGAGTAAAGGGACGTCCATTTAGAACAGAGATGAGGAGGAATTTCTTTAGCCAGAGCACGGTGAATCTGTAGATTTCATTGCAACAGGTGGCTGTAGAGGTCAAGTCACTGGGAATATTTAAGGCAGAGGTTGATAGATTCTTGATTGGTCAGGGCATAAAATGACATGGGGAGAAGGTAGGAGAATGGAGTTGAGAGGGAAATGGATCAGCCATAATGAAATGGCAGAGCAGATTTGATGGGCCAAATAGCCTAATTCTGTTCTTCTGTATGGTCTTCTGTATCTCAGTCTAATCTTACAGCTAAAATCCCTTATTGCTGGGATCTTTCTCCTCTGCATGCCATCAAGAAATGTTATTCTTGGCCAAACCAGGGCTTAATAAAGGCTCAGCTTCTCTGTCTTTGTACCCGATACCCCAACATATTAGTCCTAAGACCCCCACATATATTCTTTTAGAGTTCCTGCCATTTTCAGTGATGCCTGCATGTGAAATCCCAGGCTGCTCAGACCCTGTAAAGTGCCTCTCCCCACCCCGTCAAGATGAGTGATGCAAGATGACGCTGAGAAATGGCGGCTCTTTGCATGCAGCTCTGAAGGGAGTCTTTAAATATTCCCATTTAGGACTACTGCAGCTGAAATTCACAGTCACAGCCATGGGTATTTCCCTAAGCAACATTGTCATATGAATTTAAAAAAATCTATCAACCCTCAAAGGCAATGGATCCCGGACTGCAGACTTGGTTCACAAGTGCAGTTTCCCTTTAAGAAAATAGAATCATGGAAAATGAACTGGTCTGGAGGTACAATTGAAATGCAGAGGTCATAGAACCCTACTCTCAACTGTCTTGCTGGTGAATGTACCGTCTTTGCAAAATAAAATTGAAGACTTTAGAGCAAGATTGGAGTACTGGAAGAGCATCAGGGACTGCTGTGTACTTTGCCTCACGGAAGCATGGCTCACCCCCACCATTTCAGATGCAATGTCAGATAGCTTCATCATTCTCCACAAAGACAGGACAACTGAGTCTGTTAAAGGTAAAGGAGGTGGAGTATGCTTTTTGATTAACTCATCATGGTGCATAGATATGGCAGTTCTGTCTGAATCCTGCTCACCTGACCTGAACCATTCTAGCATCCATTTTATCTGCTGAGGGAGTCTCTCTCAATGGTCCAGTTTAATATATCAGAATGTACACAGTATATAACCTGAAATTCTTAATCTTTGCAGACATCCACAAAACAGAAGAAAAAACCCAAAGAATGAAGGACAGGAACCTCACAGACGCTCTCCTCCCTCCCACACACAAGCAGCAGCAAAAGCATCACCCCCCCCCCCCCCACCATCTATCACCCTGGTAGCGGTGTACATTTCACCTCTGGACAACGTGATCAGCAGTCACAAAACAGCACACCCGGATGCCTTCCCTATCCGTGAGGGAGATTTCAACCAGGCCGATTTGAGGAAGTCTCTGAACAACTATCACTAACATACTACCTGTGGAACCAGAGGAGGAGGCAACACACTTGACCACTGTTACACCACCATCAAAAATGCTTACCATGCCATCCCACACCCGAAAGTCCGATCACCTGGTTGCACTTCTGCTCCCAGCGTATAGACAGAGTCTAGAGAAGGTATGGTCGAGGGAGATCACGGAGCACTGACAGGACTCTTTGAGTTGGTGGACTGGACAATATTCAGGAATTTATCTTCGAATACGAATGAATACGCCATAGTTGTCACCGACTTCATCAAGACCTGTGTGTATGAGTGTGCACCTTCGAGAGCAAACCAAACCTGAGCCAAAAACGGTGGTTGAACCAGGAGATTCATAGTCTGCTGATGGCTTGTTGTGTGGTATTCAAGATCAGTGATCCAGAACTATACAAGAAGGCTATCTATGGAAGGCTATTTTAAAAGCAAAAAAACAATTCTGATTTAAGTTGGAGAGAGAATTAGACGCATATCAACTCTGGCAGGTTTGCAGGCCATTACTTCCTACAAGCCAAAATCTAGCATGATGAATGTCTGTGATGCTTCACTCCCAAATGAGCTCAATGCCTTTCATGCACGCTTTGAATGGGAGAATAAAACCATCCCTGTGCAAATCCCTGCTGCATCGGGTGATCCTGTGATCTGTCTCAGAGGCCGATGTCAGAACACTTCTCCAGAGGGTGAACCTTCACAAGGCATCAGGCCCTGATGGTGTACCTGGTAGGGCACTGGAAACCTGTGCCAACCAGCCAGTGGGAGTGTTCAAGGACATCTTCAATCTTTCAGTGCTGCAGTCGGAGATTCCCAATGGCTTCAAAAGGATGACATTCATACCAGTGCCCAAGAAGAGCGGGGTGAGCTGCTTCAAAGACTATTGCCCAGTTGCCCAGTTCAGTGAAAAATTGCTTTGAGAGGCTGGTAATGGGCAGAATCAGCTCCTGCCTAAGCAAGGACCTGGACCTGCTGTAATCTGCATGTCACCACAATAGGTCTACAGTGGATGCAATCTCACTGGTTCCTCACTTGGCCTTGGATGACCTGGACAATAGCAATACCCATGTCTGGCTGATGTGTGTTGATTCCAGCTCAGTGTTCAACACAGTCATACTCTCAGTTCTAGTAACAAGCTCAAACATTTGGGCCTCTGTACCTCCTCATCAGGTCGTAGCTCCATCCACCCACTTCACACACAGGTCCCATCCTCGCCCTGCGCACCCACCCCCCACCGGCCTTCTGGTTCCAAATTTCCTCTCCCTTCTCCTCTAATGGTTCCCATTCTCACTTCGTTTATTTAACTCAATCCAGCTCTGGTAGTGCTTTGTGTTCCTGTTTATCTTCCTCCAGCAGCTCCTGTCTTCACCCTCCGCTCCCCTCCCTACCTCACTCCATCCGCTGTTTTATCTTTTCCCGCTCTCTGTCAGCCTCCATTACTGATCCACCTGCCACAGTCTTCCAACTCCACCTCCCCCTTCTCCCTGGCACCACCTGCCTGTCATCCTCCACCAATCATCCCTTCTCCCCACTCCCCTTCTCCTCTCTGTGCTGGCTATCTGCCCCTTTGCCCTCAGTCCTGATGCAGGGTTTCAACCTAAAATATTAACAGCCTCTTTCCTCCCATCAGTGCTGCTCAACCCACTGAGTTCCTCCAGCAGGATATTTGTCTGCACCAGATCTCAGCATCTCCAGTCTCTTGTGTCTCCCAAATACCAATGATCAGGTAGCTTTCTCCTCTGCCTGCGTGAAGGAGTGGGATCACGTCTGCTACTCTCCATTCTACAGGAAGCATTCCAGAACCTGTGCAAGTTTGCAAGGTGATAACAGAGCACCCACCATGTCCATGGTCATCCCTTTCAGCGCTCTAAGAGAGGGCCATCTCTCTGCTAGAGGAAATCTGCAGGCCTTCCACAGTTCATGGGAGATCGAGGAGCAGGTGCATGGGCAAAACAGAGTGGTGTGCGGCCAATAGAGTCTTCTTTTATTTATATTTACTTGGAGATACAGCACGGTGAACCCTGTCGCTAATATTGTAGTAGGAGGATGGAGTGACGGCGGATGTGCGGGAAATGAAGGAGATGCAGGTGAGGGCAGTGTCATTGCTGATTAACTCACACTCATTCCTCAATCGCACCTTATTTACTTGTGCACAAGGAGAACAGACCGCCCCAGTCACGACACTCTTCTGAAATTTGAACAGAGAAATGTATTTTAATACAGAATTGGCTAGAAGTTATGGATATTCACCACTTGGTAAACTGTGTGTGTTTGAATTCCTTACTTGCAAGATCTATCACCATTCACCATACAGCTGTTGAAAGTCAATAGAAACTACAAGCTGACAACTGATGATACTTTGAAGTCAGTAAAATAATTGTCCCTTTGTTGGTTTGTATTCCTTGAATCCTTGTGTCGTATTCCTATCTCATCTCCATGTGCCAAAGTAGCTCTGATTTGGTTCACAGCTGTAAAAAGGGAAGCTATGGTCTTCAAAGACCTTTCTTGCCTGGGCTGTCTGCACTATATCTACAATCTATCCTTGCCTGGAAATTAATTAACCCTTGTAGCTTTGCCACATCTTCTACAGCAGCATTGATGGTGGTGGAACAGAAAACCCATTTTTTGAAGAAAAGAGGATACCTCGGATGGTCTGGAATGGAAAACCTTATCCTAAGAACAGATGCAGCAGAGACAGAGCATCTGAGCAAAGGAAATGGCATTTTTACAAGTGACAGGGTGGGAAGAGATATAGTTACGATAGCTGAGCGAGTCACTAGATTTATAAAAGATATCACCAGACAGTCTGTATCCAGAGATAGAGACAGAGAGATCGAGAAAAGAGACAGAGGTGTCAGAAATGGACCAAGTAAATTTGAGAGCAGGGTGGACTGGAAGAAAGGTTGACGAGCTCAGCATATGGGTGTAGGAAACAGCACCATGTAGCAATCACTGATGTGGTGTGGAAAGAGATGGTGAGTGTTACCAGTGCAGGCTTGGAAAATGGACTGTTCCACATAGTCGAAGAAAAGCCAGGCATCGCTGGAGCCCATGCAGGTGCCCATGGCCACGTCTTGAGTTTGGAGAAAGTGGAAGAGCCGAAAGAGAAATTGTTGGTGTGAGAACCAGTTCCACCTGACAGAGGAAGGTAGTTGTGGAGGGAAACTGGTCAGGTCTGTTGACCAGAGCTGTCTATACTTCTCACTGCCTCAGTAAAGCAGCCTGTATAATCAAACACTCCACCCACCATGATACTCTCTTTTCTCCCCTCTCCCATTGGGCAGAAGTTACTAAAAGCCTGGAAGCACGTATTCTAGACACTCACCACACTCTGTGTAAAAAATAACTCGCTTTTGAACTCACTTTTGTCCATTCGTCCCCCCCCATCCCTCCCCACTGATCTCCCTCCTGGCACTTATCCTTGTAAGCGGAACAAGTGCTACACATGCCCTTACACTTCCTCCCTTACCACCATTCAGGGCTCCAGACAGTCCTTCCAGGTGAGGCGACACTTCACCTGTGAGTCGGCTGGGGTGATATACTGCGTCCAGTGCTCCCAATGTGGCCTTCTATATATTGGTGAGACCCGACACAGACTGGGAGATCGTTTCGCTGAACACCTACTCTCTGTCCGCCAGAGAAAGCAAGATCTCCCAGTGGCCACATTTTAATTCCACGTCCCATTCCCATTCTGATATGTCTATCCACGGCCTCCTCTACCGTAAAGATGAAGCCACACTCAGGTTGGAGGAACAACACCTTATATTCCGTCTGGGTAGCCTCCAACCTGATGGCATGAACATTGACTTCTCTAACTTCCGCTAATGCCCCACCTCCCCCTCGTACCCCATCCGTTATTTATTTTTATACACACAGTCTTTCTCTCACTCTCCTTTTTCTCCCTCTGTCCCTCTGACTATACCCCTTGCCCATCCTCTGGGTTCCCCCCCACCGCCTTGTCTTTCTCCCTGGACCTCCTGTCTCATGATCCTCTCATATCCCCTTTGCCAATCACCTGTCCAGCTCCTGGCTCCATCCCTCCCCCTCCTGTCTTCCCCTATCATTTTGGATCTCCCCTTCCCCCTCTCCCTCTCAAATCTCTTACTAGCTCTTCTTTCAGTTAGTCCTGATGAAGGGTCTCGGCCCGAAACGTTGACTGTACCTCTTCCTAGAGATGCTGCCTGGCCTGCTGCATTCACCAGCAACTTTGATGTGTGTTGCTTGAATTTCCAGCATCTGCAGATTTCCTCATGTTTGCATTTTTAAATTCACTTTTGAACTTGCTCCCTCTCACTTTAAATGCATGCCTTCTAGTATTAGACATCTCAACCTTGGAAAAAAGATAGTGACTGTCTGCTCTATCTATGTCTCATAATCTTATGTGCTTCTATCAGGTCTCCCCTCAGCCTCTGACACCTCCAGAAAAAAAATAACCCAAGTTTGTCCAACCTCCCCTTATGGCAAATGCCCTCTAATCCAGGCAACAACCTGGTAAACCTTTTCTGCATCTTCTCCAAAGCCTCCACATCCTTCCTGTAATGGGGTGACCAGAACTGGATTCAGTACCCCAAATGCAGCCTAACTAGAGTTTTATGAAGTGTAACTTAAGTCCCTGACTCTTGAACTCACTGCCTTGACCAATAAAGGCAAGCATGCTATGTACCTTCTTTAGCATCCAATCAAGCTGTGCAGCCACTTTCATAGAGTTATGGGCTTGGATCCCAAGATTCCTCTATACATCAAGTCTGTTAAGGGTCCTGCTATTAATAGTGTATTGTTCCTTTACATTAGATCTCCAAGAAAGAGGATAAAACAGGTGAGGAGAAGGCAGAAGTGTATGAAGTTGCTATTACTAGGAAGAAGGTTGTTGGGAAACTGAAAGGCCAGAAGGTAGATAAGTCACCTGGACCAGATGGTCTACACCCCAGGGTTCTGAAAGAGGTGGCTGAAGAGATTGTGGAGGCATTAGTAATGATCTTTCAAGAATCAATTGACTGTGGTATGGTTCTGGAGGATTGGAAAATTGCAAATTTTACAAAATTCCACTCTTCAAGAAGGAAAAGAGGCAGAAAAAAAGGTCAACACAAAATACTCTGCAGATGTTGGAGTCTTCAACAGGACCCCACCACTAAGCACATCTTTCTCTCTCCACCCCTCTCCGCCTTCCACAGGGATCGATCCCTCTGCAACTCCCTGATCCACATGTCCCTCCCCACGGATCTCCCACCTGGCATTTATCCCTGTAAGCGCAAGTGCTACATTTGTCCTCACACCTCCTCTCTTGCCACCATTCAGGGCCCCAAACAGTCCTTCCAGGTGAGGCAACACTTCACTTCTGAGTCTGTTGGGGTCATCTATTGCATCCGGTGCTCCCAGTGCGGCCTCCTCTACATCGGTGAAACCCGACGCAGATTGGGGGACCACTTCGTCGAGCACTTCCGCTCTGTCCGTCACAACAGACAGGATCTCCCAGTAGCCAACCACTTCAACTCTGCTTCTGAGTTATTCCCATTCGAATATGTCCATACATGGCCTCTTCTACCATCATGATGAGGCTAAACTCAGGTTGGAGGAGCAACACCTCATATACCGTCTAGGTAGTCTCCAGCCCCTTGGTATGAACATAGAATTCTCCAACTTCTGGTAATTCCCTCCCCCTCCCTTCCCCTATCCCTATGTCACTCTGCCCCCTCCCCCAGCTGCCTATCACCTCCCTCATGGTTCCACCTGCTTCTACTACCCATTGAGTTTTCCCCTATTCCATTTTCACCCTTCCTGCCTATCACATAGAAACATAGAAAATAGGTGCAGGAGTAGGCCATTCGGCCCTTCGAGCCTGCACCGCCATTTATTATGATCATGGCTGATCCACCAACTCAGAACCCGCCCCAGCCTTCCCTCCATACCCCCTGACCCCCGTAGCCACAAGGGCCATATCCAACTCCCTCTTAAATATAGCCGATGAACTGGCCTCAACTGTTTCCTGTGGCAGAGAATTCCACAGATTCACCACTCTCTGTGTGAAGAACTTTTTCCTAATCTCGGTCCTAAAAGGCTTCCCCTCTATCCTCAAACTGTGGCCCCTCGTTCTGGACTTCCCCAACATCGGGAACAATCTTTCTGCATCTAGCCTGTCCAATCCCTTTAGGATCTTATACGTTTCAATCAGATCCCCCCTCAATCTTCTAAATTCTAACGAGTACAAGCCCAGTTCATCCAGTCTTTCTTCATATGAAAGTCCTGCCATCCCAGGAATCAATCTGGTGAACCTTCTTTGTACTCCCTCTATGGCAAGGATGTCTTTCCTCAGATTAGGGGACCAAAACTGCACACAATACTCCAGGTGTGGTCTCACCAAGGCCTTGTACAACTGCAGTAGTACCTCCCTGCTCCTGTACTCAAATCCTCTCGCTATAAATGCCAGCATACCATTCGCCTTTTTCACCGCCTGCTGTACCTGCATCCCCACTTTCAATGACTGGTGTATAATGACACCCAGGTCTCGTTGCACCTCCCCTTTTCTTAATCGGCCACCATTCAGATAATAATCTGTTTTCCTATTTTTGCCACCAAAGTGGATAACTTCACATTTATCCACATTAAATTGCATCTGCCATGAATTTGCCCACTCACCCAACCTATCCAAGTCACCCTGCATCCTCTTAGCATCCTCCTCACAGCTAACACTGCCACCCAGCTTCGTGTCATCGGCAAACTTGGAGATGCTGCATTTAATTCCCTCATCCAAGTCATTAATATATATTGTAAACAACTGGGGTCCCAGTACTGAGCCTTGCGGTACCCCACTAGTCACCGCCTGCCATTCTGAAAAGGTCCCGTTTATTCCCACTCTTTGCTTCCTGTCTGCTAACCAATTCTCCACCCACACCAATACCTTACCCCCAATACTGTGTGCTTTAAGTTTGCACACTAATCTCCTGTGTGGGACCTTGTCAAAAGCCTTTTGAAAATCCAAATATACCACATCCACTGGTTCTCCCCTATCCACTCTACTAGTTACATCCTCAAAAAATTCTATGAGATTCGTCAGACATGATTTTCCTTTCACAAATCCATGCTGACTTTGTCCGATCATTTCACCACTTTCCAAATGTGCTGTTATCACATCCTTGATAACTGACTCCAGCAGTTTCCCCACCACCGACGTTAGGCGGTCTATAATTCCCCGGTTTCTCTCTCCCTCCTTTTTTAAAAAGTGGAGTTACATTAGCCACCCTCCAATCCTCAGGAACTAGTCCAGAATCTAACGAGTTTTGAAAAATTATCACTAATGCATCCACTATTTCTTGGGCTACTTCCTTAAGCACTCTGGGATGCAGACCATCTGGCCCTGGGGATTTATCTGCCTTCAATCCCTTCAATTTACCTAACACCACTTCCCTACTAACATGTATTTCGCTCACCTCCCTGCTTCCCCTCCCCCACCCCTTTATCTTTCCCCTTACTGGTTTTTCACCTGGAACCTACCAGCCTTCATCTTCCCACCCTCCCCCCACCTTCTTTATAGGGCCTCTGCCCCTTCCCTCTTCAGTGCTGACGAAGGGTTCCGGCCCGAAACGTGGACCGATTTTTTCCACGGA
Source organism: Mobula hypostoma (assembly GCF_963921235.1). Classification (NCBI taxonomy): domain Eukaryota; kingdom Metazoa; phylum Chordata; class Chondrichthyes; order Myliobatiformes; family Myliobatidae; genus Mobula; species Mobula hypostoma. The sequence goes on along the minus strand of NC_086129.1, from coordinate 15,675,062 downwards.
TGCTGCCTGACCTGCTGAATTCCTCCAGCATGTTGTGAGTGTTGCAAAAAAAAAGGTCAGTTAGTTGGACCTCAGTGGTTGGGGAGATGTTGGAGTCAATTGTTAAGGATGAAGTCCCAGGGTACTTGGAGGCACATGATAAAATAGGCCGTAGTCAGCATGGTTTCCTTTGGGGGAAATCTTGTCTGACAAATCTGTTAGAATTCTTTGAAGAAATTACAAGCAGGATAGACAAAGGGGAATCTGTGGATATTGTGTACTTGGTTTTTCAGAAGACCTTTGACAAGGTGCCACACACGAGGCTGCTGAACAAGTTAAGAGCCCACGGATAGAGCATTGGCGATTGGCAGGAGGCAAAGAGTAGGAGTAAGGGGAGCCTTTTCTGTTTGGCTGCCAGTGACTAGTGGTGTTCCACAGGGATCTGTGTTGAACCTGATTTGGATGACAGAGTTGATGGCTTTGTTGCAAAGTTTGCAGACAATACACAGAGAGATGGAAAGGTGGGTAGTTTTGAGGAAGTAGAGGGACTTAGACAGATTAGAAGAATGGGCAAAGAAGTGGCAGATGGAATACAGTGTTGGGAAGTGTATCATCATGCACTTTGTTAGAAGAAATAAAAGGGTTGACAATTTTCTAAATGGGGAGAAAATTCAAAAATCTGAGGTGCAAAGGGACTTGGGAGTCCTTGTGCAGGATTCCCTAAAGGTTAATTTGCAGAATAAGCCTGTGGCAAGGAAGGCAAATGCATTCATTTGGAGAGGACTAGATATAAAAGCAAGGATGTAATGTTGAGGCTTTATAGCCACCGGTGAGGCCTCACTTGGAGTATTGTCAGCAGCTTTGGGCCCTGTATCAGGATGTGCTGACATTGGAGAGGGTTCAAAGGAGGTTCATGAAAATGATTCCAGGATTGAATGGCTTGTCACATGAAGAACGTTTGATGGCTCTGGGCCTATACTCGATGAAATTCAGAAGAATGAAGGGTGACCTCACTGAAATCTATCCAATGTTGAAAGGCCCTGATAGAGGTGATGTGGAGAGGTTGTTTCCTATGGTGGGGCAGTCTAAGACCAGAGGACACGGCCTCAGAATAGAGGCGTATCCTTTTAGAACAGAGATGCGGAGGCATTTCTTTAGCCAAAGAGCGGTGAATCTGTGGAGTTTGTTGCCACAGGGGACTGTTGTTGGGTATATTTAAGGCAGAGGTTGATAGATTCTTGATTAGTCAGGGCATAAGGGATCCGGGCAGAAGGCAGGAAACTGGGGCTGAGAGGGAAATGGATCAGCCATGATGAAATTTTGGAGCAGATTCGATGGGCCAAATGGCCTAATTCTGCACCTGTATCTTATGGAAAACCATGTAACGAGAGGATAAATCTGGTGGGAGAGAGGGTAAACCAGTCATCCTCTATTTTCAACAAAACACCAATTTGAATTTTTTTTTGGTGTTTCCTTTAAGTAATTTTTAAATTGTGATGGGGATCACCTCATCTGGTTACTTGGTTGGTTTGTATTTGCTGACATTGTTCAACACTGCACAATACAGGTGATATCGTGCACCAGTGAGGAGCAGTCTGGGTGGCCAGAGCTCGCCCTCACTTTCAGAGCTTGTTGGCACATTTGTGCCATAAATGATCAGAGAATCGATTGAAATATGTGTGTGAGAGTGTGGAAGGGTTCAGTAACTGAAAAAGCTGCTGGTTGCTGCAGGAGTTTGCTGATCTGCTGTCAGTCCTGCTTTTGTCTCGTTCTTTCAAGTCCTTTAGTCAATTGCTTCTGCCCGAGGGGTGTGGCCTATCAGCATTTATGAAGTAGTTTAGATGCAGCTGAATACCACCTGCCTGATATTACTGTGTCCTGCTCCATTCACACTCTGCCCTGGTGTCCAGCTCACTCAGAGCCCAGCTTTATCAGCATGTTGATGGGTAAGTTTACACTGTGCAATGCCGTTGTTTCACTGTACTCATTGCTTGATGCCCTTCCTATGCTACTCAGAAGACAGACAGAGCTTTTCTTCTATCAGTTTAAAATTGGAAAGAAATATTTTACTGTCAGCCTGTTTATTGGAAATGTTTTAGTGATCCAAGCGTGGAAATTCCAAATTGGCTTTAGCGATAATCTTTTTATCAGTGGCAAACCTGTCTCAGGCCACTGTGCTTTGGTGAGGAGTAGAATGGCAGTAAATAGAGAGGAGGCTGGCTCAGTACCAGCCTTAAACTGGATAAAGGCTTGAAAAATAGAAACCATGGACTATAGTATATGAGCAGGGGACTAGTCTTTGAAAGTGAGTCCCCTCCTTCTGTGCTTTCAATTTTATGATTTCATGAGCAAGTTGTCATCAGTCTTCAAGGTCAGGAAATTAATACTTTAACAAAACAATACAATTTGTCAAGGAAATATACTTCCATATCATCACAAGATCAATTAACTGAAGAAATTTGGAGTCAAGAGTCAAGGTCATTGTGTTTGTTTAAGAGTACTATCCCCAAGTGGAGTGATCCATTGGTCTATAAGTATCTACGTTGCTATTTACTGAACTGGTTGCCATGTTTCCAATCATTTGTTGTTTCTGGTGACAGTGAATATATTTCTTTATCAACTGTTTGTGTCAGTAGATTTGTGTCTATTTTCTAGTTTACTTGCTTATTGACTGTTAACATGGTCCTTTATTTGAGTGATTTACACTCAATATGCTGTCAGATATACTGTCTGCTTGCTTGCTAGATGGTGCATTTACATGTACGCCCTGCTGTGTACTTGCGTTTCTGTCCATTTTCTGTGAATGAAATTGTGCACCTTTTTATCTGGTTATGCATTTGCTTGAGTGTTCTGTGTATTTATCTGTTAGTATGCACAGCACGTACATCGACTGCTGTGTAAAATACAGAAGGGGAAACATATTCCTCGGCTGTGTGTGTGTATGATCACACTGTAAGCAATGTATGAGTGTGAATAACATGTGTGAGTATGTGCGTGTAAAACAATGTGTCCGTGAGGTAATCTTGTGATACTGTGTGTATCAGTCAGAGTGAGCATGTGCGCACGAGGGAGGGAGATAGAAAGAGAAGGGGAGAGGGGGAGGGGGGAAACGAGGGAGACAGAGTCTGTGTGCATTGCGTATGTCAGCACATTCCTGCCAGCCCCAACCTCCTTCATAGGAAATGCCTTCAACATTTGGAAGTATCTCGACATACTTAGGGCAACAGACACGGCAGCGTAGTGGTTAGCGTAACATTATTACAGCACTACCAGGCTGGGTTTGATTACTGCCACTGTCTGTAGCGAGTTTTTACGTTCTCCCCGTGTCCGGTTTCTTCCCACGTTCCAAAGACGTACAGGTTAATTGGTCACATGGGTGTAATTGGGCCACACGGGGCCTTTGGGCCAGGAGGGCCTGTTACCGTGCTATCTCTCTCAATAAAATAAAGTAAATAGTTCCTGAGTATACTTAATGGCTTGGCCTTCACATAGATTCTGTGAATACAGAGCACAGGAACAGGCCCATGATGTTGTAGCAAACTAATTAAGCTAACAACACCCAGATCATAAGACCACAAGACATAGGAGCAGAATTAGTCCACACGGCCTATCGAGTCTGCTCCGCTATTCCATCATGGCTGATTTATTATCCCTCTCAACCCCATTCTCCTCCCTTCTCCACGTAGCCTTTGATGCCTTAAATACGCCCAGTGACTTGGCCTCCACAGCCGTCCGTGCCAGTGAATTCCACAGATTCACCACCCTATGGCGAATGAAATTTTCCCTCATCCCTGTCCTAGGTGGATTCTGAGGCTGTGCACTGTGGTCCTAGACTTGCCCATTACAGGAAACAACCTCTCCAGATCCACTCAATCCAGGCCTTTTGATTTTCAAGAGGTTTCAGTGAGATTCTCCCTCATTCTTCTGAACTCCAGTGAGTACAGGCCCAGAGCCATCAAATGCTCCTCATACATTAACCCTTTCATTCCCGTGAACCTACTCTGGACCATCTCCAATGCCAGTACACCTTTTCTTTGGTAAGTAGCCCAAAACTGCTCACAATACTTCAAGTGCAGGACCAATTCCCAATAAAGTCTCAACATTACATTATTGTTTTTGTATTCTAGTCCTCTCAGTATGAATGCTAATATTGCATTTGCCTTCCTTACCACTAACTCAGCCTGTAAATTAACCTTTAGGGATTCCTGCACGAAGACTGCCAAATTCCTTTGATTTTTGCACTTTTCCCCATTTAGAAAATAGTTTATGCCTTATTCCTCCTACCAAAGTGCATGACCATACACTTCCCTGCATTATATTCCATCTGCCACTTCTTTCCCCATTCTCCCATTTTGTCCTTCAGCAGACACCCTGCTTCCTCAACACTAATTGCGCCTTCACCTATCTTCATATCATCTGAAAACCTGGCCACAAAGCCACCAATTCCTTCATCCAAATCATTGGCATACAACAAGAAAAGAAGTGGTTCTGACAATGACCTTGGCGGAACACCACTAGTCTCCAGCAGCCAACCAGAATAAGCCCTCTTTATTCCTGCCAGTCAGCCAAACTTCTATCCATACTCATATCTCTCCTGTAATACCATGGGTTCTTATCTTGTTAAGCAGCCTCATGTGTGGTGCCTTGTCAAAGGCCTTCAAAAATCCAAATAAACAACATCCACTGGCTCTCCTTTGTCAATACTGCTTGTTATTTCTTTAAGGAATTCCAACAGATTTGTCAGGTAAGATTTCCCCTTTAGAAAGCCATGCTGACTTTGGCCTATTATGTGCCTCCAAGTACCCTGAAACGTAATCCTTAATAATAATCTCCAGCTTCTTTCCAACCACTGAAGTCAGCGTTTAATTTCCTTTCTTCTGTCTCCCTCCCTTCTTAAAGAGTGGAGCAATGTTTCCAATTTTCCAGTCCTCTAGAACCATTACAGAATCTGGTGATTCCTGAAAGATCATTACTAATGCCTCCACAATCTCTTCAGCTACCTCTTTAAGAATCCTGGGGTATAGTCCATCTAGTTCAGGTGACTTATCGACCTTCATACATTTTAGCTTCCCAACTACCTTCTCCCTCATAAAAGCAACTGCTCCCTGACATTTTCGCATTCCTGGCATGCTGCTAGTGTCTTCCACAGTGAAGGCTCATACGCAAAGTACTTGTTTAAGTTTGTCCGCCATTTCTTTGTCCCCATTACTACTACTCCAGCATCAGTTTCCAGTGGTCCAATATCTACTCTCATCTCTCTTTCACTCTTTGGATATCTGAAAAAAAGTTGTTATCTTTCATATTATTGGCTAGCTTACCTTCATGTTTCTATGTTTCTTTGTTTTTTCTATGTTTCATATTTCACCTTTTCTCTCTTTATTGCCTTTTTCGTTGCCTTCTGTTGGCTTTTAAAAGCTTCCCAATCCTCTGCCTTCCCACTAATTTTTGCTATATTATATCCCCTCTATTTTGCTTTTATGCTTTTTTTGACTTGTCAGCCACAACTGCCTCATCCTCACTTTAGAATACTTTTTCATCTTTGGGATGTATTGTTCCTGTGCCTTCCAAACTTCCCCCATAAATACCAGCGATTTCTACTCTGCTGTCATCCCCACTAATGTCCCTTTCCGATCTACTTTGCCCAGCTCCTCTCTCGTGCCTCTGTAAACCCCTTTACTACACTGTAATACTGATACATTTGATTTTAATCTTCTCCTTCTCAAACTACAGGGTGAATTCTATCATATGATGACTGGCCCCTTAGGGTTCCTTTACCTTAAGCTTCCTAATCAAATATGGTTCATTATACAACACACAAACCAGAATTGCCTTTTCCCCTAGTGGACTTCACCACAAGCTGCTCTTAAAAAAAAAAAAAAAAACCCATCTTGTAGACATTCTACAAATTCCCTCTCTTGGGATCCAGCGCCACCCTGATTTTCCCAATCTGCCTGCTTGTTGAAATCCCCCATGACTATCTCAACATTGCCTTTACACATGCCTTTCCTATCTCGTATTGTAACTTGCAGCCCACACCCTGTGTAGCATTTGGAGGGCTGTGTATACAGTAACTCCCATCAGGGTTATTTTACTCTTACAGTTTCTGAACTCTGCGTATAAGGACTCTACATCTTCTGATCCTAGGTCATTTTATTTCACTTTTTATTTCAATTTTTACCAACGGAACCACCTCATCCCCTCTGTCTACCTTCCTGTCCTTTTGATCTAATGTGTATCCTTGGGTGTTAAACTCCCAAATATAATCTTCTTTCAGCCATGACTCAGTGATCCCCTCAATGTCATAGCTGCCAATCTCTAACTACAAGATCATCTACCTTATTCCCTGTATTGTGGGCATTCAGTTATGACAGCTTCAGTCCTGTAATTCATCACCCTTTTTGATTTTGGTCCCCTTTTTCACTTTAACTCATCTTATTGACTGAAATTTTGCCCAATCATCTGCCTGGCCTTCCTTGCTGTCTCACTACACAGTGCAGGAAACTTGTATACCGACTGCCCCATCCTCAGCCCTGTCACTCTGCTTCCCAACCCCCTGCCAAATTAGTTTAAACCCTTGCCAAGAGATTGTAGCAACCCTGCTCACAATTACATTGGTCCCCTTGTGTTCAGGTGTAACCTGCCCTTTTTGTACAGGTCATACCTTCCCCAGGAGAGATCCCAATGATCCAGCCATCTGCCTGTTGTGCCAATTCTTCAGCCACACATTCATCTGCTGAACCACCCTTTTCTTGCCCTCATTGGCACGTGGAACAGGCAGCAATCAAGAAATTACTATCCTGGAGGTCCTGCTTTTCAGCTTTATACCTAGTTCCCTATATTCTCTCTTCAGGATCTCCTCTCTTTTCCTACCTATGTTGTTGGTACAAATATGTACCATGACTTCCAGCTGTTCACCCTCCTCTTTCAGAATGCTGTGGACCCAGTCCGAGATGTCCCTGGATCTCATCCCCTGCAAATCAAGTTACAAACCTCCCGAGTAGCAGTAGCAAATCTACTCTCAGGTGTAACCCGTCCCTCTTGTACAGGTCATCTCTGTCCCAGAATGAGAATCAGAATCAGGTTTAATATTACTGGCATTCGTCATGAAACTTGATAACTTTGCAGCAGCACTACAATGATAAATATACAAAAAAAACTAAATTACAAAAAATATATTGTTATGTAACCGGCAACAATGAATATCAATCGAGACAGGTTATATAAAAACAACCAAACATTTATTAAGCACCGATAAACGATAAGGAAAAAGCAAACGAAAACTTTAACTGGAAGTTAACCGTTATGCAGCCGTTCAACAAATTGTCACTCGGCACTGGTTCTTAAAGCGTTAAATGCAAAATCAGTTCTTAAAGTGATAAAGTCAGATAGAGTTCTTAAAATGGTAAGTTCCAAAGTCCAACAGATTTATACGTTCAATTGGGAAAGACTTCTCTGGAGAAGGATTTCTTCATTGACGCGACTTTCCTGCTGGTTCTGTCCAAAGGATTCACGATGCAGTAATTTAACAGTTTAAAACAACTGACCTTAATTTCCTTTCAGATAGAGAGAGAGAGAGCCAACCTTGCATGAACTCTTTGCTGTCTTGGCAAGAGTTATCTCGATGCAGGTCGCTGCTCCTTCAACAAAGACTCAATAAGGTCTATCCTTTATTAAACTGCCAAACGATGCTGACTCCTCTCAATCTTTCAATCCTGTACTTCGATAAATTCTTCACTCTCCCTTCTACTGCTGGAATTGGTAAATCAGCACATCTAGCCAAAAATTTCCAGTCCAATAATATTGTATCTTGCAACAGAACGCAAAACTCCGTTTTAAAAATGAAACTGCGTCACAAAAACAAACACGCAACAGAAATGGAGACACAGCATGTTCTACCTGGAAATCTACAAACTAAAAACTAACTGCGTCATCTGGGGTCGACCCTTATATACCCATGGTGCACATGTCATCATGTGGCCTCTCATTGGCGGGAAAATCACATCAGGTGTTCTCACAAAAAAACAGATCTCCTTGAGCATGTAACAATATATAAATGTATATTAAATAGTTAAATTAAGATAAGTAGTGCAAAAACAGAAATGAAAAAGAAGTGGTGAGGTAGTGCTCACGGGTTCAATGTCCATTCAGAAATCAGATGGCGGAAGGAAAGAAGCTGAATCACTGATTGTGTGCCTTCAGGTTTCTGTACCTCCTTCCTGTCGGTAGTAATGAGAAGAGGGCATGTACTGGGTTGTGGGGGTCATTGATGATGGAAACCGGCTTTCTGAAGCACTGCTCCTTGAAGATGGAGGCTAGTGCCCATGATGGAGCTGACTAACTTTATAACTTACTTCAATCCTGTGCAGTAGACCCCTCCCATAGCAGACAGTGATACAGCCAGTCAGGATGCTCTCCAAAGTATATCTGTAGAAGCTTTTGAGTGCTTCGAGACATCCTAATGGTCCATAAAACCAATCTTTGCCCATGCACCAACTCTTCAGCCATACATTCATCTGCCATATCTTCCTATTTTTGCTCTCACTAGCTCATGGCACTGGGAGTAATCTAGAGATCACTGACCTTGAAATCCTGCCATTTAATCTCTTTTCATACTCCCTATATTCACGCTGCAGGACCTGAAACCTTTCTCTATCTACAGTATGTTATTTGTACCAATGTTCACCACGACCTCTGGCTGCTCACCCTCTACCTTGGAGATGTTCTGCAGCCACTCAGAGATGGCCTTGACCCTGACACCAACTTGTCCTCTCTCCTGTGGCCATGGAATTTGTTTTCTGCCATCACCCCCCACAACTATAGAGTCCCTTGTCACTATAGTCCTGTCCACCTTGATGCCAACTATGCCTCAAAATTGGTCCAGGTGTCACAGACCTGAGTACTGTGGTGCTTACTCCTGAATGAACAGCCCCCAACAGTATCTAAAACAGTATACTTGTTTTTTAGGAGACTACCTATCCAGCCTTTCTCCCTTTCCTGATAGTCACCAACTTTTACCTGCAGCCTGCACCTCAGTTGTGACCCCCTTACTGACATTTTTGTCTTCAATAGCCTCAGCATCTTGAATCAGAATCAGGTTTAATATCACAGACGTATATTATGAAACTTGTTGTTTTGTGGCAGCAGTACATTGCAATACATAATAAAAACTACAATAAGAAATATATAATACACATAAAATAGAATTAAATAAGTATTGTAAGAAGATAGCAACAAAACATGTAATTCCTCCATGGATGGTCCCAAGCCTGACTGCGAAAGGAGGAGGGTTGGACACGGGGTAAGCAACCCCTCCCATTAAAAACCCAGCGCTACAGAAATGCCAACAGGGGCTCCAAAGGCCTCTTTCCTGGAAGAGGAAGGATACACCAAGAAGATGGGCTACGCCTGAAAGAACTTGAAAGACTGGCCCAGGACACTGGCAAGCTACTGACGACAGCCTATGCCCCGTCAGGGGTAATGGGCTGAAGGAGAAGTGCACATGGATTCATTGTCCATTCAGAAATCTGATGTCGGAAGGGAGGAAGTTGCTCCTAAAATGTTGAGTGAGTGTCTTCAGGCTCCTCCTTGATGGTAGCAATGAGAAGAGAACATGTCTTGGTATTGACAGATGCCTCCTTTTCTGAGGCATTGCCTTTGGAAGATATCCTCGATGCTGGGGAGGCTAGTGCCCATGATGGAGCTATCAGAATCAGGTGTATTACCACCGGCATGTGACATGAAATTTGTTAACTTAGCAGCAGCAGTTCAATGCAATATATAATCTAGCAGAGAGGAAAATAATAATAAATAAACATGTAAATTAATTATGTATATTGAATAGATTTTAAAAATGTGCAAAAACAGAAATACTGTATATTAAAAAAAGTGAGGTAGTGTCCAATGCTTCAATGTCCATTTAGGAATCGGATGGCAGAGGGGAAGAAGCTGTTCCTGAATCGCCGAGTGTGTGCCTTCAGGCTTCTGTCCCTCCTACCTGATGGTAACAGTGAGGAAAGGGCATGCCCTGGGTGCTGGAGGTCCTTAATAATGGACGCTGCCTTTCTGAGACACCGCTCCCTAAAGATGTCCTGCATACTTTGTAGGCTAGTACCCAAGATGGAGCTAACTGGATTTACAACCTTCTGCAGCTTCTTTTGGTCCTGTGTTTGGACTGAAAGAGCTTCTGTTGGCATTTCTGTAGCACTGGGTTTTTATGGGATGGGTTATAGAAGTGGCTGTTTTTGTAACTTTCTGCAGGTTTTTCCGATCTTGTGCAGTGACCCCTGCATCCCAGATGGAGATGTAACTAGTTAGAATGCTCTGCACCGTGCCTCTGTAGAAATTTTTGAGTGTCTTTGGTGATGTACCAAATCTCCTCAAACCCCGAATGAAATATAGCCACTGTTGTGCCTTTTTAGTAATTACTACAATATGTTGGGCCCAAGACAGATATTCAGAGATGTTGACACTTAGGAACTGGAAATTGCTCACCCTTTCCACTGCTGATTCTTCGATGAGGACGAGTGTGTGTTCCCTCGGCTCCCCTTTCCTGAAGTCCACAATCAGTTCTTTGGTTTATCTCACTCCCATAAGCTTCCTCGTCCCCACATGAAATTCTCATTTCATCGGCAAATTTATATATGTAATTTGAGCTCTGCCTAACCACACAGTCACGGGTATAGAGAGAGTAGAGCAGTGGGTTAAGCACACATCCTTGAGGTGCTGCGGTGTTAATTGTCAGCGAGGAGAAGATGTTATTGCCGGTCCACACTGACTGTGGTCTCCCGAAGGTGAAGCCAGGGATCCAGCTGTAGAGGGAGGTACAGAGGCCCAGGTTTTGGAGCTTGTTGATTGGTACTAAGGGTATGATTGTGTTGAACACTGAGCTGTAGTCAATAAGCAGCAGCCTGACATAGATATTGCTATTGTCCAGGTGCTCCAGGCTGAGTGGAGAGCCAGTGAGATTTCATCTGCTCTAGACCATCGGCAAATTGCAGTGGATCCAGGTCCTTGCTTAGGCAGCAGTTGATTCTGGCCGTGACCAGCCTCTCAAGGCACTTCATCACAGTAGATGTGAGTTGGATGACCTGGACTGCTTCCGACTCCATCTGCAGCTCCTTGACAGTGCCATTTCCCTTAGCAGCAATTCTATCCCTTTGGATAGCTCTGTCGGGGTGGGGGGGCATGTCCTATCAGGGCACAGCTGTAATAGCCAGGTCAATGGCACAGTGGCTGGCAGTAAGGCTCAGCAATGGTAATAGGAAACTTGATAGAATCATAGAGCCTCATAGCATGGAAATAGGCCCTTCAGCCCATCAAGTCTGTGCCATCCATCAAGCACCCACTTCCACTAATCCTACACCGTTTCAGAGTAGTTTGTCTTGTACATCAGCCTGTAAAGAAATATATTGCTCATGTGAAGCTTACAGAGTAAACAGTACACATGATCACAATAAATACAATGACAAGCACAAAGCAACAGAGTGGTGGAACAATGGCAATGTAACGTGAAGTAGTGGAAAAGGGAATGTTTAAATGACAATAACAGAATAACCAAGAGAGTTGAAGTTAAGACCCCGAGAAGGTGGGAGCACCACAGGGAAAGGGATGAGATTTATATCAAAGGGATATCATTGGTTCCGAAGCCTGAAGTCTGAGCCCCAAAGTGTTTTTGACTCTGGTACTCTGGTATTCTCTGCCAGAAGGTAGAAGAGAGAAAAGGGAATGGCCAGGGAAGCAGGCATCATTGTCAGCCTTCCTGAAGCAATGCACTGGAAAAACAGGCCGGATGGAAGTAAGTGTCGAGCCTTTGATAGCTGGGCAGTGTTCACCACTCCCTGCATGTTCCAATGGTTCAGAGCAGAACAGTTTCCACACCAGACTGAGAGGTACTTTCTATTGCGCAGAAATGGACATTTGAGAGACTCCTCGTGGAAAAGCTAAATCTGCTTGGACAGCTAAGAAAGAACACACACTGATGTGCTTTCTTGATCACTCATCAGTATGGAGGGACTAGGAGAAGTTGCTGGTGACATGGGTACCCAGGAACATGAAGTACTAGATTGGTGGCTGACACCAGGACACAAGGTTTTCAATCTCTTTCCTGTTGTTGCTGATCCAGCCTATAAAAGTGGTGTCATCGAGTTGGTGCAGCACCTGGCCAAATGGTCACCAGCACACAGGGAGGAGAGCAGGGGAGCAGGCACACAAGGATCAGGGTGGATGAAACGTTGTGACCAATTTGGGCTGACTCAGGTCTACTGATCAGGAAGTCACGAAGCCAGTTGTAGATGGAGCAGGCAAGTCCAAAATTCAAGAGCTTAGTAATGAACTTACTTGATATTATGGTGTTGAAGGTTGAGTTGTGATCAGGGTTCATTTACTATCAAAGAATGTATAAATTATACACCCTTGAGGTTTGCTTGCTCACAGGTAGCCACAAAGCGTGAAACCTGAAAAAACCCAATTAAAGGAAAAAAGAATAAAAATAAAAATAAGACCAACACTTGATGCGCAAGAGAAAGAAAAAAAATACAAATCGTGCAAACGATTGACGTGACCAACAGCATTCTGAACCAAAATGGAGTCCTCAGATCTGAACCCCGGATCAGCCCGGAGTAGGCCCAAAGCTTCACTTATCAGTTCATCGTATTAGTTCATCGTATTAGCACGGAGCACAGCGGCTGGGGCAATCTTCATATCCTCAGCGCCATTAAGAGAGGAGTGACCATCGTGGAGAATGGCTCTCGCCTCGGATCCCGCCACCCTGTCTTTTTAGTTTACTTGGGCTGGTGTTTAAATTGCCCCAATGACGGAACAGCAAGAGGTTCCGGCACCCTGGAGAGAGGAGTGAACATTGCGGAGAGTGAGTGAAATTGACTCTTGCCACAGATCTGGTCCAGTGTTTAAACTGTCTGGACAGCATATTGTACCTCGCAGTAGGACCCAGGTACCGGGCCTAGACCACGCTGCCTAGTGACTCGCTCCTGGCCCAGATACTACTGCTCAGCCCGAAGCCACTGTCAAGCTCTTCCGATCAGCTCGGCGCCAGAGCGATTCAACCCCGCACCCGAGCCAGTTGTACGGGCACCGAAACTCCTCTGCCCGGGCTCTGACTTCCTCTTTTGTCACACAGAGCAATCAGACCTTGCACTCAGGGCAGCTACACGGGCATCGGAAACTCCATCTACAACGATTCTGCAACACACCATCTCGGCACAACCCCCGAACTCCCCTCGCCATCCTTGCCTGTTCACTGTTTGTGGCGATAATTTAACACAATTTACCACAGAAAATGTTCTTTTGGTCATCTTTTTGGTTGGATTTCTTATCTTTTTGACTACCAGAAGCTGTCACACACGTTCCGTCTTAAGCCGATCGGCACCAAGAATGACTGAAACTGTGAGCACACACATGAACACACAAGGACTCAAATACTTGCACTAACGGCACTTTGTGCATTACTGTGATATTCTGGTGCTGCTGCAACCTATTTTCTGCTGCTTATCTATTTAATACTGTTTTTCTATTGCTGTCTTGCTTTTATTTACCGCTTTATTTAATTGCCAGAGAGGAAGCCAAATAGAGTTTCATTGTACCTATGTATAATGGCAATAAAGATCATTTCAATTCAATTCAATATTGTTATTTTTCTGGACTAATAATCACTGCTCTTCAGTAATGGTTTGGATTTTTGTTTGTGTTTGCAGGAACCATTAATCAATACAATATAATCCCAGCAATCCCAGGGCCCCACAGTACTGCAGGACAGCGGATGGTGAAGCCAGTTGTCTCTATCCCATTTGATCTGTGTTCTCAAAACAGGCTCATTAACAACCGCACAGTGAGTAAAGTCAAGGCTGAATTACAGAAAATCAACATTCTGCTGTCAATCAGCTAGAGACTGGTGTGATAATTAGGAGTGTGGAGAACAGTAACACAAGGAGCCACAAAACACTGCAACATTTCTTCCAAAATCAAAACTGTAAGATGAATTGAAAAATTTAAAGAGAAGCTGGAATATAAACTAGTAAATGTCCTGTAATTTCCTAGAAAGTTGTGTAAATGAAGTGAAGTGGGCAGACAAATGCACCCCCTGGATGACTATCACTAACACACATCATCAAAGAAGTACACAGTCTCCAGTCATATCACAGTCCCAGTCCCAATCAGCCTGCTCCACACCATCAGGCCTTATTAAAGCCTTGGCTCAAACACAGATAAAAGAACTGAATTGCAGAGTGTGGTAATTCTTGACATCAAGACACCCAATGAAACTGAAGTCAATGGGCTTCAAGGGCAGATGTTCTACTGGTTGGAAGTCAGTCATCCCAGAATCTGGGACGCCTCCCAGAAGACCAGGTGGTGGTGCTGGTGGGGTTGGTTAATAGGTGGAGGTGTTGATCAGCCTGATGGGCTTGGGAGAAGTAACTGTTTTTGACTCTAATGGTCCTAGAAACATAGAAAATAGGTGCAGGAGTAGGCCACTTGGCCCTTCGAGCCTGCACTGCCATTCAGTATGATCATGGCTGATCATCCAACTCAGAACCCTGTACCTGCCTTCACTCCATACCCCCGATCCCTTTAGCCACAAGGGCCACATCTAACTCCCTCTTAAATATAGCCAATGAACTGGCCTCAACTGTTTCCTGTGGCAGAGAATTCCACACATTCACCACTCTCTGTGTGAAGAAGTTTTTCCTCATCTTAATCCTAAAAGGCTTCCCCTTTATCCTCAAACTGTGACCCCTCGTTCTGGACTTCCCCAACATCGGGAACAATCTTCCTGCATCTAGCCTGTCTAATCCCTTCAGAATTTTATACGTTTCAATAAGATCCCCCCTCAATCTTCTAAATTCCAGAGAGTATAAGCCTAGTCGATCCAGTCTTTCATCATATGAAAGTCCTGCCATCCCAGGAATCAATCTGGTGAACCTTCTTTGTATTCCCTCTATGGCAAGAATGTCTTTCCTCATATTGGGGGACCAAAACTGCACACAATACTCCAGGTGTAGTCTCACCAAGGCCTTGTACAACTGCAGTAGTACCTCCCCGCTCCTGTACTTGAATCCTGTTGCTACGAATGCCAGCATACCGTTCGCCTTTTTCACCGCCTGCTGTACCTGCATGCCCACTTTCAATGACTGGTGTACAATGACACCCAGGTCTCGTTGCACCTCCCCTTTTCCTAATCGGCCACCATTCAGATAATAATCTGTTTTCCTGTTCTTGCCACTGAAGTGGATAACCTCACATTTATCCACATTAAATTGCATCTGCCATGAATTTGCCCAATACCTAACCTATCCAAGTCACCCTGCATCCTCTTAGCATCCTCCTCACAGCTAACACTGCTGTCCTGGCATGGATGCTGCGCAGTCTCTTCTCTGATGGGAGTGGGACAGACAGTCCATAAGCAGGGTGGGTGGGATTCTTCAGAATATTGCTGGGCTTCTTCCAGCATCTTTCTGAAAACAATGTCCTTGATGGTGGACAGGTTGGCACTGGCGATGCATGGGCAGCTTTAAATACCCACAGTAGAGCCCTGCAGGGATCTGTTCCGGAAGTCCTGCTCTTTGTGATTTTTATAAGTTAATAGGTTGAGGAATTAGAAGGTTGGGTTAGTAAGTTTAACCTGGAAAGGTGTGAATTGATTCATTTTGGAGGTTGAATTTCAAGGCAGAATACCGGGTTAATGGCAAGATGTTCTACCAGTCTGTTGTCACCAGTATGTGGTGGTGTGCTGGGGCAATGGCATCAACATGGGTGATGCCAACAGGCTCAACAAGCTGATTAGAAAGGTTGTCTCTATTATGGGAGCTAAACTGGACATACCTGAGGCTGTGGTAGAACAAAGGACCCTCCAGAAAATCCTGGCATTACAGTGCCTGTGTTCATTCTTAAACTCCTTCCTGGTTACCTTTTAACTCTCTAGGACCCTGTCTGATCCTTGCTTCCTAAACCTTAAATAAGCTTCTTTCTTCCTCTTTACTAGATGTGTCAACCATGGTTCCTTCACCCTACTACCCTTTCCCTGCCTCAGTCCTATCCAGAACCCCATTCAGGTGTTCCATACACAACCTCCACATTTCCATTGTGCATTGACTGACCGACTACATCCCTTATTACAATCTGACACCTGATCAGCTTAATTTCCCAATAGTAGATCTGGTATGGCCTCTTCTGTAATCAGCCTGTACACATATTCTTCCTGAATACACCTAACAAATCCCATCCCCTCGAAACCTTTAGCACTAAGGAGGTGCCAGTGAATATTATCAGAGTACATAGGTCGCCACATCCAACCCCGAGATTCTTTTTCTGTGGGCGTGCTCAGCAAACCTATAGAACAGTGACAGTAAAGAAACTATGTAAATGCAGGTATAAATCAATAGCAATAAGTAACAAGCAAGAAATAACAATATAGCAGAGTCCTCACAGAGAGAGAGAGAGAGCATGACCATGAGAATTGAATAGTGACTGTAAACACACTGTGCAAATGCAGGTATAAATCAATAGCAATAAGTAACAAGCATGAAATAACAATATAGCAGAGTACTCACAGAGAGAGAGAGAGAGAGAGAGAGCATGACCACGAGAATTGAATAGTGACTGTAAACAAACTATGTAAATGCAGGTATAAATCAATAGCAATAAGTAACGAGCATGAAATAACAATATAGCAGAGTCCTCACAGAGAGAGAGAGAGAGCATGACCACGAGAATTGAATAGTGACTGTAAACACACTGTGTAAATGCAGGTATAAATCAATAGCAATAAGTAACGAGCATGAAATAACAATATAGCAGAGTCCTCACAGAGAGAGAGAGAACATGACCACGAGAATTGAATAGTGACTGTAAACACACTGTGCAAATGCAGGTATAAATCAATAGCAATAAGTAACGAGCATGTAATAACAATATAGCCGAGTCCTCACAGAGAGAGAGAGAGAGAGCATGACCACGAGAATTGAATAGTGACTGTAAACACACTGTGCAAATGCAGGTATAAATCAATAGCAATAATAACGAGCATGAAATAACAATATAGCAGAGTCCTCACAGAGAGAGAGAGAGAGAGAGTGAGAGCATGACCACAAGAATTGAATAGTGACTGTAAACACACTGTGCAAATGCAGGTATAAATCAATAGCAATAAGTAACAAGCATGAAATAACAATATAGCAGAGTCCTCACAGAGAGAGAGAGAGAGCATGACCACGAGAATTGAATAGTGACTGTAAACAAACGATGTAAATGCAGGTATAAATCAATAGCAATAAGTAACGAGCATGAAATAACAATATAACAGAGTCCTCACAGAGAGAGAGAGAGAGCATGACCACGAGAATTGAATAGTGACTGTAAACACAGTGTGTAAATGCAGGTATAAATCAATAGCAATAAGTAACGAGCATGAAATAACAATATAGCAGAGTCCTCACAGAGAGAGACAGAGAGAGAGAGAGCATGACCACAAGAATTGAATAGTGACTGTAAACACACTGTGCAAATGCAGGTATAAATCAATAGCAATAAGTAACAAGCATGAAATAACAATATAGCAGAGTCCTCACAGAGAGAGAGAGAGAGAGAAAGAGAGAGAGAGAGCATGACCACGAGAATTGAATAGTGACTGTAAACAAACTATGTAAATGCAGGTATAAATCAATAGCAATAAGTAACGAGCATGAAATAACAATATAGCAGAGTCCTCACAGAGAGAGAGAGAGAGAGCATGACCACGAGAATTGAATAGTGACTGTAAACACACTGCAAATGCAGGTATAAATCAATAGCAATAAGTAATGAGCAAGAAATAGCAATATAACAGAGTCCTTAAATGACTGTAGCTGTCCCCTTTTGTTATCAAAGTATGTATGCAGTATACAACCCTGAGATCGTCTTCCTCACAGACAGCCACCAAACAAAGAAACACCATGGAACCCGTTCAAAGAAAACATGAAACGCCGAAAGCACAAAAAGAGAACATCTGGTGCAAATAGCAAACTATGAGCGAATAGCACACAGAATATTAAACATCAAACCGCAGAGTCCATGAAACAGTCCAGGAACGTTCAGTGTAGTTCAGTTCAGATCTATTTAGTGCTGTTGACTGCAGGCCACACAGTTGGTCTGCCACAATCATAATTGTGCAAAATAGCAATTAAAAAAAAAAAGAGTAGCCAGAAATCAGGAATGTATGTAACATGAAGTTTAGAATCCTGTAAAAATGAGTCCAATCCACAAAGTGCACTGATCAAACCTTGCACAAGGCCCAAGACTCTGGCACTTTGCTCCGGCAGCAGAGAGGGAGAGGGAAATTGATCGAATGCGGGCTGATGGCAGTGAACACCCGTTCCCCTTCCCCTCTCAGCCTCATTAATTTCAATCATGCTCGGTGCTTTAATCAGCGAGATTGGTGAAAAATGGAGGCGATCATGGGCTCGCATCCCATCTTCTTTGCCTCCAGGCTGCGCACTCCTCTCCAAACCTCACTGAACAGAGAGGTTTGCAGAGACAGCAAAGCACTAGATCACTCAGTCAGCTGAAATACACATCATCAACATGTAAATCACAGGTTCCAATCGCATATAGCTTAGTAGTAGAGTCATATTTGAAATAAGTAAAATAAATGGCTTCATGGACTGTCTGAAGGATACCACATTGTTTGCTGGTGCCATCTTGCTCACTGTTTGTTCAAACATTTACTTGTGATGATCTTATGTATTTTCTTATTAATTTTTTGGGCCAAGCCAACTTATTACCACAGGAAGTAGAAGAGATCTAAAGCACCCCATGTCTGCTGGAGGAAGTCAATGGGTCGAGCGGCATGTGTCGTAGGAAAGAAACTGTTGACATCTGAAATCCTAATGTAGGGTTTTGACCCAAACTGTTGACAATTTCCTTCCTCCCACAGATGCTGAGTTTTCCCAGCACACTATTGCTCCTGATTACTATTGGAGCTTGTGGGTGATGTCTTGGTTCTGATGTTGTTCTGTACTTTGACTCCACCTAGATCGATGTCGTGCAGAGGGTGGTCATCAGTCCTCTGTTCAAGATTCCTCTACCTCCCAGTAAGAAGCATATCATTTCCTGCAACATTTGTCACCGGCGGTTCAACTCCCAGGCAAGTGTCCTACGTTTCAGGTCATTCCTGACCTGATGAGCAGGAGTTGGTGGAGAGCAGATTGGAACAGTGAGCGGTATTTATTGGCCAAGCACGAAGCAACATAAATGCTAGATATTTGAAATAAAACCGAACTTCTGGGCAGATCAGGCAGCATCTGTGGAGAGTTACACAGAATTAACATTTCAGCGTTTGGACATTTAGTAGTCATAGTCATACTTTATTGATCCCAAGGGAAATTGGTTTTCGTTACAGTTGCACCATAAATAATTAAATAGCAATAAAACCATAAATAATTAAATAGTAATATGTAAATTATGCCAGGAAATAAGTCCAGGACCAGCCTATTGGCTCAGGGTGTCTGACCCTCCAAGGGAAGAGTTGTAAAGTTTGATGGCCACAGGCAGGACTGACTTTCTATGATGCTCAGTGTTGCATCTCGGTGGAATGAGTCTCTGGCTGAATGTACTCCTGTGCCCACCCAGTACATTATGTAGTGGATGGGAGACATTGTCCAAGACGGCATTCAACTTGGACAGCATTCTCTTTTCAGACACCACCGTCAGAGAGTCCAGTTCCATCCCCACAACATCACTGGCCTTATGAATGAGTTTGTTGATTCTGTTGGTGTCTGCTACCCTCAGCCTGCTGCCCCAGCACACAACAGCAAACATGATAGCACTGGCCACCACAGACTCGTAGAACATTCTCAGCATCGTCCGGCAGATGTTAAAGGACCTTAGTCTCCTCAGGAAATAGAGACGGCTCTGACCCTTCTCGTAGGCAGCCTCAGTGTTCTTTGACCAGTCCAGTTTATTGTCAGTTTGTATCCCCAGGTATTTGTAATCCTCCACCACGTCCACACTGACTCCCTGGATGGAAACAGGGGTCACCAGTGCCTTAGCTCTCCTCAGGTCTACCACCAGCTCCTTAGTCTTTTTCACATTAAGCTGCAGAAACTTTGTCACACCATGTGACAAAGCTTCCTACCGTAGCCCTGTACTCGGCCTCATCTCCCTTGCTGATGCATCCAACTATGGTAGAGTCATCAGAAAACTTCTGAAGATGACAAGACTCTGTGCAGTAGTTGAAGTCTGTGGTGAAGAGAAAGGGAGACAAGACAGTCCCCTGTGGAGCCCCAGTGCTGCTGATCACTCGGTCAGACACACAGTGTTGCAAGCACATGTACTGTGGTCTGCCAGTCAGGTAATCAAGAATCCATGACACCAGGAAAGCATCCACCTGTATCGCTGTCAGCTTCTCCCCCAGCAGAGCAGGGTGGATGGTGTTGAACATACTGGAGAAGTCAAAAAACATGACCCTCACAGTGCTCACTGGCTTGTCCAGGTGGGCGTAGACACAGTTCAGCAGGTAGATGATGGCAACCTCAACTCCTAGTCGGGGCTGGTAGGCGAACTGGAGGGGATCTAAGTGTGGCCTGACCATAGGCCGGAGCAGCTCCAGAACAAGTCCCTCCAGGGTCTTCATGATGTGGGAGGTCAATGCCATCAGTCTGTAGTCATTGAGGCCGCTGGGACGCGGCGTCTTCGGCACAGGGACGAGGCAGGACATCTTCCACAGTACAGGAACCCTCCAGAGCCTCAGGTTCAGGTTGAATACATGGCGAAGTACTCCACATAGCTGAGGGGCACAGGCTTTGAGCACCCTGGTACTGACACCATCTGGTCCTGCAGCCTTGTTTGGGTTGAGACGTTTCAGCTGTCTTCTCACCTGTTCAGCTGTGAAGCCCACCATGATGGTTTCATGTGGGGAAGGGATATAGTCATGAGAGCAGGGTGGGGAACTGTGAGGAGGGGTAGGAGGGGGGAGTGGAATATGTTTTGGCAGGCTTTTGAAGATAGAACATAGAGAAGTACGGAATAGGAACAGGCTTTTCAGCCCATGATGTTGAGCTAATTAAACTGGTAATTAAATGAATCTCTTCTGCCTACGTAAAGTCCATGTCCTTCCATTCTCTACACATTCAGGTGCCTATCATAAATAACATGTGTTTTAAATGCCTCTTTCATATTTGCTTCCACTGTCACCCCTGGCACTGCATTCCAGGCACCCACCATTCTCTGTGTGAAAAAAATTTGTCCTGCTCATCATTTCTGAACTTACCCTTTATCACATTAAATGCATGCCCTATAGAATTAGGCATTTCAAACCTGGGAAAAAGATACCAGCTGTTTACTCTGTCTGTGCCTCTCATCATCTTATAAGGCTCTATCTGGTCTCCCCTTTGTCTCTGCTGCTCCAGAGAAAACAAGCCAAGTTTGTCCAACTCTCCTTGTAGCACATGCTCTCTTATCCAGTCAGCACCCTGATAAACCTCAAACAAGAGAAAATCCGCAGATTCTGTAAATCTGAGCAATACACACTAGGCCCATCTAGGAAATTCAAATCGGAGGCACTTAAAATATCAGGTATTTATGATAGGCACATAGATGTGCAGAGAATGGAAGGATATGGACCTTATGTATCTCTCCTGCCTGGCCTGCTGAGTTCTTCCAGCATTTTGTGTGTGTTCACGATAAACCTCTTCTGCACCCTCTTCAAAGCCTCTGCATCCTTCCTATAACGGGGCGACCAGAACTGAACGTGGTTAGACTCGAGGTTTATAAATCGGCAACATACTGCAACTTCCTGACTCTTGACTCAATACCTTGACAAATAAAGGCCAGACACCTTCTTTACCACCCGATCAACCTGTGCAGCCACTTTTAGTCAGCTAAAAACTTGAACCCCAGTATCCCTCTCTATGTCGATGCTGTTAAGATCTTGTCACTATCAGTGTGCTGCCTCTTCACATTAGATCTCCCGAAATGCAACACCCGACATCTGGCTGGATTAAATCACATCTGCTACTTCTCCATCCATTTTTATTTATTTAGTGATACACTAGGTCCCACTGATCTGTGCCCACAGCAACCCATTGATTTAACCCTAGTCTATCACAGGACAACTGAAAATGACCAGTTAACCTGCTAACTGGTACATCTTTGGACTGCTGGAGGACACTGGAACATGCAGAGAAAACCCATGCGCATATGGGAGGGATGTACTAACGTTCTTACAGAACAGGTTGGAATTGAACTCCGAACTCTGACACCCCAAGGTGTAATAGTGACCGTGGCTGCAGCTGATCTAAATCCTGTTATGTTCTTTGACAAACTTCTACACTATCCAGAACACCACCAATCTTCATATTGAATCCAAACTTACTAACCCACCCATGCACATTTTCATCCAAACAGCAGAGTTGTCACAGGCTCTAGTTAGAATAAGTCCCATAAGTCCCACTTATCCCCTGTCTTCTGTGGGTATCTAATTCTGAATCCAAGCAGCCAAGTCACCAAACATCAAAGAGCCTCCCAGGATGGACCTTGTCAAACGTCATACTAAAATCGATCTAGGCAAGATCCACAGCTCTACTTTCATCAATCACCTTTGTCTCCACTTTGAAAAACTCAAATCAAGTTCATACAACATGATTTGCCCTACACAAAGGCATACTGACTGTCCCAAATTAGGCCATGGTTTTCTGAAAGCTCATTAATCATATCCCTAAAAACTCCTTTCCCTTACTTTCCCTACCACTGATGTGAAAATCACCTGTCTATCTTTCCAGGATTATCCCTATTTCCCCTCTTAAATAATGGAACAAAATTAGCTACTCACCAGTCATCCAGGACATTGTCTCTGGCCAGAGATGACACAAAGGTCAAGGCCCCAGGAATCTTATCACCTGCCTTTCAATAACCTGGGGTACATCCATCAGGGCCTTGAGACTAATCCACCTTAATGTTCTTCAAGAGCCCCACTTCTTATTTTTTTTATCTCAAAGTGCTCTAGCATGTTAGGATTCTCCAAAATGACCTCACGGGCCTCCACATCCTTCTCCTTGGTAAACACTGATGTAAAGTGATCTTTAAGCACCTCACTCACATCCTTTACATTCAAGGTGTCAAATTGGTTCAGATATGGCTCAAATGGTTGGGGGTGGGGGGCGGTAGAGAGAGAGAGAGAGAGATCAACAGTTCACTGACTTTAAGGCAAATTGCTGCAGAATTTAAAGGAAATGGAAAACAATGAAAGCTAGGCCAACAGGGTAGTTAACTAGCAGTCTCAAACTGAAAGATAATGCCAACACTGCAGCTAGAAGCCAATAACTAGATACTAAATGATTGCTGCACTTTACAGCATCAATCGAAACGGTAGTCTTCTCTCTCGAACAAGAATGAGGGTAAGCAGGGAGTGTAAATGTTGCTGTGCTTTTGGTCAAGTCTCATCAAGACCAGAACAAAAAGAAGGGAGTTAAATACCATCATAATGAAGTACGAATGAGCTGGCACATACATACTCATGATTGCCAAACCTATTCTGCAGCACGCCTGCGCAGGTGCATAGACCTTGTAGCAGAGTCCGTGGTTGTGACAGGGCACCCCCCGCCCCCCTCCCTCAGCGCAGCTCCCAAGGAGCCACAAACCTGTGCCCATTGGAAGTCCTGGATGAGAGATTTCTCCAAGATTTCTTTGGCCGGGATCCAAGAGCATTCCTCAGGAGCATACCACTCCCAATTCATGAGGTACTGGACCTTAACCCGCACCTGGTAAGGTGCCAGGAAGCACCACATAGTACAGACCAGGGGAGCATCCACCAAGTGGTGGGGTCAGGGTGGATGGATGAGGTGACTGGAGCTAAGGGGAAGGTAGTCACCTGCTTCAGCTGGAAAACGTGGAACACTGGGTGGATCTTCAGTGATGCTGGTAGGCACAATCTATATGAGACCTTGTTGACAGCCTTTTCCACTATGAATGGTTCCACATAGTGTGGGGCCAAATTGCGGGTCTTGACTTTATGGTGCCAGCCAGACCTTCTCTCGTAGCCTGAGATGTCTCACCGGTCAGCAGAGCTGATCAACCTGCCAGTCATGTTGTTTCTGGGCGCGCAGCAGGAAGCCCTGGCTCGTCTCTAAGTGCACTGTAGCATTGGGCCGACTGTTCAGCAGCAGGAACTCCCTATCAATGTCTTGGTCAGGGAAGAAGATTGGCCGGAATCCCTTCTGGCATTCAAAGGGGGACATGCCAGTGGAGGACATCTGGAGGTTATTATGGGCAGTCACTGCCCTAACCAATTGAGAGCTCCAGGACATAGGGTTGGAAAAGAGAAGTCTGTGCAGGTTTGTCTCCAAGTCCTGATTCACTCTCTCAGACTGGTTGGCAGATTGGAGGTGGAAACCTGATGAGAGACTGGCTGTGGCTCCCACAAGAGGTCAGAACCCCTTCCAAAAACAGGATGTGAGCTATAGTTCTCCATCAGACACAATGACCTGAGGAAAGCCGTGCATCCTGAACACATGTTGAACCACGAGGGTAATGTTCTCATGAGCTGACGGGAGCTTAGGGAGGGCAGTGAAGTGGGCAGCCTTGGAGAATTGAAACACAACGACCAAAATGGTAGTGTTCTATTAGATGGGGGCAGCCCAGTGAGGAAATCACTGAGAGGTGGGACCTGGGGCGATGAGGCACAGGCAACGGACATAACAGACCCGCAAGTGGGACAGGCAGAGACAAAGTTATGGACGTCTCGGGACAGAGATGGCTACCAAAATCATCTCTTGATAAACTCTCAAGTCCATTGAATTCCTGGCTGCCAGCCAGATGAGAGAGGAGTGACCCCATTTAAACACTTTGGGGTGCACTGTGGCAGGGATAAACAGCTGGTTGGGAGGTCTCTCAACTGGGCCTGGATCTGACTGTTGGACGATCCTCACCTCCACCTCTATTCCCAAATTACTGGAGCAGCAATACACGAGCAAGGAAGGATGGGCTCCGGATTAGATGTTCAAACACTGAGGCAAGCAGGAGAAGGGGGTAGCAGTTCTTCACGGTGATATTGTTTAGGGGCCGATAATCAATGCAGGGGCGGAGATTGCCATTCTTCTTGCTCACAAGAGAGAAGCCCGCCCCTGCTGCCGAGGTTGACAGATGGATGAACCCAAAGGCCAATGTCTCCTTGATATACTCTTCATGGCCATCCCTTTTGAACAAGAGAGGGAAAAGAGCCGGCTTTGGGGAGGATGAGTACTGGTTAAGAGGTCAATGGTGCAGTCATATGGCTGGTGAGGAGGCAGGGAGATGACCTCATTTCCTGAATACCTTAAGAAGATCAACATATTTAGCCAGAATGCCAGACAGATCCACACTAGTAATGAACGCAAGAGAGGATTTGCAGGCCAAATAGAAAAGTCAAAGTACATTTATTATCAAAGTGTGTATAAATTATACAACCTGGACATTTGTCTCCTAACAGGCAGCCACAAAACAAGAAACCCAAAAGAACCCAATTAAGAAAAGACCAACACCAAATGCACAGAGAAAGAAAAGAAAAACGCAAGTCATGGAAACAATAAAAGCAAGCAACAGCGTACCGAACCAAATCCCGGAGCAGCTGCAGCAAGTCCATAGCCTTGGTCTCAGTACGTCACATAGCATGACAAATCGCCGTGAAGCTCGCAGTCACGAAGCGCATGTCACCCAGAGCAGTCTCTGGGCCATGGAGAACGAAGGGAACACTGTGGAAGAGCAAGCGGAATTGGCCCAACACTTCCCTCCGGTCTCAACACCCTGCCTTTCCAGTCTATCTGGGCTGGTATTTAAATCGTCCAAACACCGGGTCATGCTGTGCACTAGGACCTGGGCCGTGTTGCAGCATTATGCTCCCAGGCCTCACCTCACCGCAATCGGCTCAGCGCTGATCCAACCTCGCTCCCAGTTTAGGTGGATGGGCACCGAAACTCCTTGACCATGACACCTCTCTGAATTGCTTGCTCTAACTCCATCTTCAACACCACCTCCGGTGACTCCAACACCATCTTGAACACGTTATGCTCCAACTTTGCAATACACCAGCATGGCTCATCCCTCGAATCAGCTTCGCCTTTGCTCACCTCAGAATGCTCCACAATCAACATGATCTTCACCCTTCGACAGCTACGAGAGGAATGCAGAGAGCAAAAACAACCACTCTACGTCGCTTTCATTGACCTTACGAAGGCCTTCGACCTTGTGAGCAGGCACAGCATGTTCAAAATCGTTGCCAGGATTGGTTGTCCCCCGAGGCTCCTCGGGATAGTTCAGTCATTCCACACAGAAATGAAGGGCGTCAACGGCTCTTCTTCGGAGGCCTTCAACATCCGCAGTGGTGTGAAGCAGGGCTGTGTGCTTGCCCCCACCCTGTTGAGCATCTTCTACGTAGTCATGCTGAAGCACACCTTTGGAACATCTACTGATGGTGTCTACCTCCACACCAGATCGGACGGGAGGCCGTTCAGTCTGTCCCGGATGAGGGTGAAAACCAAGGTTCGTGAAATACTCATCAGGAACATGTTGTTTGCAGATGATGCAGCACTGGCAACACACTCTGAAGAGCAACTGCAACGCCTCATGGACAGCTTCTCAAGGGCCTGCCAGGACTTCAGCTTGACCATCAGCCTGAAGAAAACCAACGTGTTGGGCCAAGGTGTTGAGCACCCCCTTGCCATTACCATCAAGAACTACGAGCTGGAGGTAGTTCACGAGTTTACATACCTTGGCTCCACCATCACGGACAGCCTCTCCCAAGACCCCGAGATCAACAGACGGATTGGACGAGCAGCCTCAACATTCGCCAGGCTGACAAAGAGAGTCTGGGAGAAGAGAAAGCTGATGACGCACACCAAGGTTGCAGTCTACAGGGCCTGTGTCCTCAGCACACTGCCTTACGACAGCGAGACCTGGAGCCTCTACTACAGACAAGAGCGGCATCTCAACGCCTTCCACCTTCGCAGCCTGACACGCATCCTGGACATCACGTGGACTGACCGAATCACCAACAATGAGGTCCTGGCCCGTGCCCAGATACCCAGCCTCTTCACCCTGCTCCAACAACACCGTCTCTGCTGGCTGGGCCAGGTACACCGCATGTCAGACGGGAGGATCCCGAAAGACCTGCTGTACGGGGAACTGGTCTCCAGCAAGAGAGCACAAGGGTGGCCCCACCTTCGTTTCAAAGATGTCTGCAAGAGAGACGTGAAGTCACTGAACATGAATGCCGAGAGGTGGGAGGACATCGCAAGTGATTGCTCTTGCTGGAGGCTGGAACTACGCAGAGGCCTAAAAAGAGGAGAAGAGAAGCTGAGGCTTGCTGCTGAAGAAAAGCGCACTCGTCGGAAAAACAGCACCAAGACAACACTGGAGGACAGCGCCTTCAAATGCAGTCGCTGAAGCCGAGACTGTCACTCCCATGTGGGCCTCTGCAGCCACAACAGACGCTGCTCTACCAACACAGACTGAAGCAAGACTTTCCAGGCGCAGATCCATGGTCTCACGAGACTAAAGGATGCCACCATCACCACCACTGGAGAGGATTCTTTGAGATAGGAATTATAAGTATTTAGGAAATTTAGGCCGGCTGGTGGTGTCGTGGCATCAGCACTGGAGATCAAAGCAGATGGTCCTGAGTTCAAACCCAGCCGGGTCCCACCCTGGGCAGCAGCAGTATCTGTGCGGAAGAAAGGCCTGGCAATCTACTTCCGTATCTTGCCATGAAAACCCTATGGACCCTATGGTCCACGAGGTCACGAAGAGTTGGACTCGACTTAACGACTGAACAGCAACAACAATTGTGGCTAAATAGTGACAGTCAATATGGCTTTGTGTGGGGTAACTCATATCTTCCTAACTTGACTGTGGTTTTTGAGGAGGTGATGAAGGTGATTGAAGTAGGTAAAGCTGTGAATATTGTCTACACAGATTTTAGTAAGGCATTTGACAAGGTGCCTCATGGTAGACTCATCCAGAAGATTAAGATGGATAGGACACGGTGAATTGGCTGTCTAGATTCAGAATTGACTTGCCCATAGAAGGAAGAGTAGTGGTCAAATTTACATTTGTTCTCCCAAAATGCAACACCTCACATTTGGCCAGATTAAACGACATCTGCCATTTCTCTATTCATATCTGTAACTGATCTTTGTCCCGCAGGAAATTGTGACCAGCTGGTTGGGCACCAACGGTCAGCATGGACTGGTTGGACTGCAGGGTATTTATCTGTGCTGTATTGCTGTAGGACTCGATTAAACTTAATACAGATCTGGAAATAGACAGAACATGGCTTAAGGAATGGGAAGAATATAGGCAATTTCATAGAGGACAGTGGGTGTTCTAAAATCCTAGGGCATATTTTGGGCAAGAAGGAGATCATGTTGGGTCTCTTGCAGAATATTAAATTGCCTGGGACCTCTTGGGATCTATCCTAGGTTATTAAGAGAAGCAAGAGATGTGATTGCTGGGGCTTTGACATAAATCTCTGTGTCCTGGCTAGCCACAGGTGCAGTTCTGGAGAACTGATGAATAGCAAATGTTATGTCCTTGCTTATGAAAGGAAATAGGGATAAACTGGGAAATTATAGGCCAGTGAACTTCACATCATTGGTAGGGAAGCTACTGGAGAGGATTCCTAGGGATGAGATTCATGTGTATTTGGAAGAACGTGGACTAATAGGCACAGACAGCATGGGTTTGTGTGGGGTAGGTCATATCTTTACAACTGGGTTTTTCTGAGGAGGTATAAAGGTGACTGATGAAGGCAGAGAAGCTGGTGCTGTCAACAGAGACCTTCATATATATAAAACAGCAGAGAGCAGAGGTACCAGAGCAGATCCTTGGTTAGTTAGTAAATTTGCAGGTAACACAAAAATTGAAGTTACAGACAGCGTGGAAGATCGTCAAAGGATACAGCGGGATATACATCAGTTAAGGATGGAGAAATGGCAGATGGAGTTTAATTCAGGCAAGTGTGAGGAGGTCGAATGTAAAGGGAAAGTATACAAGACATTTCACAGCTGTGATAAACACAGGGATCTTCAGGACCAAGTGCACAGGTCCTGAAAGTGGCAAAAAAGTAGACAGTGTGATAAAGAAGGCATGTGGCATGTTTGCCACTAGCAGCATGAAGTAAAAGAATCAGTAAGAGTCAGTAAGTACAGAAAAAGGTTGAACAAGTTGGGTCTTTATTCTTTGGAGCGTAGAAGGCTGAGGAGGGACTTGATAGAGGTGTTTAAAATTATGAGGGGGATAGATAGAGTGATGTGGATAGGCTTTTTCCATTGAGAGTGGGGGAGATTCAAACAAGAGGACATGAGTTGAGAGTTAAAGGGCAAAAGTTTACGGGTAACATGAGGGGGAATTTCTTTACTCAGAGAATGGTATCTGTGTGGAATGAGCTTCCAGCAGAAGTGGTTGAGGCAGGTTCGATGTTGTCGTTTAAAGTGAAATTGGATAGATATATGGACAGGAAGGGAGTGGAGGGTGATGGATCGAGTGCCGGTCGGTGGGACTAGGTGAGAGTAGGAGTTCGGCACGGACTAGAAGGGCCGAGATGGCCTGTTTCTGTGCTGTAATTGTTATATGGTTATATGTTGCAGTTGTATAAAACTCTGGTCAGGCCGTACTTGGAGCATTGTGTGCGTTTCTGGTTGCCCAATTACAGGAAGGATGTGGAGGATTCAGAAGAGGTTTACATGAATGCTGTCCCGATTGGAGAGTGATAACAAGAAGGAGAATTTGGACAAACTTGGATTGTTTTCTCTGCAGATTTGGAAAATTAAGGGGAGACCTGAGAGGAGTTTGTAAAATAATAAGAAGCATAGGAAGAGTACGCAGCCAGAACCCTTCTCGCTGGGTAAAAATGTTCAAGGATCAAGAATCAACTATATTCGGCATCTATAGTTACAAGTATTAGGAATTTTCTGTGGTGTATTGGTGCAACAAAAAACAACAATCTTTAACAATTATAAAGAACTACAGTATATAAAAATAAAGTTAGAGTTTAACATATGAATATGGAATAAAATGTGCATAAGTACATGAATACCAGCAGGTGTTTACACTGTGAACAGAATTGTAAAAAGTGGTTTAAAGTGTTTACAGTGCAGTGGCTAAGGTAATAGATGGTGGTGGCGGGGTGGGGTGGGGGCTGGGATGGTGACTAGAATAGTTCATCAGATTAACCGCCTGGGGGAAGAAACTTTCAAGATGGCATGAAATTTTTGTTGTAATAGCTCTATAGCGTTTTCCAGCGAGAGGTTTTGGAAAAGGCTGTTTTTCCATATACCAGAGGACATAGATTTAAGAATTAGGAGCGGCGGGTGCCTGGAATGTGCTGTCAGGGGCAGTGGTGGTGGCAGATGTGATTATGGCATTCAAAAGGCTTTCAAATAGGCACATGAAGATGCAAGGAGTGAAGAGAGGTGGGTCATGTGCAGGCAGAAGGGATTAGTTTAATTCGGCAGCATGCTCGACACAGACACCATGGGCTGAAAATGTTGAACCTGTGCTGTGTTCTATGCTGTATGTTCTATGAATGAGCCTGATTGCAGGGTCCATTTGTTTTCCTTTGTAGAGTCAAGCTGAGGCACACTACAAAGGCAACAAGCACGCCAGGATGAGCAAGGGACGAGAGGCCATTAGACTGAGCCAGGCAGTGCCTGTAATTAGGGACGACATAATGTCAACTGCCTGTGTGACTACCTACAGCTCAGCGACAGCTTCCACTGAACCGGCCATTGACACAGGAGGTTAGCTGATCTATTTTGTGTGTGCTTCATCAGATTTTTCTTTGCTGTTCTAAATGGATCTAAAGAGAGAAATCACAGTGAGAGGGGAAACTGTGACTGTGGAAGGGAATTTTCATCACAGGGAATCAGAAGGAACTCGAGGGTGACCAAGGCCAAAGGGGAAGCCTTATTCTGAATGACTCTGCTGAATTAACACCAATGCTCCTATTCAAAACTTTTCAGGCTAATGGGAATGACTGTTGCAGCTGGGTCTTCACAGATGCTTCAACCAGTCTCTGTACATTCTGCGGGTTGTTATAAGCACAATTTTGTTTCAACTTGAAACAGTGTTGTCAGAAATACCTCTTAGAACAATGATTAGTGAGGCACAGAGAGATCTGTGTTTACTGACAAGTACCTTTATTGTTTAAACTAACAAGTACATGAATTCATATACTAAATACCTTGTGTGCACACCTGCTAAGTATCCCTGACTCTCCCGAATAGTCAAAGAATAGCAAAGGTATTCCCCGGACAAAGGAGTTTACGCTGGCCAGGCGTTCCTCGTTGTCCCAATTCACTCGCCACATGTTTCCCACAAGGTTGCTCATGCTTGTATCTGAGATGGTTATTCTTCTAAGTTACCGCTACCAGCACACACGAAGCATCCACTTTTATATCCAATGCAAATATCGTATTCCAGTGTCATTGGCCACAGGTCATGTACCTGTACTTTAGCACCTTGTTATTGGCCCTGCTCCAAGCCAGCATCCATTTATTGCCCTCTTCCCATCAAGTGACAGTCAATCATTTATGGCTCTTTGTTCTGTAGCCCCCCTGGCCAGCCTCAGGGTCTCTCAGCTCGCTGTCGTCTAGAGAAACAGTCCTCGGCCCTGCCAAACTGGGTAATTAGTTTGTGTGGATGCTGTGTGATGTACCCCACCCCGCCCAAATAACAGACAATACACCAGATACGATTAAATGATTTACAGTTTATAGATATTACTGGAACTATATAATTAATAGAGAATAAAATATAAAAGGAAAATAAAAGGCGCCATACTTATCCAAGTTCAATCTCTTCGTGCACAAACAGTTGGAGCTCAGGACCCTTCTTCTTCACCCTGCGACCCCTCGGACCACCTCCACCTGCCGCCTGGGACCAACAACGGTGGTCGACCAGAAACTCCACGTGAGTCCGTCTCTGTCTCCTCTCCTCACCGAACACCCTGGACCTCGGACTCCTGCTCAGAGTCCGACCCTGTTAGCGGACTCACAGCACCTGGTCCATCCTCTGTCTCTCTGTCCTGCCTTCTCCCCTAAAAAAACCCGCGCATCACAATATCTTACAGACACACAGAA
Source organism: Mobula hypostoma (assembly GCF_963921235.1). NCBI lineage: Eukaryota > Metazoa > Chordata > Chondrichthyes > Myliobatiformes > Myliobatidae > Mobula > Mobula hypostoma. The sequence goes on along the minus strand of NC_086129.1, from coordinate 15,642,987 downwards.
AGCATAACAACTATTGCAATTGGTTCATTCGTTCTCTTATCAATAGATAATCCAAAACTAATTGCTAGCGCAAGGATTTTCTCAGCATTTAACATAACAAAGAAGCCAGTTTAATTAGCCTACAAAGTTAACATAAAAGAAGACACCTCTTACACTCTTTCCCCCCCCGACCAAACAACAGTCATGCCCTCATGACTTCTAAATAACTCCCCAACCAGTCCTACAGACACAAAAACCCACAGCGACATTGTTCTCTCCAAACAGTGGACCTTCCGCCCGTCCACGGGAGCAACATAGGCCAACCTATCTGGGAGCTTCCTAATACTCCGAGTCCTTCGTACTCCCACACCTAAACCCTAAAGGCTCAGACACTACTAGGGATACCTCTGGTCTGCTTGCCAACTCCTCTCTCACTCATGCCACCACTACAACTTGGAGCCCCCTGTCCCGTGTCCGGGGCCCCGCTTCTTTTCCTTCCTGGTCCTGCTGTAACCCAGACTGCCCACAGCTAGCCCTCCCCGCTATACCTGATTCAGTGGGAGAAGGGCCAAAGGTCTCTTCCTCAATCACAGGGAAGTTAGCGAAAGGTAGCATGTACCACATGTCCAGCACATCATCCTTCGAATCCGTATTCTTCCTCATTCCCTCGCTCGGCAGCTGCTGTTTGAGTTTCTTCAAACTGAAGCACTTAGCCGGAGCTTACCCCTTCAGCCTCCTGCAGTCGAGACATCAGCTTCTTCGGGGACTCCTTCAACTCTCGCCACAGCCTCAGCAGTTCTGACTCACGGTTCTTGGCCATCTCAATCTGGGACGCAGTTACCCCACCAGCTTCTTCCACCCTGACCTGAAAAGCAGCAGTTAAAGGGTGTTCAGCCTCCGGTTGTTTCCTCCTGATGACTTCTTCCAGGTCAACTTTCAGTTTTTTCACTTCATTTAAACTGTCGATATTCATCTTCAGGTCCCTTTCAAGCGTCCGCCTCCCTTTTCCGAGATCTGTCCTCCATTTCTTCACCTCCTCAGGAGTGTAGTCGAACTCCCCTCCCTGGGCTCTCGGTTTTCTGTTGGCCTTAGTCAGAACGCTTCCTTGATCTTCCCCAACTTGTAAGTCTTCCAATCTTTTCTGGATTAATTCATCAGTACATGACCGCAGTGTTGACTCGGAATTCCGTTTCTCCTTCTCCAGTTTGACGAGCGTGAATTCCAGGTCTGCAATTGTCGTCCCGCAAGAGCGGCACTCTGTCTCCGGCCTGCATTTCTGAGCTTTCAGTTCAGCGGAGCAAATCCCCTCTCTCCCGTGTCGCATTCCGATTGACGACTTGGGTTTCCATCCCCATGTCCACCGCCGTCTGTTCCAATACCAGGAAGTTCAACTGGTATGTCAGGTCAATTTTCTCACATTGCACCAAACTCCTCCGGCCAAAAACTCCTCCACATTTGACACTTTGCTTCTGTCGCCCAGGCTCAGCCACTGGCCTCGCCTCATAGTCCCCCCAGGCGAATCCAAGCTCTAGGCAGTCATCCATATACGCTAAAACTCCACACACCTTCACGTCCCCCATGGTCTTCCTCATGCCCCGCGGGAAGGATGCAGGGGCTCCAGATATGCCCTTGGGCATCTGTTCGGATTGGAAGAATCCTGGGGAACTAATAACGGCCGTCTTTGGCTCGACAGCTGCGCTCCTCGGGATCTGGCAACATCCACTCCTCAGACCCAGCACATTAAACCAAGTCACATAATCCGCACACACGCTGCCTCCGTCTTCCACGGCGCCAGGGTCCAGTCACCACGACCTCTCTCTCTCTCTGAGGTGTCTTCAGTGGTCGACTCCCCTTCCTTGTGGTAGTTCAGAGCGCCTACTAAGAGGGTCTCACCCTCTGCTACTTCCCCCAGGCCGTACCGCAGCTGGGTCTCGTATAAATTCGGTACCAGCTCAAGGCTGCTACACACGTCCTCAGAAGCAACTCGACACGCTGGGTGCCCAGTCAATGCTCCCGTGAACTCCAGGGTCATTAATCAATCATCCTCTTCTGGATAATTACTGGCACTGGTACCCAAAATCTCCAGTGCCCTTGCAGTTGTCAAGGGTAAATGCTTCAGATACTGGTTGTAAAACGAACTGTACAACAACTTGACCTGCGCCCTGGGGTCAAGGATGGCTTTAACATCGCTTCCATCTATCCATAACGACACCCTGGGGTGTGGACCCTCTAAGCCTTCAGGAATAGGGTCTTCTCCTTTTGGAAGTTCATTGGTACATTGCTGGGAATGTGCTCCTCCAGAGACCCCAAGCCGTTCCCCCACTAGGCCTCCACTAAGTTTCCCGACACCTCTCTGATCAGCTGAACAACTGAAAGAGGAGCTGATCCCCTGAAAACTTTCCCCCCTCTTTCAAATAACTGACAGCTGTCACTACGGTGTAATTGAACCTGACAGTGCTAACACCATCACCAGCCGGCCTACTTAAACTTTCAACCAATCCCTGTCGCTCTCCCTCAACCGAGCACTGCCACTCATCTAACAACTGAGAGATCCGCTCCACCCATGTCTCGCACGCCTCCGCCCCCCCCTTAGGGTGGACACTATCTCAAATGCCAGGCAGAGCCTGCCAGAGCTAGAACATTTATTCGCAGACACTACCTCCAAATCAGACCACTCTTTCCTCTCTCTCCCAACAGCATGGACAGCCCCGAGTCCCACCCCCAACTCGTCAACGCTAGTCTGAACTCGAACAAAGACCTCACCCACCATGCATGCAGCAATAACCAGCAAATAACCCACAGAGACACAAGTTACTGATTTAAACAGGGAAGCCACACAGCATACCACTAGATCCAATCCTGGACAAAAGCCTCCAAATGTAGACCCCTGGCCAGCCTCAGGGTCTCTCGGCTCGCTGTCGTCTAGGGAAACAGCCCTCGGCCCCGCCAAACTGGGTAATTAGTTTGTGTGGATGCTGTGTGATGTACCCCACCCCGCCCAAATAACAGACAATACACCAGATACAATTAAATGATTTACAGTTTATAGATATTACTGGAACTATATAATTAATAGGGAATAAAATATAAAAGGAAAATAAAAGGCGCCACACTTATCCAAGTTCAATCTCTTCGTGCACAAACAGTTGGAGCTCAGGACCCTTCTTCACCCTGCGACCGCTCGGACCACCTCCACCTGCCGCCTGGGACCAACAATGGTGGTCGACCAGACGCTCCACACGAGTCCGTCTCCTCTCCTTGCCGAACACCCTGGACCTCAGACTCCTGCTCGGCGTCCGACCCCGTTAGCGGACTCACAGCACCTGGTCCATCCTCTGTCTCTCTCTCCCGCCTTCTCCCCTAAAAAGCCCGCGCATCACAATATCTTACAGACACACACGAAAGCATAACAACTATCACAATTGGATCATTCGTTCTCTTATCAATAGATAATCCAAAACAAAGTGCTAGCGGAAGGACTTTCTCAACATTTAACATAACAAAGAAGCCAGTTTAATTATAACATAACAAAGAAGCCATTTTAATTAGCCTATGCAGTTAACATAAAAGAAGAAACCCCTCAATCAGCAACAAGCATCAACCCCAACATTCACAAACCTGTATTATATCCAACCAAAGAACATCTCACAAATAACTTCATATTTGGAAATGATCTCCAGTCCAGCAGATTACCTTAAGTATCATTGTGTCTTCTTTAAAACATTGATCAAGCCCAGCATGTCAAGCTCGAAAATGGAGAAAAGAGTGTCTTCAGAAAATGGCAGCCTCCATCCCCAAGCACACGGCAAGAACAAAGACAATTGGTCTGTCTGCTTTCCACTGTCCTTGATTCATTTGAATTCACTGATTTGTAGACTGCCGCACTTTCTAGCCAACAACAAAAAAAAATCAAACTATCATGACAGAAGGAGGAGCATAGCAGGCACAGGTAGCAAGGAACATATGAGGTGCTTGAGGAGTATAAGAAATGAGGGAAATGAGGAGGACTAAAAGAAGACATTAGGTTGCTCTGGCAGACAATGTGAATGAGACAAAATTGGTCCTTATGAAGATCAGTGTGGTCATCTGTGCATGCAGCTGAAAGAGTTGGGGGAGATCTTCAGTGGATCTTTTGCATCTGTACTTAGTTGGGAGAGAGACACAGAATCTATTAAACTGAGGCAAACCATGGGCCATGTACTGACTACAGAGGAGGAGATGCTTGTTGTTTTTAGGAAAATTAGAGTGGATTAATCCACAGGTCCTGACAAGGTGTTCCTTCAGACCTTGAGGAAGGCTAATGTGGAAGCTGCAGAGGTATTTAAAATGAGGTGCTGGAGGATTGTTCCGTTGTTTAAGTTAGCCTGATGTCAGCAGTTGGCAGGTCGTTGGAGGATACTCTAAGGGACGGGATATACACTCAGTGGCCACTTTATTGGGTACAGAAGAGACCTAATAAAGCAGTCATTGAAAGTACTTCTGTATGTTCGTAGTCTTCTGTCACTGTAGCCCATCCACTTTAAGATTTGATGTGTTGTGCATTCAGAGATACTCTTCTGCACACCACTGTTGCAATACGTGGTTATTTGATACGCTGTTAACTTCCTGTCAGCGAGAACCAGTCTGGCCATTCAGAATCAGGTTTATTATCACCGGCATGTGTTGTGAAATTTGTTAACTTAGCAGCAGCAGTTCAATGCAATATGTAATATAGAATTAAAAAAAATATATCAATTACAGTATTTGTATATTAAATTGATTAAAAATCATGCAAAAACAAATAATATATATTAAAAAAATATATATTCATGGGTTCAATGTCTATTTAGGAATCGGATGGCAGAGGGGAAGAAGCTGTTCCTGAATCGCTGAGTGTGTGCCTTCAGGCTTCTGTACCTCCTACCTGATGGTAACAGTGAGAAAAGGGCATGCCCTGTGTGCTGGAGGTCCTTAATAATGGACAATGCCTTTCTGAAACACTGCTCCTTGAAGATGTCCTGGGTACTTTGTAGGCTAGTACCCAAGATGGAGATGACTAAACTTACAACCCTCTGCAGCTTCTTTTGGTCCTGTGCAGTAGCTCCCCCATACCAGAGAGTGATGCAGCCTATCAGAATGCTCTCCACAGTACATCTGTAAAGGTTTTTGAGTGTATTTGTTGACATACCAAATCCCTTCAAACTCCTAATGAAGTATAGTCACTGTTTTGCCTTCTTTATAGCTGCATTGATATGTTGGGACCAGGTTAGGTCCTCAGAGATCTTGAGACCCAGGAACTTGAAACTGCTCACTCTCTCCACTTCTGATCCCTCTATGAGGATTGATATGTGTTCCTTCATCTTACCCTTCCTGAAGTCCACAATCAGCTCTTTCATCTTGCTGACAAGGAGTGCAAGGTTGTTTGCTGCAACACCACTCCACTAGTTGGCATATCTCACTCCGGTATGTCCTCCCATCTTCATTGGATGTTCTACCAACAATAGTTGTATCATCAGCAAATTTATAGATGGTATTTGAGATATGCCTAGACACACAGTCATGGGTATAGAGAGAGCAGAGTAGTGGGCTAAGCTCACATCCTTGAGGTGCACCAGTGTTGATCGTCAGCGAGGAGGAGATATTATCACCAATCTGCACAGATTGTGGTCTTCCGGTTAGGAAGTTGAGGATCCAATTGCAGAGGGAGGTACAGAGGCCCAGGTTCTGCAACTTTTCAATCAGGATTGTGGGAATGATGGTATTAAATGCTGAGCTATAGTCAATGAACAGCATCCTGACATGGGTGTTTGTGTTGTCCAGTTGGTCTAAAGCCATGTGAAGAGCCATTGAGATAGCGTCTGCCGTTGAGTTATTGTGGTGATAGGCAAATGGCAATGGGTCCAATGGCTGAGGCAAGAGTTCAGTCTAGTCATGACCAACCTCTCAAAGCATTTCATCACTGTAGATGGGAGTGCTACCGGGCAATAGTCATTAAGGCAGCTCACATTATTCTTCTGAGGCACTGGTATAATTGTTGCCTTTTCGAAGCAAGTGAGAACTTCCGCCCGTAGCAGTGAGAGGTTGAAAATGTTCTTGAATACTCCCGCCAGTTGGTTGGCACAAGTTTTCAGAGTTCTCTTCTGTTCTCTCTCATTAACTAGGCATTTTTGCCTGCAGAACTGCTGCTCACTGGATGTTTCTGTTTTTTGCATGTAATTATGCAGGCAGTGGGAAAATTATCCCTCCTGTGTTTCTTCATCTTGTTGCTGGAGATTCAGTATCAGTCGACCCTGCCACTTTGATCTGGCCCACACCTTCACTAATCTGGCCCAACACCACTTGCCTTTATTGGGATCTTTCTCCTTCTTACATCTGTTTTAAGGTTTTGGGTTATGAATATGCTAAGGGGTTGTGAGGGAGGTTGGATTATTGCAGCCCATTGCTTAGAGACCCTGTGTGTAGTTTAGTGGTGACGTGTTTTATGTGGTCCCAGCGTGGGTTTAACTTTCTGGGTCTTTCTTGCCGTCTTGGTACCTCATTTTATTATTGGTGTTTCGTGATAATGAAAAGCATGTCACTTTTGGTTTGAATGTAATTATGTAGCCAGTGGGAAAATTATCCTGCCTTTCTTTCTTAACCTCATTATTGGAGATTCAGTATCCCTTGACGCTGCCACTTTGATCTGGCCCAGACCTTCACTTACCTGGTCCAACATTACTTGCCTTTATTAACCTGGTGTGCGCTGTGACACATCATCAGTGATTCGGGACTTTCAACATCCATGTCTTCGTTAACCTGTCGACACCACTGTTGTAGGCCGAATCAAAGGGAATGAAGAATCAGCATATAGGAAAGAGATTGAAAACCTGGCTGAGTGGTGCCACAACACCAACCTCTCACTCAATGTCAGCAAGACCAAGGAGATGGTTCTAGATTTCAGGAGAAGGAAACCAGAGGTCCATGAGCCAGTCCTCATCAGAGGAGAGCATTAGCAACTTTAAATTCCAAGGTTTGTGGAGATTTGGCATGATATCCAAAACTTTGAAAACTTCTATAGATGTATATTGACTGGCTGTATCACAGTCTGGTATGGAAAAAGCAAGCCTTTGAATGGAAAATCCTACAAAAAGTAGTGGATGTGACCCAGTCCATTATGGGTAAAGCCTTCCCAACAACTGACACATCTACATGAAACTCTGTCGCAGGAAAGCAGCATCCATCATCAGGGAACCCTACCACCAGGTTGTCTGTGATTTCTCTACGACTTTGATCCACTAAATCTTGCTGACTATTGGGTGGTGTATAATATAATCCCATTAACATGGTCATCCCTTTCTTATTCCTCAGTTCCATCCATAAAGCCTCACGAGACAAGTTCTCCAGTCTGTCCTGTCTCAGCACTGCTATGACATTTTCCCAGACTAGTAGTACCACCTCTCCCATCATGTCTAAAACAATGGAACCCCAAAACATTGACCTGCCAGTCCTGCTCCTCCTGCAACCAAGTCTCACTAATGGCTACAATGCCATGTGCTGATCCATGCCCTAAGCTCATCCACTTTACCTACAATATTCCTTGCATTGAAGTAGATGCAACTCAGAACGTTATTCCCACCATGCCCAACCTTTCAATTCCTGTCTTTGTATCAAGGCTTAATAACATAGTTCCTCACAAGCACTCTACTATTTGCCCTGGTACTCTGGTCCCCATCCTGCTGCAACTCTCATTTCAAGTGTACTCTTTCTCTTCTTTTAGGCATCAAGTGATTCACTAGTTATGCCTCCCATTTCTTCTTAACCAGAGTCCCAATACTGGAGTCATTCAGGGTTTCTGAAACCTGCCAGCCTTGTCCTTCACCCTATAAGATTATAAGACATATGAGCAGAATCAGGCCATTCAGCCCATTGAGACTGCTGTGCCATTCCATCATGGCTGATTTATTATCGCTCTCAACCTCATTCTCCTGCCTACTTCCTGTAACCTTCGATGTCCTGACTAATCAAGAGTCTCTCAACCTCAGCTGTAAGTACATCCAACGACTGGTCCTCCACAGCCATCTGTTGCAATGAATTTCATCCTCTGGCTGAAGAAATTCCTCCTCCTATTCTCTTCTGAGGCCGTGCCCTCTGGTCCTAGACTCCCCACTACAGAAACCATCCTCTCCATGTCCGGTCTATCTCGGACTTTCAATATTTGATAGGTTTCAAAGAGATTCCCCCTCATTTTACTAAATGTCAGAAAGTACAGGCTCAGAGCCATCAAACACTCCTCATATATTAACCCTTTCATTTCTTTATAAGAGAGTGTTCCAGCAAATTTTCACTGCCTTTCCCTTTCTTTCATCTGCTTTCTCCTTTAGACCTTCCTCAGGCAGATCAGCTGTGATTCACTTCCCTCTCTTAGCCAGCACCATCACTTGTATCATTCAGTCTTGGTTTCCACCCCATCATCTTTGATCTCTCTATCCTTCCCCCTTAAGATGTGCTTGGATTTCGAACACTTTTCAGTTCAGCTGTTTAAAACTAGGATGAGATTCCTACAGCTGCGCTGGGGCCTCTTCTGCAAGATGAGGTGGACTGTGATGTTTCCCAAATGGTGTCCACCCTGCCCCTGTGTGTTGTTGTGGAGTTCACAGTGATTGCCACCAGATGACTCTTTAGCAAGACAAGCTCGAACAAGACCATGGTGACATTCATCAGCGTCAGTCCCATCACCTAAGGCTGGCCACTGAAGACTTTTGGGAACACCTCAAAGTTCAGGCTGTACTGAAGTTGTAAGGAATATAGAGTCAATGTAATGAGGGTTAAGTGTGAGGTGGGGATCTCCAGGAGGAACAGAACAAAGAGTCTCTGATTCCTTTTTGCTGCACATTTCATTAGGAGGAGGCAGTGGTGATTGCAGTTCTCCATGCAGCCATTGCAGAGTCTACAACATTTTGTTCCTTCTGGCTGAAGCTTCTCACAATAAATACAGATGAATTTTAACTTTTGTTAAATACTTCACTGCAGAGTCAGAGTCCTGCAGGCTTCCAAGATCTTTGGTTAGCAGTTTCATAAACATCAAGAACAAAACGGACACCAAAAGCATCATGAAACACAGCAGCATCTTTGCTAGCCAGAAAGCTGGCAGGATCTTGCAATAAAAGCAATACAGGAATGGAATATCCCTGATGTAAAGGGGCCAAGGTATAAGGGGTTGGGTGACCTGGAGTAAGACCCTAACAAGAAGATGAGACCCCACCTCTCAATATAATATTTTAAAAAGCCTCCCACTTGACAGCTGCTCTTTTCACTGCAATCTCACCCAGTCAACCTGTGCAAGATCCTGCTAAATGGCGCCAAAATTTGCTCTGCCGCAGTTCAAGACCTTAACCTGTAAACTGACCGTATCCTTCTCCATAACTATGTTAAAACTAAAAGAATGATGGTCACCGGGCCCAGCGTGTGAACTGACAAACACTTCTGCCACTTGCCCTACCTCACTCTGCAGGAGGATGTCCAGCGTTGCACCCTCTCCAGTTCGAGCTTTGATATCTTGGACACATAGAACAGTACAGCACAGAAACAGGCCATTCATCCCACAATGTTGTGGTGAACCACTAAAAAGCAAATCAAAAACACCAAACGCTAATCCCTCCTACCTGCACCATGTCCGTATCCCTCCATTTTCCTTACATCCATGTGCCTATCCAAATATCCCTTAAAAGCCTCCAATGTATTTGCCTGGACCACCAAACCAGGCAGCACATTCCAGACATCCACCACTCTCTGAGTAAAATACTTACCCCTCTTACCTCCCTTGAACCTACCCCTCTCACCTTCAGTGCATACCCTCTGGTATTAGACATTTCAACACTGGGAAACAGATACTCTCTGTCCACTCTCTCTATGACTCTCATAATCTTGTAAACCTCTATCAGATCTTCCCCTAGCCTCTGGTACCCTCGAGAAAACAACCCAAGTTTATCCAGCCTCTGGCGATGGGACATGCCCTCTAAACCAAACAGCATCCTGGTGAAACTCTTCTGCACCTTCTCCAAAGCCTTAACATCCTTCCTATAGTGGGGTGATCAGAACCATATGCAATACTCCAGATGTGCCCTAACCAGAGTTTTATAAACTTGCAACATAACTTCCTGACTTTTGAACTCAATACCTCAACTAATAAAAGCAAACATTCCGTATGCCTTCTTAACTTGGTTCCCTGGTCATACTATTAAGGATCTTGTCCTTAACAGTATACTGTCTCATTGCATTTGCGCTACCGAGGTACAACACCTCACATTTATCTGGGTTAAGCTCCATCTGCCATTTCTCTGCCCATATCTGCAACTGATCTACATCACTCTGTATTCTTTGCCAGTTTTCTACATTATCCACAACTCCATCAGTCTTGGTAACATCTACAAACTTACTAACCCACCCATTTATATTTTCATCCAGGTCATTTATATACATCACAAACATCAGAGGTCCCAGCACAGATTCCTGTGGAACTCCAGTAATTACAGACCTCCAGCTCAAATAAGCCCCTTCAACCATTACCCTATGTCTTCTATGTGCAAGCCATTTCTGAATCCAAACAGCCAATTTGCCACAGATCCCATGCATCTTAATCTTCTGCATTAGCCTTGGATGAGGGACTTTATCAAATGCCTTACTAAAATCCATGTAGCCCTACCCTCATCAATCTTTCCCAACATGTTTTCAAAAAACTCAGTCAAGTTGGTAAGGCACAACCTACCACGTATAAAACCATGCTGGCTCTCCCGAATTAGGCTACGGGTTTCCAAATGCTCATATATCCTATCCCTAAGGATTTTCTCCAGCAATTTCCCTCCAACTGACATGGCACCCACCAGTCTATAGTTCCCAGGATTTTCCCTTGTTCCCTTCATAGAGGTACAACATTAGCCACTCGCCAGCCCTCTGGGACCTCACCTGTGGCTAAAGACATGAAGATATGGTCAAAGCCCCTGAAATCTTGTCTCTTGCCTCCTTCAATAACCTGGGGTGAATCCCATCAGCTCCGGGGACTTATCCACCTTAATGTTTATTAGGAGGCACAATACATCATCTTCCTTGACTTCTAAATGCCCTGACATATTTATACACTCAGCACTGATCTCTTGGTCCTCCGTATCCTTTTCCTTGGTAAATACTGCAGCAAAGTACTCATTAACTACCTCATAACATTCTCTGCACCCACACAAATGCCCCCCACTTTATCCTTGAGTGGTCCTACCCTTTCCCTAGTTATGCTCTTGTTCTTGATGTAGGTATAGAATGCCTTGGGATTCACCTTAATCCTAATTAAGGACGCATGTAACAAATTCTACTCCATCCAAACTTCTTACACTGGTTTTGGCCTAGTCAATGTCAGGGAAGGTAAAATCTCCCAATAATCTGCCCTATTATGTTTAGAACAAGCTGTACTCTCTCCACAGATCTGCTCCTCCAATTCCCAATGAATACTAGACGCCTATCATACAATCCCATCAGAATGACCGTCCTCTTTTCGTTTCTAAGTTCTACCCACATGGCCTGATGGATGACTCTTCAAGAATATTTCTCCAAGAACCATTGTTATATTCTCTTTCATCAAAGTTCAAAGTAAATTTATTATCAAAGTATGTATATGCTACCTGGAGATTCATTTCGTCAGGAAGGAAACTCCTCCCCTCTCTTCCCTGCACTACTGTCATGCCTGTAGCATCTGTATCCTGGAATATTGAGCTACCAGTCCTGCCATTTCCGGTTAGTGCTCTGATATTCCAGTCCCCAGAGCCAATCCACACTGAGTTCACCCACCTCACCTGTTAAGCCACTTGCATCGAAAGAAATGAAGTTTTAACTAATGGTCTTTGCTCTCCCATTCCTCCTGTGTATCCTGATGACTAAACTTGCTCTCATTGGCTACAGTACACATCATCCACTCCATTACTCAGGGCCCCACATCCTGCCACTCTAGTTTAAATTATCCAGAGTGGTAACAAGAAAGAAAACACAAAAAAACTGAAGGAGACGAATATAAACTACAGTCTAATAAACACATAAGTCTCAGAATTTGGAAAATATCTTCCCGTCAGCATCGAGAAGTGCGACTGCACGTACTCAGTCCTTCCATGAAGACCGATTGCCACGTCGGGTCTGAACACTGCTGACCTAGATACCAACTGCCATCGACACCATGGCCTCCATGGAGAACGACTGCCGACCTCCTCCGCATCTGCCTCAATGCCTCAATCTTCCTCTATACTTCGAAATGACCTTCGCCAGCCTCTGGTCTTCTGCATGAGGCAGCTTGTGCTCTTGGTCCTCTCTGGGACCCTATCTTTGACTTCTGCACGAAGCAGCTCATGTTCATGCTTTTGGTCCTCTCTGGTGACAGCAGAGCGCTAGATCAATTGATTGAATTCCAAACTGCACGTCACAGGCTCCAACAGTTTCCGAAACACAATCAAGATAAAAAGAACAAGCAGGAGATGTAGAGAAAGTGAAATAAATGAAGATATCGGCTATCTGGAAGATGTTGCCCGAGGAATCATTGTTGGCTGGCGCCATCTTGACCAGATATCTGCTCCTGGAACCGAGGCTGGACAAACCTCTGATGTCCTTTTCCTCTGGAGTGGTGTAGGCTGAGGGGAAAGTTACCTGCAAACATAAAGTACTGATTCTCTTCCTGACAATTTCCAGATCAATCTGTTATTTAAAAAATAAACAGTTGGTTGTCTAATTTCCTGTAGCATCATCCTGTAGATTCTGGACCAGTTCTGAGGATTGGAGGGTGGCTAATGTAACCCTGCTTTTTAAAAAAGGAGGGAGAGAGAAACTGGGGAATTATAGACCGGTTAGCCTAACATCGGTGGTGGGGAAAATGCTAGAGTCAGTTATCAAAGATGTGATAACAGCACATTTGGAAAGCAGTGAAATCATCGGACAAAGTCAGCATGGATTTGTGAAAGGAAAATCATGTCTGACGAATCTGATAGAATTTTTTGAGGATGTAACTAGTAGAGTGGATGGGGGAGAACCAGTGGATGTGGTATATTTGGATTTTCAAAAGGCTTTTGACAAGGTCCCACACAGGAGATTAGTGTGCAAACTTAAAGCACACGGTATTGGGGGTATGGTATTGATTGGTTGGCAGACAGGAAGCAAAGAGTGGGAATAAACGGGACCTTTTCAGAATGGCAGTGGGGTACCGCAAGGCTCAGTGCTGGGACCCCAGTTGTTTACAATATATATTAATGACTTAGACGAGGGAATTAAATGCAGCATCTCCAAGTTTGCGGATGACATGAAGCTGGGCGGCAGTGTTAGCTGTGAGGAGGATGCGAAGAGGATGCAGGGTGACTTGGATAGGTTAGGTGAGTGGGCAAATTCATGGCAGATGCAATTTAATGTGGATAAATGTGAGGTTATCCACTTTGGTGGCAAAACAGGAAAACAGATTATTATTTGAATGGTGGCCGATTAGGAAAAGGGGAGGTGCAACGAGACCTGGGTGTCATTGTACACCAGTCATTGAAAGTGGGCATGCAGGTACAGCAGGCGGTGAAAAAGGCAAATGGTATGCTGGCATTCATAGCAAGAGGATTCAAATACAGGAGCAGGGAGGTACTACTGCAGTTGTACAAGGCCTTGATGAGACCACACCTGGAGTATTGTGTGCAGTTTTGGTCCCCTAATCTGAGGAAAGACATTCTTGCCATAGAGGGAGTACAAAGAAGGTTCACCAGATTGATTCCTGGGATGGCAGGACTTTCATATGATGAAAGACTGGATTGACTAGGCTTATACTCGTTGGAATTTAGAAGATTGAGGGGGGATCTTACTGAAACGTATAAAATCCTAAAGGGATTGGACAGGCTAGATGCAGGAAGATTGTTCCCGATGTTGGGGAAGTCCAGAACGAGGGGTCACAGTTTGAGGATAAAGGGGAAGCCTTTTAGGACTGAGATTAGGAAAAACTTCTTCACACAGAGAGTGGTGAATCTGTGGAATTCTCTGCCACAGGAAACAGTTGAGGCCAGTTCATTGGCTATATTTAAGAGGGAGTTAGATATGGCCCTTGAGGCTAAAGGGATCGGGGGTACGGAGGGAAGGCTGGTACAGGGTTCTGAGTTGGATGATCAGCCATGATCATACTGAATGGCGTTGCTGGCTCGAAGGGCTGAATGGCCTACTCCTGCACCTATTTTCTATGTTTCACAGAGAATTTGGGGGAACTGTGGAAAATGCCCTTTTTATGCCACTTCTCCAAGAGCATAAACAGTATCAGGTGTTTGATCAGAAGTCCGGCAGAAATTCACGATTCTATCCTTCTATGAATCAAGGAGGGGTGGGATGTCTTCCCTTTGTACTTCAACAGCCTAACATCTTGCTTTTGAAATAACAGTCTGTGTGGAGCCAACAACAACTTATATTTATTTGAAAATAGCCTTGATCTGCTCCCCCTCCCCCCCCCATTTCAACTCCTCTCCAATCTCCTTTCAACAGCTGACAGTACAGTGGTCAGGGAAACCACGGCTGCAGGACCTCCTGGAGCCACATCCACGGATGCAGAGATGGCCTACAGTCAGCCTGATGTGGAGGCTACGAAAAGGCTCTCCTGCCAAGTGTGCAAGGTGGATGTCAATTCAGTTTCTCAACTGGAAGCACACAACAGTTGTAAGCCCATTTATAGACTGGTGTTGTTTCTCAGTTTATTAAAAACTGGTTTCTCCAGTCCTTAGAAACCAATTCTAGATTTTCTAATATGAGACACCATTTCTGGTAATTGAAGAGAGGCAGGGGTGGTCTCTGAGCCCCTAATTGTCCAGGATAATAGTTGAGCTCTCTCTGCAGGGAACTCACGTGTCTCTGATGGCCCTGTAATCAACTCTTCATTTAAACAATCTGTGTCCCTGGTGCTCAGATCAGGAGGAGAGGCAAGAGGGTTCACACAGGCTCAGCTGGAGCAGTAATGGGCCTGTGAGTTTCTGTATTCAGCCTGTGTCCATGTGGTGGGTCGGTGAGTCCATGTGATAATGTCATGGGTTGGGGAGACCGTGTGGTGGGCCTGTGTCCACCTAATAGATGGATGAGTCTGTGTGGTGTGTCCTGTGTCCATGTGGTAGGTGGGCATGTTTGTGTTGTGGGTCCATGAGTTTATGTGGTGGGTCTGAGTGTCTGTATGGTACGTCTGTGCTCGTGAGGTACTATAGGTGCCTCTCCATGTGGTGTGTAAGGGTGTGGGTGGGTGAATCTGGGTGGTGGATCCCAGACTGTCGGGTGGGTTCCTGTCCATGTGAGGGTGCATGTCTGTGTGGTGTATCTGTTTCCGTGTGGTGGTTTGGTGAGGGAGATCTCTCTCTGGGTGACGGGGGGTGGGTGGTGGGAATGACCTCAGTGTGCCTGGTTACTAATCTGAAGTGATGGGACAGTGAAGGTGTTTTTAGCCATTTCAGGGGGACAGTGGGGGCAAATCTACGAGCATAATGGAAAGGTCAGGGAGATGACCAGTGTGGATGGAGGCAACAAAGGGAACATGACTGTGAGTCTATTCCAGTTCGTGTGATGGGACATCGAAGCTGATTATGACAGAAGTATGTGTGCAGCCTCATGTAGTTGATTTCACACAGCGTGACGGGGCAGTGTAACTTATCTCAGTCACTGGGACACTGACGCTCGGGGGAATGAAGTTAATGTCAGGCAGTATAATCGGAACTAAGGCCACTGTCACTTGTGTGAATGGAGAATGAGGCTGATCTCAGATACTGTAAATACAAGTGAACTTTTCACTTGGTGATGGGGTGGTTTGACTAATCACTGTCCCTGTGACAGAGCGGGTAGTGCAGTCTCAGTCTGTACACCAGGACACTCAGGCTCAATAGGGCGAGGTGAAGCCGCTCTGAGCGTGTGCCCAGCGGACTGATGCTGTGACTGGACAGAGCAGTGAATCCTTTGGCAGCGCAATGTGGATGGAGCTGAGAGAAGTCTGCTGGCCGGCAGTTGGTGAGTGAGCCAGGGATAATCATTCCCAGACAGTGAGGTGGGACTGAGTCTGTGTGAAGCAACAATCTCACCGATTACAGAGGAATTAACAATTCCTTTACTGTATGTCGAGCTTCACAGGCGTGACGATTAGTTATTATTGAGAGTGAGTAGGTTCTGTCTCAGTAAGTGAGACTGACCTGACAGAATATTCTGGAAATACCAGGAAGGACAACAGATATGAACTGCAAGAAATACCTGTTACTGGAACCTCAAACCAATATGAGGATATTCGAAATGCCCAGCAGGTCCAGCGATGCCTGTGGAACACAGAACATAGAATAAAGAATCAGAGCACAGAATATAGATCGAAGAACACAGAACAATGAACACAACAAAAAAACACAGAACATAAATGTTGTAACCAACTAATTAAGCTAGTGGCACCTAATGCTTTCTGCCTATACAATGTCCATCTCCCTCCATTCTCTGCACATTCATCTGCTGATCTAATACTCTTTAAAACTCCTCCATCATATATCCCTCCAAAATCACCACCCCCCGACAGCATATTCTAGGTACCCACCACTCTGTGTTAAAAATCTGTCCCATTCATTGCCTTCAAACTTGCCCCCCCTCCCCACCTTAAATACATGTCATTTAGTATTAGACATTTCTACCCTGGGAAAAAGTTAGTATGATTGCCTACTCTCTCTATGTCTTTCAACATTTTATCATCTTTGATCAGTTCTTTCCTTAGCCTCTGGTGCTTCAGCGAAAGCAAAAGCCGAGTTTGTCCAAACTCTCGTTATAGCACATACCCTCTAATCCCGGCAGCATCCAGATAACCTCTTCTGCACCTCCTTAACGTCTCCACATCCTTTCTTTAATGAAGCAACTGAAACTGAATGCAGTACTTCAGATGCGGCCTAACCAGAGTTTTAAAATGCTGAGACAATCTGCTGCCTTTCAATTAATTGCCTTGACTAATAAACCACCTTATCAACCTGTGCGTCCATTTTTAGGGAGTTAAGGATTTGGGCCCCAAAATCCCACAGTACGTCAGTGTTGTTTAGGGTCTTGCCATTAACTGTGAAAACATTTGATTTCCCAAAGTGCAACATCTCACATTCTCCCATTTTCTGTTCATATCTGTAAGTGATTTGTATCCCATTAAATCCTCTGGTAATCTCCTACACAATCCACGACACCACCAATATTTATGTAATTGGCATAATTACTATCCAGCCCTGACACATTTTCATCCGTATATATGTCAGAGACAGCTGATGTCCCAGAATGAATCCCTGCACAGACTTCCAGCCAGAATAAGCCCCATCAAACAGTACTCTCTGTCATCTACGGGCAAGCTAATCATGTTCCACTCTCCCCTCCTACCCCTCCTCACAGTCCCCCACTCTGCTCTCATGACTATACCCCTTCCCCACACGAAACCACCACGGTGGGCTTCACAGCTGAACAGGTGAGAAGACAGCTGAAACGTCTCAACCCAAGCAAGGCTGCAGGACCGGATGGTGTCAATACCAGGGTGCTCAAAGCCTGTGCCCCTCAGCTATGTGGAGTACTTCGCCATGTATTCAACCTGAGCCTGAGGCTCAGGAGGGTTCCTGTACTGTGGAAGATGTCCTGCCTCGTCCCTGTGCCGAAGACGTCGTGCCCCAGCGGCCTCAATGACAACAGACTGGTGGCATTGACCTCCCACATCATGAAGACCCTGGAGAGACTTGTTCTGGAGCTGCTCCGGCCTATGGTCAGGCCACACTTAGATCCCCTCCAGTTCGCCTACCAGCCCCGACTAGGAGTTGAGCATGCCATCGTCTACCTGCTGAACCGTGTCTACGCCCACCTGGACAAGCCAGCGAGCACTGTGAGGATCATGTTTTTTGACTTCTCCAGTGCATTCAACACCATCCGTCCTGCTCTGCTGGGGAAGAAGCTGACAGCGATGCAGGTGGATGCTTCCCTGGTATCATGGATTCTTGATTACCTGACTGGCAGACCACAGTACGTGTGCTTGCAACACTGTGTCCGACAGAGTGATCAGCAGCACTGGGGCTCCACAGGGGACTGTCTTGTCTCCCTTTCTCTTCACCATTTACACCTTGGAATTCAACTACTGCACAGAGTCTTGTCATCTTCAGAAGTTTTCTGATGACTCTGCCATAGTTGGATGCATCAGCAAGGGAGATGAGGGCTACGGTAGGAAACTTTGTCACATGGTGTGAGCAGAATTATCTGCAGCTTAATGTGAAAGAGACTAAGGAGCTGGTGGTAGACCTGAGGAGAGCTAAGGTACCGGTGACCCCTGTTTCCATCCGGGGGTCAGTGTGGACATGGTGGAGGATTACAAATACCTGGGGATACGAATTGACAATTAACTAGACTGTTCAAAGAACACTGAGGCTGTCTACAAGGAGGGTCAGAGCCGTCTCTATTTCCTGAGGAGACTGAGGTCCTTTAACATCTGCCAGATGATGCTGAGGATATTCTACGAGTCTGTGGTGGCCAGTGCTATCATGTTTGCTGTTGTGTGCTGGGGCAGCAGGCTGAGGGTAGCAGACACCAACAGAATCAATAAACTCATTTGTAAGGCCAGTGATGTTGTGGGGATGGAACTGGACTCTCTGACGGTGGTGTCTGAAAAGAGGATGCTGTCCAAGTTGCATGCCATCTTGTACAATGTCTCCCATCCACTACATAATGTACTGGGTGGGCACAAGAGTACATTCAGCCAGAGACTCATTCCACCGAGATGCAACACAGAGCGTCATAGGAAGTCATTCCTGCCTATGGCCATCAAACTTTACAACTCCTCCCTTGGAGGGTCAGACACCCTGAGCCAATAGGCTGGTCCTGGACTTATTTCATAATTTACTGGCATAATTTACATATTACTATTTAACTATTTATGGTTCTATTACTATTTATTATTTATGGTGCAACTGTAACGAAAACAATTTCCCCCGGGATCAATAAAGTATGACTATGACTACGACTACTATGTACAAAAAGCTAATTAACTTTGGATCCCATGCATCTTGATTTTCTGGATCAGCCTTCCATGAGGGATCTTGTCAAATGCCTGATTAAAATTCATGTTGACAACATTCACAGCTCTACCTTCAATCACCTTTCTCACTTCCTCGAAAAACTCATGCTGGCTCTCCGTAATTAGGCCATGGTTTTCCAAATGCTCATAAATCTTATTCCTTTAAAAGAGTTAATGTTACGGTTGGAAAAAATTACAGCAGTATGGGCCAATTCTGATACAACAACAAAAGCGTTTACTTTAGATTGTTGAATTTGATATTGAGTATGTGTGACGAAGGCCCGTCACTGACTACGGACGGCACATGGCGCACTCGGTAAAACATTCATCCCCAGCAGTAATAGTGACTGGGTCTGAAACAGAGCTGCTGCATGGAGCTGTCTCATGTAGAGGCAGCAGCAACCTGCACAGGTGTGCTGATGGTGGAGGATACATCTTTAATTGGATAATTGAGTTAATTAGCATCAAAGTTAGTCTAGGGGGAGGGGCTTAGCTGTTATAAGCCTCAGGTTACCAAGGCTTTGGGGTTTATGGAAACAGAAGAGAGGAAATTGTGTGGACTAGGTTAAGGCTGGGGCATTGTGCATTAAACAAAACATTGAAAATGATAGGGAAACACCAGACAGGATTGTTTGAGGAATGTCAGGAAGAGGAGTCAGTAGAGCATGTAGTTTTGTGTTGCAGGAAGTATGGGATACAGAGAGAGATGATGAGAAATAAATTAAGGGAGTTGGCGATGCAGGAATTCACATTAAAAGGGTTGCTGGGCATGGGTGAGAGAGCACAAGTCCGGGTATTTTTAGCGTTTTTAAGGGGTACAGGGGTTTTTTATAGAATATGACGAATGAACAGGAATAGGATACTAGGATGGTCAAAGATGGGAGGGTGAAGTGTAGGGGTGTGTGTGTGTGTGTGTGTGTGTGCGTGCGATTGGGTGAAGGGATTTAGGATGTATGTCTAGTGCACATTCTGGAGCAGAGGGTGGCGGTAATGCACCATTAAGCTGGATGCCAACCGCCGTAAAACAAGATACAGACAGACAGACAGGCTTTGGGGTTTTTAGTTTTCTTTTGTGTTTAGTCTGAGGGTGGCTATATATATTGTTTTGTCCAGTTTTTGTCTTGTTTTCAGGTAAATAAAAGCACCTCAATCTAGTTCTGCAACTCAAGCCATCTTGTTATTTTTCTTAAACAATTGACCCACAGTTTTTTGACAGTATGGAATGTTCACAAGATCACAAGATAAAGGAGCAGAAGAAGGCCATTTGGCCGATTGCGTCTGCTCCACAGCTCCCCCATGAGTTAAACTATTCACCCATCTAGTTCCAATTTCCGGCTTTTTCCCCATATCCCTTGATACCCTGACGAACTAGATACCTGTCAATCTCCTCCTTAAACACCCTCAATGATCAGGCCTCCACAGACATATGTGGCAACGAATTCCACAAATCCACGACCCTCTGGCTAAAAAAATTTCTCCTCATCTCTGTTTTAACTGGGTACCCTCTAATTCTAAGATTATGGCCTCTTGTCCTGGACTCACCCACCAAGGGAAACAACCTTTCCACATCTACTCTGTCCAACCCTTTCAACATTCAAAACGTTTCTATGAGATCTCCTCTCATTCTTCTATACTCTAATGAATACAATCCAAGAGCCGACAGACGCTCCTCATATGTTAGCCCCTGCATTCCAGGAATCATCCTCGTAAGTCTTCTCTGAACTCTCTCCAACATCAGTATATCCTTTCTAAGATAGGGGGCCCAAAACTGCACTCAGTATTCCAAATGAGGTCTCACTAATGCCCCATAGAGCCTCATCAACACCTCCTTACTCTTGTACACTATTCCTCTTGAAATGAATGCCAACATAACATTCGCTTTCCTTACCGCCAATCCAACTTGGTGGTTAACCTTTAGGGTATCCTGCATGAGGACCCCCAAGTCCCTTTGCACTTCCGAGTTTTGAATTATCTCCCCATCTAAATAATAACCTGCCCGATTATTTCTTCTTCCGAAATGTACAACCGTACATTTGTCAACGTTGTATCTCATCTGCCATTTCTTTGCCCACTCTCCTAAACTGACTAAGTCTCTCTGCAACCTTTCAGTTTCTTCAACATTTCCTGCTCCTCCACCTAACTTGGTGTCATCCGCAAACCTGGCCACAAAACCATTTAATCCATAATCCAAATCATCGATATACATTGTAAAAAGAAGCGGCCCCAACACCGACCCCTGCGGAACACCACTAGTAACCGGCAAGCAATCAGAATAGGATCCCTTTATTCCCACCCTTTGCTTTCTGCCTATCAGCCAATGCTCCACCCATTCAAATATCTTTCCTATAATTCCATGGGCTCTCATCTTATTAAGCAGCCTCATATGCGGCACCTTATCGAAGGCCTTTTGAAAATCCAAATACACAACATCCACAGCCTCTCCCTTGTCAATCTTATTCGAGATTACCTCAAAAAATTCCAATAAGTTGGTAAGGCAAGTTCTTCCCTTCATGAAACCATGCTGGCTTCAGCCTATTTTGTCATGCACCTCGAGGTATTTCATAACCTCGTCCTTGAGGATTGACTCCAATATCTTTCCAACCACCGATGTCAGACTAATAGGTCTGTAATTTTCTTTTTGCTGCCTCCTTCCTTTCCTAAATAGCGGAACTACATTTGCGACCTTCCAGTCCTCTGGAACCATGCCAGAGTCTATTGATTCCTGAAAGATCATTTCCAATGCTTCCACAATCTCCAAAGCCACCTCCTTCAGAACCCTTGGGTGCACCTCATCTGGGCCGGGAGACTTATCTATTCTTAGTCCACTTAGCTTCCCAAGCACTTTCTCTCTAGTTATCTTGACTGTACATAATTCTATTTCCTGATACCTCTGGCAATCAGGTATATTGCTCATGTCTTCCACTGTGAAGACTGATGCAAAATACTCATTCAGTTCCTCCGCCGTCTCTTTGTTATCCATTATAATTACTCCAGCACCATTTTCAGTCGGTCCCATATCTATCCTTGTCACTCTTTTACTCTTCATATATTTAAAAAAACTCTTAGTATCCTTTTTTATGTTAATTGCCAACTTCCTTTCATAATTCATCTTTTCTTTCCTAATGACTTTCTTAGTTTCTTTCTGTAAGTTTTTAAAGGTCTTCCAGTCCTCATTTTTCCCACTAATTTTTGCTTCCTTGTACGCCGTTTCTTTTGCTTTTATTTTAGCCTTAACCTCTCTCGTTAGCCACATTTGTGCCATTTTTCCATTCATGATTTTCTTTTTTCTTGGAATATATTTTTCCTGCATTTTCCTTATTTCTTGTAGGAATTTCATCCAATTCTGCTCCGCCGTCCCTCCATTTAGTTTACTTTTCCAATTGACTTGGGCCAGTTCCTCTCTCATACCACTGTAATTTCCCCTGTTCCACTGAAATATCGATACACCTGATACCAGCTTCTCCTTTTCAAATTTGAAACTGAACTCAATCATATTATGATCACTACTTCCAAGAGGTTCCTTTACCTCCAGCTCCCTAATCGCCTCAGGTTCGTTACAAAGCACCCAATCCAAAACAGCTAGTCCCCTGGTGGGCTTCTGGACAAGTTGCTCCAAAAAGCCATCCTGTAGGCATTCTACAAACTCCCTCTCCTGAGATCCATTACCTTCCCGACTTTCCCAATCCACTTTCATATTAAAATCCTCCACAATTATCTTGACATTGTCCTTCTGACACGCTTTTTCTATTTCCAGCTGCAACTTGTAGTCCACATCCCGACTGCTGTTTGGAGGCCTGTATATAACTGCTATTAGTGTCTTTTTACCCTTGCCATTTCTTAATTCTACCCATAAGGATTATACCTCTTCTGATCTTATGTCCCTTCTTTCTATTGATTTGATATCGTTACTTACCATCAGGGCCACGCCACCCCCTTTACCTACCTTCCTATCCTTCCTGTACACTGTGTATCCTGGGATATTCAGCTCCCAATCACATCCATCATTTAGCCATGACTCGGTGATGGCCACAATGTCATACCTTTTAACCTGCAGCTGTGCAGCAAGGTCATCCACTTTATTTCTAATGCTGCGTGCATTTAAGTACAGTACACTTAGATCGGTACCTGTTGCCACTTGTGCTATATATCTATTTTGCAGCAAATTATCCTGTATATTCACCGGCCTGTCCTTCTTACCATCTTTGCTGCACAGTATTGTTGACTTATTTCTATTTTCCTCTTCCTTGATCCTAACACCTTGGTTTCCTTCCCCTTGCCAACTTAGTTTAAACCCTCCCTAACAGCTATATTAAACAATCCCGCTAGGATATTAGTACCTTTTGAGTTCAGGTGTAATCCATCTTTTTTGTACAAGTCATACCTTCCCCAAAATAGATCCCAATGATTCAAGGATTTGAAACCCTGCCCCCTGCACCAGTTACTTAGCCAGACATTCATCCGCTTAATTTTGCTATTCTTACCATCATTAGCATGCAGCTCAGGCAGCAATCCTGATATTATTACTCTGGAGGTCCGGCTTTTGTCTAGAGAGATGAAATATATTTGAAGGGATAGTGTGGTGATCTCAGAAATGGATTATGTACATTGAGGCTCATAGGAATGCAGATAATTATTATGATTATTGTGTTACAATGTGGATGTGACAGTGTAGGTGATCTCAACTTTAGTGCATTAACAATATGATGATCCAATCTGAGGGCCTTAGGTGAATATAAGTATTGATGGTCAGCTGGAAAACCACCAAGGCAATAATTCACATTGGTCCTGATGAAGGATCTCAGCCCAAAACCTCAACTGTTTATTCATTTCCATAGGTGCTGCCTAACCTGCAGAGTTCCTCCAGCATTTTGTGTGAGTTCCAGCATCTGCAGACCTTCTTGTGTTAATAATTGACATCTATTGACCACACTTGTAAAAGACTAACTGGACTAACTGCAAGAGCACCCCTCTGTGATAGGCCAAATGTGAAAATATTCAGTGCAGGATTTGAAGGGATGAAGAGGTAATGTTTGTCTATCTGTTTCCAACCCAGGCACCAAACACCAGGCAATGGTGGATGCTCAGAGTGGGCTGGGCCCAATAAAGGCTTACCCAAGACAACCATCTAATTGCCACACACAAAAGAAGACAGATTCTGGATTACAAGAAAAGATATTCCATTGTCATCTGTGTGATGTTTCAGTTAACTCTGAAGTGAAGCTTAAACAGGTATGGTATTAAGGTGTTCCTCCACAGCTGAGTGGCTCAGATCAGAAGCTCCTGATTCAGAGATGTAAATTCAGCTGTAATGGCAGCTGATGTTCGACGGAATTAAGTCCAAAGCTATTCAAACTTTCCTTATAACTCAGGTCCTCCAGACCTGGCAACAACCTTGTAAATTTTCCTCAGTTCTCTTTCAACCTTATTTACATTTTTCCTGTAGGTAGGTGACCAAAACTGCACACAATACTCCAAATTAGGCCTCACCAAAGTCTTATATAACTGCAACATCACATCCCATCTCCTGTACTCAGTACTTACCTTTCTTTATAAGCCTATCTGCCTGTGACACCACTTTCAACGAATTATGGACCTGTATTCCCAGATCCCTTTGTTCTACCACACTCCTCAGTTCACTGTGCAAGACCTACCTTGGTTGGTCCTACCAAAGCACAACAGCTCACACTTGTCTGCATTAAATTCCATCTGCCATCTTTCAGCCCATTTGTACAGCTGATCCAGATCCCTCTGCAAGCCATGATAGCCTTCTTCACTGTCTGCTACACTCCCAATCTTGGTGTCATCCACAAGTTTGCTGTTCCAGTTGACTACATTATCATCCAGATCATTAATACAGATGACAGACAACAGCAGACCTGGCACCAGTCACAGGCCTCCAGTCAGAGAGGTAACCATCTACTACCGCTCTCTGGTTTCTCCAATGAAGCCAATGTCTAATCTAATTTACTACATCATCCTGAATGATAAGCAACTGAACTTCTTGACCAACATCCCATGCATGACCTTGTCAAAGGCCTTACAAAAGTCCATATAAACGGCATCCACTGCCTTTCCTTCATTAGGGTCTTCAAAAAACCATAAGATTGGTTACACACAACCTACCATGATGACTATCTTAATCAAGCCCTATCTATCCAAATACTTATATATTATTATTGTTGATACGTCTTTGGAATGTGGGAGGACACCGGAGCACCTAGAGGAAACCCACGTGGATACGTACAAATTCCTTACAGGCAGTGGCGGCCATTGAACCCATGTCGCCTGTACTGTAAAGCATTGTGCTAACCTCTCCATTACTGTGCCGCTTTTAATACCCTTCCAACAATTTAAAGTAATTTGGCAGGGGAATGGGAACAGGAATGATAGGGCTGAGGATGGAGTAGTTGCCTTACAAACAGAGGCAGTGTGTAACGAGACTGCTTGCAAACACAGGCTGATGATAGGGAAAAATTATAGTGAATGGGATGAGCTGCAATGTAAAAAGGCGACACAGTCGATAAGGGTGATGAATGCAGGTCTGACCGTGTTGTATTTGAATGCATGCAGTATACGGAATAAGGTCGATCAACTTGTACCACATTTAGAGATGGGGAGGTATGAAGTTGTGGGCATCACTGAGTCGTGGCTGAAAGAAGATTATACCTAGGAACTTAACATCCAAGGGTACACATTGTATCGGAAAGACTGGAAGGTAGGCAGAGGGGCTGGGGTGGCTCTGCTGGTAAAATATAAAATTAAATCCTCAGAAAGAAGTGACTAGGACTGGAAGGTGCAGAATCATTGTGGGTCAAGGTAAAAAGACCCTGATGGGAGTCGTATACAGGCCTCTGAAAAGTGATCTACAAATTATAACGGGAGATGGGAAATGCATGCCAAGAGGGCAATGTTACGATAGTCATGGTGGATTTCAATATGCAGTGACAATGCACAAAGGAAAATCAGGTTGATGCTGAATCCCAGGAGGGGGAATTTGTAGAATGTATATGAGATGGTTTTTTAGAACAGCTTGTAGGAGAATCCACTAGGAAATCAGCTATTCTGGACTGGGTGTTGTGCAATGAAACAGAATTGATTAGAGAACTTAAGGTAAAGGAAACCTTAGGCGGCAGTGATCAAATACGATAGAATTCACCCTGCAATTTGAGAAGGATAAACTAAAGTCAGATGTATTAGTGGAGTAAAAGGAATTACAGAGGCATGAGAGAGGCGCTGGCCAAAATTGATTGTGAGAGAACACTAGCCGGGATGACAGCAGAGAAGCAATGGCTGGAATTTCTGGGAACTTGCTGGCCTTTATTATAAGAGGATCTGAGTATGGAGAAAGGATATTTTGCTGCTATGACCTGATCTTCAACCAAGGTTCATGGTGCACCACCTCAATTCCCTGCACCATACCCACCATGCAGTGACACTGCACAAGTGTGTAATGAAATTTATATGTTCTGATATGCTGTTGGTATTGTGACATATTGTTCTTTCTGTAGCATATATGTAGTCGGAAGCACAGGGAAAGAATTGCTGGAAAGTTTCCAAAGTCAAAGTTCGACGAGAATCTGCACAACGTCCCAGCACAAGCAGTGAGTCTCAGAAATCAACTAAACTATAGAAAAATGTAAACAGCTTTGTGCTTCTATCTCCTAGCTCTTTGTTGCATTTGTAGGTAATATACAAGGTGAAGCTGCCTCTATACAAATAAAAAGCTCCAGACCACGTACTAGTAAATATGATTCGTATATCAGGGTACTACATAGGCATGATGGGCTGAAGGGCCTGTTTCTTGTGCTGTCAGAATCTGTGACTCCATGGATACACAAAAGCCAAAACATCTGATATCATTCTCCCCTGAAATACTTCATGTGTTCTGGGCCTAAAGTTCTACAGTTAAAATTATGTAAAAGTAGCTGTGCACAGATGTGAGGACCCTGGGGTGCAATATTCTACCACATTCAAAATCCAGAGGTCTTGTGTATGACATCTGTACACAGAAGCCTTCCTTCTGAAGTGTGCCTGTAAGGAGATTAGAGTGTAGGAGCAGGACTCTGCAGGCGCAAATGCAGCTCCACTCTTTACTACAGGAGGGAGAGGGCAAACAGGGAACTAGAGACTGTTAGCCTGACATCAACAGCGGAGATAATGTGGGACCCGATGTCGAAAATAATAGTAGGATTGGCAGAGCAAACATGGATGGATTTCGAGTCGTAGACTCAAGTTGTACAGCACAGACACGCCCTTTGCCTCACCCCTTGCCTGCACTGGGTCTGTAACATTCTGTGCCTTGCCTATTGAAATTCTGTTTAATGGCCTTTAAACACAGTGATTGTATCAGGTTGTATCCACTCTTTCCCCAGTGGAGTATTGTAGGTATCAGCCACTCCATGTTTGAAATAAAACTTTCCCTTTAAATCACCTCCCTCCCACCTTAAACCTATGCCCTCTTGCTTTTGATATCCCATCATGGGAAAAATTCTGATTACTACCCTCTTATAATTTTATATACCTCTGTCAGGTCACCTCAGCATCCTTCGCTCTAGGGAAAACAAGACGAGCATGTCCTCTCTTGCCCCATAACTCAACCCTCCAATCCAGGTAACATGCTTGTGGATCTCCTCTGCACTCTCTTCAGCAGAACCACGTCTCTCTTATTACCTGACCCGAACTACACACAGTATTCTGGGTGCAGTCTAACTAATGTTTGGCCATGACATCCCAATCTTTTTATTCTGTGCCTGAACTATGAGCATAAGAATGAAATTAGGAGAGCCAGAAGGGGCTGTGAGCCGGCTTTGGTGGACAGGATTAAGGAAAACCCCAAGGCATTCTACAAGTATGTGAAGAGCAAGAGGATAAGACCTGAAAGAATAGGACCAATCAGGTGTGATGGTGGAAAAGTGTGTATGGAACCGGAGGAGATATCAGAGGTACTTAACGAGTACTTTGCTTCAGTATTCACTACAGAAAAGGATCTTGGCGATTGTAGGGATGACTTACAGTGGACTGAAAAGCTTGTGCATGTAGATATTAAGAAAGAGGATGTGCTGGAGCTTTTGAAAGCATCAAGTTGGATAAGTCACCGGGACTGGAGGAGATGTACCCCAGGCTACTGTGGGAGGCAAGGGAGGAGATTGCTGAGCCTCTGGCAATGATCTTTGCATCATCAATGGGGACGGGAGAGGTTCTGGAGGATTGGAGGGTTGTGAATGTTGTTCCCTTATTCAAGAAAGGGAGTAGAGATAGCCCAGGAAATTATTGACCAGTGAGTCTTACTTCAGTGGTTGGTAAGTTGATGGAGAAGATCCTGAGAGGCAGGATTTATGAACATTTGGAAAGACATAATATGATTAGGAATAGTCAGCATGGCTTTGTGAAAGTCAGGTCGTGCTTGATGAGCCTGATTGAATTTTTTGAGGATGTGACTAAACACATTGATGAAGGTAGAGCAGTAGATGTGGTGTATATGGATTTCTGCAAGGCATTTGACAAGGTACCTCATGCAAAGCTTATTGAGAAAGTAAGGGGGCATGGGATCCAAGGGGACATTGCTTTGTGGATCCAGAACTGACTTGTCCACAGAAGGCAAAGAGTGGTTGTGGACGGGTCATATTCTGTATGGAGGTCGATGACCAGTGGTATGTCTCAGGGATCTGTTCTGGGATCTCTACTCTTCGTGATTTTTATAAATGGCCTGGATAAGGAAGTGAAGGGATGGGTTAATAAATTTGCTGATGACACAAAGGTTGGGGGTGTTGTGAATAGTGTGGAGGGCTGTCAGAGGTTACAACGGGACATTGATAAGATGCAAAACTGGGCTGAGAAGTGGCAGATGGGATTCAACCCAGGTAAGTGTGAGGTGGTTCGTTTTGGTAGGTCAAATATGGCAAAATATAGTACTAATGGTAAGACTCTTGGCAGTGTGGAGGATCAGAGGGATCTTGGGATGAGAGTCCATAGGATACTCAAAGCTGCTACGCAGTTTGACTCTGTGGTTAAGAAGGCATAAGGTGCACTGGCCTTCATCAATCGTGGGATTCTATTTAGGAGCAGAGAGATAATGTTGCAGCTATATAGGACCCTGGTCAGACCCCACTTGGAGTACTGTGCTCGGTTCTGGTTGCCTCACTACAGGAAGGATGTGGAAACCATAAAAAGGGTGCAGAGGAGATTTACAAGGATGTTACCTGGATTGGGGAGCATGCCTTGTGAGAAAAGGTTGACCTTTTCTCCTTGGAGCGACAGAGGGTGAGAGGTGACCTGATAGAGGTGTATAAGCTGATGAGAGCCATTTGATAATGTGGATAGTTAGAGGCTTTTTCCTTGGGCTGAAATGTCTAGCACAAGAAGGCACAGTTTTAAGGTGCTGGGGAGTAGGTACAGAGGAGAGGTCAGGGGTAAGTTTTTAAAGCAGAGAGTGGTGAGTGTATGGAATGGGCTGCTGGCGACGGTGGTGGAGGCGGAAACGAGCTTAGAAAAATAGAGGGCTATGGGTAACCCTAGGTAATTTCTCAGGTAAGGACATGTTTGACTCAGCTTTGTGGGCTGAAGGGCCTGTATTGTGCTGTAAATTTTCTATGTTTCTAAACACCAGCTGTCTTCCTCATAGCCTGATCTACCAATATTGTCATTTCATACAAATCCCAACATTCCTTAGTATCTCAAACAAGAGAAAATCTGCAGATACTGGAAATCAAAGTAATACACACAATGCTGAAGGAACTCAGCAGGCCAGCCAACTTCTATGGAAAAGCGTAAACAGTTGATGTTTTGGGCCGAGACCCTTCATCAGAACTGGAGAAAAAAAGATGAGAGGTCAGAGTAAGAAGGCGGGAGGAGGGGAGGAAGAAGTACAAGGTGGTAGGTGATAGGTAATAGGTGAAACCAGGAGAGGGGGTGAAGTGAAGTAAAGAGCTGGGAAGTTGACTGGTGAAAGAGACACAGGGCTGGAGAAGGGAGAATCTAATAGGAGAGGATGGAAGACCATGGAAGAAAAGGAAGTGGGAGGAGCACCAGAGGGAGGTGATAGGCAGATAAGGAGATAAGATGAGAGAGGGAAATAGGAATGGGGAATGGTGAAGGGGGGGGACAATTATCAGAAGTTTGAGAAATTGATGGTCACGCCATCAGGTTGGAGGCTACTCAGCTGGAATATAAGGTGTTGCCCCTCCAACCTGAGTGAGGCCTCATTGCGGCAGTAGAGGAAGTCATGAATGGACATATCAGAATGGGAATGGGAAGTGGAATTAAAGTGGGTGGCACTGGGACATCCCGCTTTTTCTGGCAGATGGAACGTAGGTGCTTGGCGAAGCTGTCTCCCAATCTATGTCGGGTCTCACCGATATATAGGAGGCCATACTGGAAGCACTGGACATAGTATAAGACCCCAACAGACTCACAGGTGAAGTGTTGCCTCACCTGGAAGGACTGTTTAGGGCCCTGAACGGTAGTGAGGGAAGGGATGTAGGGGCAGGTGTAGCACTTGTTCCGCTTGCAAGGATAAGTGCCAGGAGGGAGATCAGTGAGAAGGGACGAATCGACAAGAGAATTGTGTAGGAAATGATCCCTGTGGAAAGTTGCGGGGAGGGAAAGATGTGCTTGGTGGTGGGATCCTGTTAGAGATGGCAGAAGTTGTGGTGAATTATGTGCTAGACATGGAGGCTAGTGGGGTAGTAGGTGAGGACAAGAGGAACCCTATCTCTGGTGGGGTGAGGGCAGATGTGTGTGAAATGGAAGAGATGTGGGTGAGGGCAGCATTGATGGTGTAGGAAGGAAAGCCCCTGTCTTTGAAGAAGGAGGACATCTCATTGGTTCTGGAGTGAAAAGCCTCATCCTGAGAGCAGATGTGGCAGAGGTGGAGGAATTGAGAGAAGGGGATGGCATTTTTACAGGTGACAGGGTGAGAAGAGGTATAGTCCAGGTAGCTGTGAGAATCAGTGAGTTTATAAAAGATATCAGTAGATAAACTGTCTCCAGAGAGATCGAGATGGGGAGGGAGGTGTCGGAAATGGAGCACGTAAACTTGAGGGCTGGGTGGAAGTTGGAGGCAAAGTTGATGAAGTCAATGAGCTCTGCATGGGTGCAGGAAGCAGCACCAATGCAGTTGTTGACTATTTACTCTGTATGTCCTACTCCTCCCTATTTGTCTTTCCAAGCTGCATCACCTCCAACTTTTGTGTCATCAGCAGACTTTCTAATCATTTAGAGGATTAAAGGAATGTTTTCCAAGTCTGTTGGAGATCTTTGAGTTCGTAATGGATCAGCAAGAGCCGGTTGATACAGCGTACACGGAGTCAACAGCATGGAAACAGGTCATTTGGCAC
Source organism: Mobula hypostoma (assembly GCF_963921235.1). Taxonomy (NCBI): domain Eukaryota; kingdom Metazoa; phylum Chordata; class Chondrichthyes; order Myliobatiformes; family Myliobatidae; genus Mobula; species Mobula hypostoma. Next base: position 15,611,646 of record NC_086129.1, on the reverse strand, counting down.
AACTTGTCCATTGTGTGCAACATTCTGTATTAACCCCATCTCCCAGTACTTGGTCCATCACCTACCCATGCCCAGATGATTCAGGTTCTCATCTTAATTGCTGTCAGTGACCCTGCCTCCACCTCTCTCCCTGTAGCAAAGTGTTTCTGGTACTCACCACTCTCTGGGTGAAAATGGTACCCCTCTTACTCCAGATCTATGTCCTCTAGTTTTATCTATCTCTGACAAGGGAGAAACTTTCCTGTAGCCTACCCTATTATTCACCATCCTTTTTAAATCCACACTTAATGTCCTCTGCTCAAGGAAACTCAGACCTAGATTCCGCAGTATCTGTTCCAAACTATTTATTAACTACAGGACAGTGCATCTTACATCAGTGTAGGGAAATCCTGGAGAAAATCCTATGGGACCTGATTTATGTTCACTTGGAAAGACAGCAACTGAATGGGGATGGTCAGAATAGCCTTTACAGGGATATCCTGTCTCTTGTCTCTCGGGAGGGTTTTGACAGGTGCCAGACAAAGGATTATTTGAAGTATTATACCGGCATGAAATCAAATTTCATTTATGGACAGAAAACAGAGATTAGGAATGGAGAGTCAGTTTCAGGATTAGTAGTCGCTAGATCAGCCCTGGGTCCCAGCTATTCAGTCAGTTGATTTATTTGACTTATTCAAGGACTGCTGGCCGCACATTGCCCTCAGGAGGTGGGGGTGAGCTGCCTCCTTGAACCACAACAGTTCTTCTGATGTGGGATGGTTTTCCAGGATGTAGACCCAGTGACAGGGAAGGAATGATGAGGTATTTCCAGGTCAGGATGGTGTGTAGCTTGCAGGGCAACTTCCATAGAAGCCTCTTGCAGTAAGAAGGTCTCATTCTACGTTGGGGAGCTTGTTTTATACATTTCCTTAATCTGCCTACATATCTGTTCCTCAATGTCCCAGTGGCTATTGCAAATTCTGCAGTATAATCCCATCAGAGTGATTGCACCTTTCTTATTTTTGAGTTCCTCCCGCACATAATCAGTGGCAGAGCCCTCTGAGTGCAACTGTGATATTGTCCCTGGTGTGACAAGAATACACATAAAATTAAGATGTTTGCTGGCCTGGGTTAGCATCAGTGACATCAGCAGTTGGTCTGCCACCTGCCCTCAGGGGAAGGAGAGATAAGGAACAATGGAGCAGCGTCTGGAGATGTGTAATGAAGGGACGGGGGAGAGAGAGCTGTCTGGAGCGGCTCCCCCCTTTGAACCCTGAACTGTTTGAAGTGATGGACAGGCGATACCCCAGCAGGGGGATAAAAAGGGACAGGTTCGCTAAGGCAGGACACACACGCCACCCGAGGTAACGAGACCCTGGAAGCGGTGCGCCTCTCACGAGTGGGTGAGAAGTACCAGACAACGACCAGGGTGGAAAGGTACGATCAGCGGGAACCCGGTGTGTGTCCGCCCTTGCCTGGGTTCCGGGTTCACTGCAGAGGATCGACCGCATCTGGAGGAGGGATCACAGTCGGTGACCTCAGGTGACATCACCAAGGACCCGCCCAAAAGCTGCTTGTGAGCCATCTTGCCGGTCTGTGAGTGAAGCTGTGCTGAATGATCAGTCGTTCCTATTCTCTGTCTCTCTTCCCCCACCTTGTCCATCGCCATGGCCACGATTACTGCGAACTGAACTACTAAACTGGACTGAACTTTGAGTCACTTTTAAATTTGGTCATTTACCCCTAGACAACGATAGAGCTTGATTGATGCTGTTATCTTAATTCTGTGCACATGTGTGGTTAACATTGCTGAACTGTTGCATTTATTATCCTTTCGATTACTGTGTTGCTTGTTTCTTTAATAAAACTTTCTTAGTTCTAGTAATCCAGACTCCAACTGAGTGATCCATTTCTGCTGGTTTGGCAACCCAGTTACGGGGTACGTAACACTGGTTATAGCAAAACAAGCCCCTTTCTTCCCTTCCAACCACCCACTTACATGTACACATACAAACACACACACACACAATTACCTACCCCAGGATAGGCTTCTGAGTCTCTGGCAGAATTGCATCCTTGCAGGCAACAACCCTCCAACTTCCCCAGTCGTCTGAGAGTCGTAGTCCCAGGGCTTCTGGACTTCTGACTAATCTCCGGGCTTTGATCTTTGGTGTTAACCCCAGGTCTAGCTGGTGACAGGATCCTCGACTCCAGGCCGCAAACTCTGGACTCGCTGACTCACGTACCGAGGGGTCAACTGCCCTCGTGCCACCTGCTCACACAGACATCCAGTCCTGGGACTTGCTGACTTAGATGGTCCCGCTGATCTGGGAGGGCTACCAGTCCTCATTCTTGCTGGTCCTCATCCACAGCGTTTGCCAGCCCAACATCAATGGATGTCCTTTGTCACACACCCACGCTGTCAGCTTTCCAGTGAAAGCTGAGACTCCAGCCTGATTTCTAACTCTTTCACATCCCTATCTCTAAACCCTAATCTCACCTCTAACTCCCCAACACCCCTGTCCTTAAACCCTAACGTGACCCCTAACTTCACTCCTGAACCCAGAACCATCCCTGTGAGCTTAAGAAACAACTAAGTTAAAGCTGTGATCTTGATAGAGACCTCTCTCCACCAAGTCTCTATAATGGCCACAAAATCATAGTTCCGTGTACTGATCCATGTTCTGAATTAATCACCCTTATACTTAATACTCCTGGCATTAAAATAGACACTTAAGTCCACCTTTCCTGTGACGTTACTCCTGCCTGTCCTTCCTTTCAGACTTACTGGCCGTGACATCTATGTTCCTCTCAATCGCTCCACTTTCTGACTTGCGCACTGGTTCCCACTACAAACTACTTTAGACTCTCCTGAGTAACACCCACAAACCTTCTGGCTAAGGTTTTAAATCCCCTGCTGTTGAAGTGTTCTCGTACAGGTCACCCCTATACCTAAAGACCCAAAGGTACATAAGTCACTCTGACCAGAGGAACTGCACCCTAGGGTTCTGAAAGGGATAGTGTTAGAGATTGTGGTGGCATTAGAAATGATCTTTCAAAAATCATTGGACTCTGACATGGTGAAAGGAGGAAGGCAGCAGAAAGGAAATTGCAGACCAGTTAGCCTGACCTCAGTGCCTGGGAAGATGTTGGGGTCAATTGTTAAGGATGAGGTGATGGAGTACTTGGTGACACAGAACAAGATAGTACAAAGTCAGCATGACACATAAACAATGCTGGTGAATGCAACGGGCATGGTTTCCTTCAGGGAAAATCCTGCCTGACGAACCTGTTGGAATTCTTTGAGGAGATTACAAGTATGATAGATAAAGGAGATGTAGTGGAAGTTGTATATTTGGACTTTCAGATGGCCTTTTTCAAGGTGCCACACATGAGGCTGCTTACCAAGTTAAGAGCCCATGGTATTACAGGAAAGTTACTGACATGGTTAGAGCATTGGCTGACTGGTAGGAGGCAACGAGTGGGAATAAAAGGATGCTTTTCTGGTTGGCTGCGTGTGACTAGTGGTGTTCAGCAGGGGTCAGTATTGGGATGGCTTTTTACATTGTATATCAATTATTCAGATGATAGAAACATAGAAAACCTACAGCACAATACAGGCCCTTCGGCCCACAAAGTCATGCTGAACATGTCGCTACCTTAGAAATTACTAGGCTTACCCATAGCCCTCCACACTATCCACAACACCCCCAAACCTTCGTGTCATCAGCAAACTTACTAATCCATCCCTTCACTTCCTCAGCCAGGTCATTTATAAAAATCACGAAGAGTAAGGGTCCCAGAACAGATCCCTGAGGCACACCACTGGTCACCAACCTCCATGCAAAATATGACCTATCTACAACCACTCTTTGCCTTCTGTGGGCAAGCCAGTTCTGGATCCACAAAGCAATGTCCCCTTGGATCCCATGCCTCCTCACTTTCTCAATAGGCCTTGCATGGTGTACCTTATCAAATGCTTTGCTAAAATCCATTTCCACTACATCTACTGCTCTACCTTCATCAATGCATTTACTCACATCCTCAAAAAATTCAATCAGGCTCGTAAGGCACAACCTGCCCTTGACAAAGCCATGCTGACTATTCCTAATCATATAATACCTTTCCAAATGTTCATAAATCCTGCCTCTCAGGATCTTCTCCATCAACTTACCAACCACTGAAGTAAGACTCATTGGTCTATAATTTCCTGGGCTACCTCTACTCCCTTTCTTGAATAAGGGAACAACATTCGCAACCCTCCAATCCTCCAGAACCTCTCCCGTCCCCATTGATGATGCAAAGATCATTGCCAGAGGCTCAGCAATCTCTTTCCTTGCCTCCCACAGTAGCCTGGGGTACATCTCATCCGGTCCCAGCGACTTATCCAACTTGATGCTTTCCAAAAGATCCAGCACATCCTCTTTCTTAATATCTACATGCTCAAGCTTTTCAGTCCGCTGCAAGTCATCACTACAATCACCAAGATCCTCTTCTGTAGTGAATACTGAAGTATTGATTAAGTACCTCTGTTATTTCCTCTGGTTCCATACACACTTTCCCACTGTCATACTTGATTGGTCCTATTCTTTCAGGTCTTATCCTCTTGCTCTTCACATACTTGTAGAATGCCTTGGGGTTTTCCTTAATCCTGCCTGCCAGGGCCTTCTCATGGCCCCTTCTGGCTCTCCTAATTTCCTTCTTAAGCTCCTTCTTGTTAGCCTTATAATCTTCTAGATCTCTAACATTACCTAGCTCTCTGAACATTTTGTAAGCTTTTCTTTTCTTCTTAACTAGATTTATTACAGCCTTTGTACACCACGGTTCCTGTATCCTACCATAAATTCCCTGTCTTATTGGAACGTATCTATGCAGAACTCCACACAAATATCCCCTGAACATTTGCCACATTTCTACCGCACTTTTCCCTGAGGACATCTGTTCCCAATTTAAGCTTCTAATTTCCTGCCTGATAGCCTCATAATTCCCCTTACTCCAATTAAATGCTTTTCTAACTTGTCTGTTCCTATCTCTCTCCAATGCTATTGTAAAGGAGATAGAATTATGATCACTTTCTCCAAAATGTTCTCCCACGGAGAGATCTGAGGTTAATTTCCCAATACCAAATCAAGTAGTCTCTCCTCTTGTAGGCTTATCTACGTATTGTGTCAAAAAACCTTCCTGAATACACCTAACAAACTCTACCCCATCTAAACCCCTTGATCCAGGGACATGCCAATCGATATTTTGGAAATTAAAATCTCCCATCACGACAACTCTGTTATGATTACACCTTTCCAGGATCTGTTTCCCTAATTGCTCCTTGATATCTTTGTTACTATTGGGCGGCCTATAAAAAGCACCCAGTAAAGTTATTGACCCCTTCCTGTTCCTAACCTCCACCCATAGAGACTCCATAGACATCCACCTTTTCTGCAGCCATGACACTATCTCTGATCAACAGTGCCATGCCCCCACCTCTTATGCCTCCCTCCTTGTCCTTTCTGAAACATCTAAAACTCGGCACTTGAAGTAACCATTCCTGTCCCTGAGCCATTCAAGTCTCTGTAATGGCCACCACATCATAGTTCCAAGTACTGATCCACGCTCTAAGCTCATCCGCTTTGTTCACAATACTCCTTGCGTTAAAATAGACACATCTCAAACCGTTGGTCTGAGCGCGTCTCTTCTCTATCACCTGCCTATCCTCCCTCACACACTGTCTCCAAGCTTTCTCTATCTGTGAGCCAACCACCTCTTTCCCAGTCTCTTCAGTTTGGTTCCCACCCCCCAACAATTCTAGTTGAAATTCTCCCCAATAGCCTTAGCAAACCTCCCCGCCAGGATATTGGTCCCCCTGGGATTCAAGTGCAACCTGTCCTTTTTGTAGAGGTCACACCTGCCCCAAAGGAGGTCCCAATGATCCAGAAATCTGAATCCCTGCCCCCTGCTCCAATCCCTCAGCCACATATTTATCCTCCACCTCATTCTATTTCTATCTTCACTGTCGTGTGGGACAGGCAGTAATCCCGAGATTACTACCTTTGTGGTCCTGCTTCTCAACTTCCTTCCTAACTCCCTGTAGTCTGTTTTCAGAACCTCTTCCCTTTTCCTACCTATGTCATTGGTACCAATATGTACCACGACCTCTGGCTGTTCTCCCTCCCACTGCAGGGTATCTTGGACGCGATCTGAAGCATCCCGGCCCCTGGCACCTGGGAGGCAACCTACCATCCGAGTTTCTTTCCTGCATCCACAAAATCACCTGTCTGACCCCCTAACTATAGAGTCCCCTACACTACTGCCTTCTTCTTCCTTTCCCTGTCTTTCTGAGCCACGGGGCCGGACTCTGTGCCAGAGGCTTGGCCACTGTTGCTTCCCCCAGGTAGGCTGTCCCCGCCAACAGTACTCAAACAGGAGTACTTATTGTCAAGGGGTACAGCCACAGGGGTACTCTCCAGTACCTGATTCTTCCCCTTCCCCCTCCTGACTGTTAGCCACTTGTCTGTCTCCTGTGACCCCGGTGTGACCACCTGCCTATAACTCCTTTCTATCACCTCCTCTATGGAATAAAGCCACCTATGGAATAGATAGCTTTGTTGCCAAGTTTGCAGATAATACAAAGATTGGTGGAGGGGCAGATAGCGTTGAGGAAACAGGTAGGATGCAGAAGGACTTAGACAGATTAGGAGAATGGGCAAGAAAGTGGCAAATGAAATACAATGTTGGAAAATGCATAGTCATGCACTTTGGTAGTAGAAATAAATGTGTAGACTATTTTCTAAACAGGGAGAAAATCCAAGAATCTGAGATGCAGAGGGACTTGGGAGTCCTTGTGCAGAACACTCTAAAGGTTAACTTGCAGGTTGAGTTGGTGGTGAGGAAGGCAAATGCCATGTTAGCACTCATTTCAAGAGGTCTAGAATACAAGAGTAGGGATGTGATGCTGAGGCTTTATAAGGCACTGGCAAGGCCTCACCTTGAGTATTGTGAACAGTTTTGGGCCCCTCATCTTAGAAAAATGTGCTGGCATTGGAGGGGGTCCAGAGGAGGTTCACAAGGATGAATTACAGGAATGAAAGGGTTATCATATGAGGAATGTTTGATGGCTCTGGGTCTGTACTCGCTGGAATTCAAAAGGATGAGGGGGGATCTCATTGAAACCTTTTGAATATTGAAAGGCCAAGACAGAGTAGATGTGGAAAGGATGTTTCCCATGGTGGAAGAGTCTAGGACAAGAGGACACATGATTTCTTACCCCTTTCTACCTATGTCGTTAGGTAGTTCTGCATGATCTATGGCTCCTTACTCAATCCCTTGAAAGCATTCTGCAGGTACTCTGAGACACCCTTGACCCTAGCACCCAGGAGGCAACACACCATCTTTGTAAAAGGGCAGTACACTGTCAGTGAAAAGACCTTCACAGTTGATATACAGATGGATCAGGGATTCATGTCTTTGGCTCCCTGAATGTGGCTGCACAGGTAGATAGGGTGGGAAAGAAAGCATGTACCCTGCTTGCCTTTGTTAGCCGAGGTATTGAGTTCAAGACTCGGGAATTTATGTTGCAGCTTTATAAATGCCGGTTTGGCTGCATCTGGAGTATCACCTTCAGTTGTAGTCACCTCATTGCAGGAAGGATGTGGAGGCTTTGGAGAGCATGCAGTGTTGCCTGAATTAGAGGGTACGTACTACAAGCAAAGGTTGAAGAAACGTGAACAGCACACACAAAATGCAATAATAAGGGTTGATGAAAAGTTGCTAAATTTCTTTATCCTCCTGAGGAAGTAGAGGTGTTGATGAGTTTTCTTGGTATTAACATGGTTAGACCAGCACAGGTGATTGGCGATGTTCATTTCTACAGCTCGAATCTCTTCACCTTCTCAACCTCAGCGCCATTGATGTAGACAGGAACATGTGCAGCATGTGGATGGCATTATTGAAATGTCAAACCTGGTTTCCATTTAACATGGGGTTATCAAGCTTAAACCTTCCTGTGCTGATTCACATGGTGTGTAGGATGTGTTCCTGAACAAAGTCCCTCCTGGCCTGTTTTTCCCACAATTCAGTTAAACCTGGGATGTTTTACCTGACAGAAAATGTAAGGCTATCCTGAGCTGCCAAGATTATCAGGGACATTGTTGATGCACCTACTCACATTCACATGTTAAGAGATTGTCGGATTATGATGAAGGGTCTCGGCCTGAAACAGCGACTGTGTATTCGTTTCCATAGATGCTGCCTGGCCTACTGAGTTCCTGCAGCATTTTGTGCGTTTTAGGAAGACTGTTTTCACTGAGGTTGGTGGGACTACAACCAGAGGTCATAGGTTAAAGGTGATGGGTAAGAAGTTTAAGGGGAACATGAGGGGAACCTTCTTCACCCAGAGGGTTGTGAGACTGTGGAACGAGCTGCCAGCACAAGTGGTGTGTGTGAGCTTGATTTCAATGTTCAAGAGAAGTTTGGATAGGTACAGGGATAGTAGGGGTATGGAGGGCGATGGTTCCGGTGCAGGTCATTGGGAGTAGGCAACTTAAATGGTTTTGGCAAGGATTAGAAGGACCAAAGGGCCTGTTTCTGTGCTGTACTTCTCTCTGACTCTAAGACTACATTGAGGGGAACTTAAAACAAAGCAGCTTTGCCCAAGTGTCACTCCAGTAAATGTTTCGTTTGCATTTCCTTCAAGGACTGAATGCTTTTTCAAAAATGTGTGGCCCAGTGGGACTGAACTTGTGTCTGACAGGGTCTACAAGTGTGTAATAGTGTGTACTGTTTAATATTAACAAGGAATGTTTTTATTTCACCAGACGTTGCTGCCAATGCAGAATGAGTTCCTGGTGGAGACCAGATACCTGCACAATCCCACAGCAGGGACCATACAGTTTGTTTCCTCTTTGCCACCTCTGACACCTGCTGCAGACCCCTCCAGTTATCAGGTCCCACCAGTGATTCACTGGTTACATCAACTTCCACTGGGACCAACGCGGATAGATCGTGGAACCATATTCTTCACTCCATATTAATCCAGCTACACAGATTGGCTGTTTGCCAGCAGTGGGAAATATTAATTCTGATCCAGTATATCCAGTTCCTGGGATTATACTGGGAGTGCAGATCAAGCTGGCAGTGTGGAATATTGAGCCTTCAATGATGGACTCCAAACCAAATGGAAACACTCTCTTTTCTGCAGACGTATTAGTCAGGATTCTGATGGTACTCTTTTCCACCACGGCGGGACATTTCTCTGAACATGGGGCACAAGGTCTGGCCCTTGCAGCAGTTCCACCACAGCGACTATTCCATGTATCAAAGACATGCAAATTTCCTCTAGCTCTTAGCTGGCTGTATTTGGAGCTCTGTCCTAATGACTTGTCAATTGTTGGTAACTCAAGCTCCCTCAGAAAATCTGAAATGGGATTCCCAGTCCATCCTGGATGAGACGAGGGTGGGTGCTCACCACTGATCAGAAACCCAATTCTATTAGCTACACACACTGTCTGACCCAGCAAGTCAGAGACTTGTGTCAGGTGGTCATTGACAGAATATTCGCCAAATGTCTAGAGAGGTGCAACTCTAACAACATTCAAGAAATTTGACACCATCCAAACCATTTGATTGCTGTCGTCAATGAACAACCTTAAAAACTTTTTGTGGTCAAGTGTTCTTCACCATCACTTCCCAAACCTAGAAGCTCAGCAGCCATCCAGATATACACCAGTCACCCAACACACATGATCAGCTCATTTGAAAGTCCACCACTGTCCCTTCACTGCTGAGAGAAGCTGTGGTACTCCCTATCAACAGAAGCAGAAATATTACTGGGACTGCAAAGTGCTGACTGTTTATTCATTTCCATAGATGCTGTCTGACCTGCTGAGTTCCCGCAGCATTTTTCTGGATTTCCAACTTCTGCAAAATCTCTTGCTGTTAAGTGCTCCATCCCTCCTAAGGGAGCACCGCGACTGCTCAATTATCGACAGTCTTGTGATTTTAAAACTAAACCAGTTGAGATCAGCCAAGATCAGCTTGAGGAGTAAGAAATTAGTCAGAAATTATTGATATTTGCTTTGCAGTAAAAACCAACTAATCTAGCATGCAGTGGACCAGGTGGCACTGGATTTGCAGATTTTCTGGACTCTTGGACTTTATCCATTAATATTTCAACACATTCTTCATTCACTTTATTTTAAGGTGTTACACAGTGGAAAAATACATTTTCCAGTGAATTGGTGAGTTTGAAGAGAACACAGGAAGCGGGGCCCCAGGAAGAAACATGGATGGTTTGCCAGTGCACATCATTCCTAACTTCCACCCACAGAGACTCCATCAACAATCCCTCCATGGCGTCCACCTTTTCTGCAGCCATGACACTATCTCTGATCAACAGTGCCACGCCCCACTTCATTTGCCTCCCTCCCTGTCCTTTCTGAAACATCTAAATCCCGGCACTTGAAGTAACTGTTCCTGTCCTTCAGCCACCCAAGTCTTAGTAATGGCCACAAGGTTATGGCTCCAAGTACATTTTCCAACATTTTTATTAAATTTCATATACACAAATACAGAATTCATAAGGATACTTATTATAAATCAAAATAAGGTAGCACAAAATGCACTATATATAAATCACACAGATACAATCATGGTATCCCATATTAATGATTAATCAAATAAAATAAATTGAATTATTAAATACAATAATATGGTTAATTACATTATTTAAAAAATCTACACCCACTACCAAGACAAAGCTGGTTGGTAAAAAAACAAAAGAAAAAAAGAGTACTTTACCTTATTGTGTTTTATAATAATAGCCCAGATCTATATTTTAATAACAATAACAATTCGAAGATTTTTAAAGTAGTTCAGAAAGGGTCCCCATAGCATTTGAAAATCTTGATTAGAATCAGAAATCGAACAACAAATCCTCTCTGAATTTAAACATGACACAACATTGCATAACCATTGAGCATGTGTGGGGGAGGGGCAACCTCCTAATATTTAAGCAAGATCGCCCTCCTAGCCATAAGAGAAATAAAAGTCAATACCCACAAATGAGAAGGCTCCAAAATTATCTCTTACTATCTCTTCTTTCATTTAGTCCTGACGAAGGGTCTCGGCCCGAAACATCGACTGTACCTCTTCTTATAGATGCTGCCTGGCCTGCTGCGTTCACCAGCAATTTTTATGTGTGTTGTCCAAAATTGTAGCTCTTTCTTTCCTCAACAATACCAAATAAGGCAGTCAAACGATTGGGCTTAAAATTAACTTTAAAAAGTACAGAAAAAATTTGGAATACATCTTTCCAATATTTTTCAAGGCTCGAACATGACCAAAAGATATGAATTAATGAAGCCTCTCTATTATTACATCTGTCACAATTAGGAGATATATCTGCAATAAAACTAGAGAGCTTGTCTTTAGACATATGAGTCCTATGTACCACTTTAAATTGTAGGAGGGAATGACGAGCACAATAATGATGAAGAATTAACCATTTTGAAAACAGCCCTCCAGGCCTCATCAGATAATGAAGTCTGTAAATCCTTTTCCCAATCTTTTTTTAATTTTGTCTAAAGGAGCCATTCTCAGTCCCAACAACAGACCATAAATATAAGATATTGGACCATTATCAAAATGTTTCAAATTAAAAATTACACCTATTATGTTCTTATCCAGGCTGGTAGGAAATATATGCGGTTTAGATCTTAAAAAAAATCTCTAATCTGTAGATATCAAAAAAAGTGGGTATTTGATAAGTTATATTTCACTGAGAGCTGCTCTAAAGAAGAAAGACTGCCTCCAACAAACAGATCCTGAAATCGTTTAATGCCTAATCTATCCCATTCTCTAAAAAACAGATCGGTCGTAGATGGTTTAAAAAAAAATTAGAAAAAATAGGACTAGAAGGGGAAAATCTCAATAAACCGAAGTGTTTTCTAAACTGTAGCCAGATCCTCACTGTGTGTTTAACCACCAAACTGTCAGTTAATTTATTTAAAGATAAAGGAAGAGAGGATCCAAGAAGAGAAATAATAGAAAATTTCTTAACAGAATTGGCTTCCAAAAAGACCCATATTGGACAGTCCTCACAATTACTATAATATAACCAGAATGTAAGATTTCGTATGTTAATTGCCCAATAATATAAACCTAAAATTGGGTAGAGCAAGGCCTCCATTCTTTTAAATTTTTTGATGTGGGCTTTATTTAATCGGGGTTTTCTGTTCTTCCATATATAGGAAGAAAGAATCGAATCTAAAGAATCAAAAAAAGAGTTAGGAATAAATGGCTCCAAGTCCTGTTCCGTGCTCTAAGCTCAACCGCTTTGTTCACAACATTCCTTGCGTTAAAATAGACGCAACTCAAACCTTCGGTCTGAGCGCGTCCCTTCTCTATCACCTGCCTATCCTCCCTCTTGCACTGTCTACAAGCTTTCTCTATTTGTGAGCCAGCTTCCTCTTCCCCAGTCTCTTCGGTTCAGTTCCCACCCCCCAACAATTCTAGTTTAAACTCTCCCCAGTAGCCTTGGCAAACCTCCCCACCAGGATATTGGTCCCCTCTGGGATTCAAGTGCAACCCATCCTTTTTGTACATGTAACACCTGCCCCAAAAGAGGTCCCAATGATCCAGAAAGCTGAATCCCTGCCCCCTGCTCCAATACCTCAGCCACGCATTTATCTTCCACCTCATTCTATTCCTATTCTCACTGTCGCGTGGCACAGGCAATAATCCCGAGATTACTAACTTTGCGGTCCTGTTTCTCAACTTCCTTCCTAAATCGCTGTAGTCGGTTTTCGGGACCTCTTCCCTTTTCCTACCTATGTCATTGCCACCAATATGTACCACGACCTCTGGCTGTTCTCTCTCCCACTGCAGGTTATCTTGGACGCATTCTAAAACATCCCGGACCCTGGCACCTGGGAGGGAAACTACCATCTGAGTTTCTTTCCTGCGTCCACAGAATCGCCTGTCTGACCCCCTAACTATAGAGTCCCCTGTCACTGCTGTCATCCTCTTCCTTTCCCTACCCTTCTGAGCTACAGGGCCAGACTCTGTGCCAGAGGCATGGCCACTGTTGCTTCCCCCAGGTAGGCTGTCCCCCCCAACAGTACTCAAACAGGAGTACTTATTGTCAAGGGGTACAGCCACAGGGGTACTCTCTAGTACCTGACTCTTCCCCTTCCCCCTCCTGACTGTGACCCACTTGTCTGTCTCCCGTGGCCCCGGTGTGACCACCTGCCTATAACTCCTTTCTATCACCTCCTCGCTGTCCCTAACCAAGCGAAGGTCATCGAGCTGCATCTCCAGTTCCTTAACTCGGTCCCTTAGGAGCTGCAGCTCGACACACCTGGTGCAGATACGGCCATCCGGGAGGCTGGGAGAATCCAGGACCTCCCACATCTGACACCAAGCACAGAAAACTGGCCTCACATTCATACTACTTCCTTTCTGCAATTAACACAGGTAAACCTACCTCGCCTCTTCCCGTTACCGCCTAAGCCTGTTGAGCCAAAGCCCTATCACTCTGCCATCTCTCACTCCACTGCCCGCTCCGAACCCTGCCCACTGGATATGGTGGCCTTTTTAAATCTTTCGCTCTCTACCGGCTGACGTCACGCACCTGCGCAGTCTCAGCTCTCTTTTACCCCGAGTAGTAAAACCAGCTATTCATTTCTTTTCTTTTTAAATCTTTTTATTAATTATTATTGAAAATCAACAACAGAGAAAAATACATCAAAATAATCAAGATAACATATCCATATGTAGAGTAAAAGTTAAACTATCAACCAGGCTAAACAGTATATCAATAATAATCAAAAAACAAAGTATTTAAGCTTTTTTTTTAATGGAAAAAAAAGAAGGAAAAAAAAGAACCCCTACTAACTAAAACAGAGAAAACCCCCTAATAACTTAAAAAAAAGGGGAAAAAAACCCATTTGGAGCACAAACCCGGAGCTATGCGCCATACAAGCTTCCATAGTAAAAAAGACATCAAACCACCAACCAAATTCATATAACCAAGCATCAGAAAAGGACCTTCTTAATTAACTCAAGTCAAATAGTAATAACGGGCAAAAGAGCCCCACCTTTTCTCAAAGTCATATTTAGGATCAAAAGTTCGACTTCTAATTTTTTTCCAAACTAAGACATAATATCACCTGAGAGAACCATTGTATCAAAGTGGGAGCAGAGGCATCTTTCCATTTTAATAAAATAGCCCTTCTAGCCAATAATGTGACTAATACAATTACATATTGGTCAGATATAGAAATACCGTGAATGTGTTGAGGAATTATACCAAACAAAGCTGTCAATTTATTAGGTTGTAAATTGATACTTAAAGCTTTAGAGATTATAGAAAAAATAGATTTCCAAAATTGTTTCAATACAGAACATGACCAAAACACATGTGTCCATGTAGCTATCTCAGTTTTGCATCTATCACACTGATTATTTACATTAGGAAAAATTTTAGACCATCTCTCCTCTGTCAAATAATAACGATGTACAATTTTAAATTGAATTAGAGAATGACTGGCACAAATTGAAGAAGAGTTAACCAGCTTCAAAGTTCGCAACCAATCCTCTGTTATCAAGGTCATATTAAGCTCTCTTTCCCAATCCTGCTTGATCTTAAGTAAAGGATAATTGTCCTGTTGTAATAGTAAGTTGTAAATTTTCCCAATAAAGCCTTTCACTAAAGGGTTCATTTTTAAAATAATGTCTAACAGGTCAGAATCTTGTATATATGGAAAATTACTTAAATATTCTTGTAAAAAATGTCTGACCTGAAGATATTGCAAAACATGTGAATATGAGAGAGAGTATTCAGTTACTAATTTCTTAAAGGATATCAATCGACCTTCTTGAAACAAGTCCATAAAGGAAAAAATTCCTTTATTCCTCCAAAGAGAAAAGGTAGGATCATTAAGTGAAGGTTTAAATAAATAGTTTCGATAAATTAAACTAAGAAGGTTAATTTTTTTAAGATTAAAAAACTTACGAAATTGATACCAAATTCGTAATGATTGATCATAGAATTTATATTTAGAATAGAAATTTTGGCTAATTGTACAGGTAAAGGAGCTCCTAATAACGAAGCTAAATGAAATTGTTTCACAGTTTTCAATCCAAGTCAACCCAGGATGGTTGTTCTTATCGGTCCAACACAACCAAGAACACGCATAACGTATATTAACCACCCAATAATACATTCTTAAATTAGGCAAAGTAAGACCTCCATCCTTTTTTAATTTTTGTCATTGACATTTTCCAATTCTTGGTCTTTTATTATTCCAAACAAAAGATGAAATAATAGAGTCAACTTGATCAAAAAAACTTCTTAGTCAGAAAAATAGGAATGTTTTGAAATACATATAAAAATTTTGGTAAAATCATCATTTTAACTGCATGAATTCGACCTACTAAGGAAAGTGTAAGTGGATTCCATCTAGAAAAAAATTGCTTCATAAAATCCACTAAGGGAACTAAATTAGCTCTATAAAGGTCTCCATAATTTTTAGTAATGGTAATACCTAAATATTTAAAAGAATTCGTAACTTTTAAAGGAATGTTATATAGAAGCGGAATCATTTAAAGGAAATAATTCACTTTTATGCAAGTTTAATTTATATCCTGAAAACAATCCAAATTCATTTAATAATTTCAATAAACTAGGAATAGATTCTTCGGAATATAAACCAAAAGATCATCTGCATAAAGGGAGATCTTATGAATAGTCCCATTTATAGAAATTCCTTGAATATTTTTAGCTTCACGAAGTGCAATAGCCAAGGGTTCCAACATCAAGTTAAATAACAGAGGGCTTAACAGACATCCTTGTCTCGTACCCCGAGAAAGTTGGAAAAAGGGATAACAGTTATTAGTGATAACAGTGGCAATAGGGCTTTTATATATCAATCTAATCCATTTATTAAAATTAGTACCAAAGCTAAATTTCTCTAAAACTTTAAATAGATATTTCCATTCAACTCTATCAAATGCCTTTTCAGCATCTAGAGAAACAACACATTGGGGAGTCTTAGAGAGGGATGAGTATATAATATTTAACAATCTCCGAGTATTAGGAAAAGAATAACGGCCTTTTATAAAACCTATTTGATCCTGAGAGATTATTTTTGCTAATATATTCTCCATCCAATTAGCCATTATTTTTGAAAGAATTTTGGCATCCACATTTAATAATGAGATAGGTCTATATGAAGCACAATCAGTAGGATCTTTATCTATCTTAAGGATTAAGGAAATAGAAGCTTCATAAAATGTGGAAGGTAACTCTCCTGACATAAAAGAATCTTTAAGCATTTCTAACATATAAGGAGTAAGCAAATGTTCAAATTTTTTATAAAATTCTACAGTAAAACCATCCAATCCAGGAGCTTTACCAGATTGCATTGAAAGAATAGCTTTCTGAATTTCTCTTTCAGTAAAAGGAGCATCAAGAATTTGCTGATCTTCAACAGATATTCTAGGAAAATCAATCTTTTGTAAAAAGGCACACATATTAGAAGGGTCAGCTGGAAACTGAGATTTATAAAGTTCACTGTAATAGTCTTGAAAAATTTTATTAATATCTTCATAATTAGAAGCTAAACTACCATCTCTCTTACGAATTTTTAAAATTTGTCTTTTACCTCTAACTGCTTTAAGTTGAGATGCTAATAGCTTGTTACTTTTATCTCCAGACATATAAAATTGACTTTTTAATTTAAGCAAATTTCTTTCAATCGGATAAGTTAATAGTAAATTATATTGAGATTGAAGTTCAACCCTTTGTTTAAATAGATCAACATTAGGAGAAACTGCATAAGTACTATCTAGATCTTTAATTAGTTTGGAAATTTTATCCAATTCTATTTTTGTCTGTTTCTTAAGTTTAGCCAAATAAGATATTATCTGACCTCGCAAATATGCTTTGAGTGTATTCCATATAATCAATTTCGAAACATCTCCCGTATTATTGAAAAGAAAGAAATCTTTTATCTGAATCTCTATAAATTTAACAAAGTCTGAGCTTTGTAATAAATTTTCTGGAAAGTGCCAAGGCAAGTTTACATTACTAACATCATTTAACTCAAAAGTTAAACTTAAAGGCGCATGATCTGAGACTGCAATCGCATCATATTCACATTTCTGAACTTCGGACAAAAATCGGAAATCAGCTATAAAATAATCAATTCTCGAATATTTATTATGAACATGTGAATAAAAAGAATAATCTCTGTCATTAGGATGTAAATTCCTCCAGATTTCTATCAAACCATAATCAGTTAAAAAGGAATTAATAAGTGTTGCCGAACGACTCAGAAACTGCTGATTGGTTGAACTTTTGTCAATCAAAGGATTTAAGCAACAGTTGAAGTCACCTCCCATTAGCAGCATATATTCATTTAAGTCTGGTAATAAACCAAATACATTTTTAAAAAAAGAAGGGTCATCTATATTAGGTCCATATAGATTAACCAGGACCATTTTTTTATTACAAGTAGTTCCTTTAATAATTAAAAATCTACCATTATTATCTGAAACAATGTCTTCTTGAATAAATAAAATATTAGATTTAATAAAAATAGATACTCCCTTTGTTTTATTTTGACAAGTAGCATGATACTGAAGGCCCTTCCATGTTTTAAAAAACCTATTTTGATCGCCCGTTCTGATATGCGTTTCTTGACCAAAAATTATATCGGGCTGGAATCGATCAATAACTTTAAAAGTCTTCCTTCGTTTAATAGGGTGATTCCAGCCACATACATTCCAACTAATAACGTTTATCTGTTTAACTACCATTGGATATTATTCTGAACATGACAATACATGCATACCATCTCGGGCTAATCAAAGATGGCGTTGATGAACATAACCCAGTAGAAAATGCACATGCTCCGGAACTCCATAATGGGACAAAATACAAAAGTTGTGTGTGAAACAAAAATCCCACAATAAACCCCAAGATACAAAAATACCCCCAGACATCCCATCATCCCCAAGGAAGAAAATCCAGTGAAAGAAAGAAAGAGCTGGAACGCATCCCCAAGAAAAAAGACATAAGAACGGGGTTCCGCGTGCCGCTCAGTTTAAATAATGATTAAAAGTTTTTTCTTCCAATTCCCCCCTCCCCCTTACAAAGAAAATACGTAAATACGTAAAATAAGATTTAAAAAAAAAGCCCAGCAAAGGAAAAAATATTTATACTTAATCAGTAAACATAAGCTAAAAGAATGCAACGACAGTCTCCAAAGGCGCCAAAACAATACTATTAACCCAAACAGTTTAATCTCTAAAGAGAGAAAAGCCGTGCCATTATTCTTTAACTTACTACCTTATTTAACAAAAGAATTAAAGCTAATTGTCTATTACTAAACACTCCAAAAAATAAAAAAGCACTATATAAACTGCAAGCAACCTATCACTTAATTAATAAAGAAAAAGCAAAATAGAAACAGATAATCAAACCAGTTCACAATCTATCCGCTGTATTAATTCACTCCGTGTACTAAACAGTCTTCAAGAAAGTTGACTAAAATTGGTCGAGCTTTACCTGACGCAGTGAAAATTCTGTGCACTCTTTCAATATCGAGAGGCTGAGATAGAATATCCGGGAACAGAGATTGAAACATATTGGCAAAATAATCCAATAGATCTCCAGATTCTGAACCTTCCGGAAGACCTAAAATATGAATGTTGTTTCTCCGAGACTTTGTCTCTAAATCGACAATTTTGCGTTGAGCCTGTTCAAGTCGGGTTGAAATATCCGCAATCTGACATTTCGATTCTTTAAGCTCAGTATTCAGGGAAAGAATATTTTCCTCAATAGTCTGTAAACTCAGTCGGAACTACTTCAACTCAGAAGTGTTATTATCCATTTTATTATCAAGATCCATCAACATGCGTTCCAAACGCTCAGCCCAGACAGGGCATGTCTTCTGATTTTTCTTTCGAAGTTTTTCCCTTTCCATTGCTGAGTTCAAAAGGCTGTTTTCCACTTCTTAAAGGATACGACATAATAACCGCTATTTCCCTCCAAGATCCAGAAAATAAAAGTTGAATAATTCAAGGATTAAACTGGGGAAAAGGAAGAATTAAAGGCAGCCACAGAATTTGTATGTTACTCCATTGAGCAGCAGGCGGAACTCCCCACTCGCAGCCTTCTTGCTCTGAATCAAAAACCGTTGAAGATTCCTTGCCTTCTTAAGCCTTTTGCGCTCTACTGGCTGACGTTTTGCGCCTGTGCAATCTCGCCTCTCTTTTACCCTGAGTAGTAAAAAACTCCCATTGCTCTGAAAAATCAGCTGTTCATTTGCAGTCTTCTTGCTCCGAATCCTGCAGACTTCATCTGTAGAGTTAAACTGATCAATTCTGTTAAGAAATTTGATTAATATCTCCTGAGCCTCTGGCTAATCTAAATAGCTTCTTCAACCTTCTGGTAGATGTCTTAACTTTGGCCATACTTTTCTATATCTACTACATTTGCTTTATAGGTGTGGCAGTCTCATTATCATTTTAATAGATTTACCATCATTTTTAGGGATCCAACTGTTTCCCTTAGCTTATATTTCCCAAGAAAGACTTTTTTATTATTGCTATAATAAAGAACAAAGTACAGGTCGACCTTCACTAATCTGGCACCATTGGGACCTGAGGAGTGCCGGATTAGTGAAAATGCCGAATTACAGAAGGATCACATTAAGCCAGGGGTCCCCAACCATTTTTGCACTGTGGACTGGTTTAATATTGACAATATTCTTTTTTTTATGTAATATAATTTTGATTGAATTTTCAAAAAGAATACATGAAAAAAAAGAATCTACCCTCCCCCCTCCCCTTAACCCTCCCCCCCCCCATATATAGTCCTACCTAAAAAAGAAGAAAAAGAAAAAAAAGAACTGCCTGGTTATTGGAAGGTTTCCACATGCTCCATGGGATTCAAAATGAATTTGGTATAATTATTCGTTACTTTCCCCAAGTGACCAAATTCTTTATCGGAGCACTTAAATATGCCATCCTATCTTTTATAAATAAGGGCGCCAAATATTCAAAAATGTTATATATTTATCTCTTAAATTATAAGTAATTTTTTCAAGTGGAATAGAACTAGCCATTTCATTATTCCAACGATCCATACTTAAATACGAATCAGATTTCCAAGTAACTGCTATAGTCTTAGCTACTGCCAATGCAATTTTTATAAATTCTTTCTGATATTCATT
Source organism: Mobula hypostoma (assembly GCF_963921235.1). Taxonomy (NCBI): domain Eukaryota; kingdom Metazoa; phylum Chordata; class Chondrichthyes; order Myliobatiformes; family Myliobatidae; genus Mobula; species Mobula hypostoma. The sequence continues at coordinate 15,591,436 of NC_086129.1, read as the reverse complement.
CAATTTAAGTTTCGGTTTTATCCCTTCAATATCACCTAATAAAAATAATACAGGGTTATGTGGAAGTTGAATTGCAGTAATTTGTTCCAATAAGATTCTTAAATTTATCCAAAAGGGTTGAATTTTAAAACAAGACCAAGTAGAATGTAAAAAAGTACCAATTTCTTGATTACACCGAAAACATTTATCAGAAAAATTTGAATTTAATCTATTTATTTTTTGCGGTGTAATATATAATTGATGTAAAAAATTATATTGTACTAATCTAAGTCGAACATTTATTGTATTTGTCATACTGTCAAGACAAAGTCTTGACCAATTTGTTTCATCAATAATAATATTCAGATCTGTTTCCCATTTTTGCTTTGACTTATGGTTTCCTTGTTTAATTGTCTGTTCTTGAATCAAATTATACATACAAGAAATAAATTTTTTAATTTTCCCTTTTTGAATTAAAGTTTCAATTTCATTAGGTTTTGGCAAAAACATTGTTTGACCCAGCTTACCTTTTAAGTAAGCCCTTAATTGAAAGTAACAGAAGAAAGTATTATTAGATATTTTATATTTATCCTTTAATTGTTCAAATGACATCAATATACCTTGTTCAAAACAATCTCCTATAAATTTAATCCCTTTTTGGTACCAATTATATAAAAGTTGATTGTCCATTGTAAAAGGAATAAGTCTGTTTTGAAACAAAGGTCTCCTTGCTAATAGAGATTTCTGTGTTTCATTATCAACATTTATCTTATTCCATAGATCAATCAAATGTGTTAATATAGGAGATTCTTTCTTTTCCCGTATCAATTTAGATTCCCATTTATATATAAAATCTTTAGGGCTATTTTCTCCTATCTTGTCTAGTTCTATTTTAATCCATGCTGGTTTTCGATCATCGAAGAAAGATGCAATAAATCTAAGTTGATTTGCTTTATAATAGTTTTTAAAGTTTGGAAGTTGTAACCCTCCTAACCCAAATTTACATGTCAATTTTTCCAATGATATTCTTGACATTTTACCTTTCCAAAGAAATTTTCTCACACATTTATTTAACTCTTGAAAAAATTTCTGTGGCAATTGTATTGGTAATGTTTGAAACAGATAGTGTAATCTAGGAAATATATTCATTTTTACAACATTGACTACCTACTAATGTTATTGGTAATATCATCCATTTGTCAAGATCTTCTTGAATTTTTTTCAATAGTGGTAAATAATTAAATTTATATAAATTCTTTAGATCATTATCAAGTCTTATACCTAAATATTTTATACCATTTACCGGCCATCTAAATTGGGTTACTAATCGACATTGACTATAGTCTCCTTTAGTAAGAGGTAAAATTTCACTTTTATCCCGATTTATTTTGTAACCTGATACCTTCCCATATTCATCCAATCTAGAAGATAATTTATGTAACGAATATTGTGGATTTATTAAATAGATCAAAACATCATCGGCAAAAAGATTAATTTTATATTCCTCCTGATTAACTCTAAAACCCATAATATCTGGATCAATTTCAATTAGCTCTGCTAATGGCTCTATCGCCAATACAAATAAAGCAGGTGATAGTGGACAACCTTGTCTAGTTGACCTTTTTAACTGGAATGGTGTTGAAATTTGAGAGTTTGTCACCACTTTAGCTTTAGGGTTAGAATTTAAAGTTTTAATCCAATTTATAAAAGATGTTCCTAACCCATATTTTTCTAGTACTTTAAATAAAAAATCCCATTCTAATCTATCAAATGCTTTTTCTGCATCCAAAGCTACTACTATACTCTTCTCATCCCTTTTTTGTGCCAAATGAATTATACTGAGTAGCCGAGTTACATTATCTGCCAATTGTCTATTTTTAATAAATCCTGTTTGATCCATATGTATCAATTTTGGTAAATATTTAGATAATCTATTCGATAAAAATTTTTGCTATTATTTTATAATCCGTATTCAATAAAGAAATAGGCCTATATGATGCTGGTTTCATAGGATCTCTGTCTTTTTTTGGCAATACTATTACAATCGCTGTTGAAAAAGATTCTGGAAGTTTATGTATTTTTTCTGCTTGACGTATTAGTTCCATAAAAAGAGGAAATAATAAATCTTTAAATTTTTTATAAAATTCAGGTGGAAAACCATCTTCTCCTGGAGATTTATTACTTTGGAGTGATCCCAAAGCTTCTTCAACTTCTTTTAATGTAAAAGGCATATCTAATCCCTTCTGTTCTTCCAAATTCAATTTTGGAAGAGAAACTTGTGATAAAAACCTTTCTATCTCATTGACATCATTTTGGGATTCTGATTGATATAATTCAGAATAGAAATTTTTAAAAGTTTCATTTAGTTCAAGAGGTTTATAAGATATTTTATTTGCCCTTGTTCTAATTGCATTTATTGTTTTGGAAGCTTGTTCTGTTTTCAACTGCCAGGCAAGAATTTTATGTGCTTTCTCACCTAACTCATAATACCTTTGTTTAGTTCTTATAATTGCTTTTTCTGTTCTATATGTCTGAAGCGTATTGTATTGTAACTTCTTATTGACAAGTTGTTTTCGTTTTTCTTCTGACATATATCTTTGAGATTCTTTTTCTATTTTTGTAATCTCTTTTTCCAATTGATCTAGTTCTGCCATATATTCTTTCTTAATTTTAGACGTATAACTTATTATCTGGCCCCTAAGATATGCTTTCATCGCATCCCATAATATAAATTTATCATCCACTGAATGAAAATTTGTATCCAAAAAAAATTGAATCTGCTTTTTCATAAAATCACAAAAATCTTGATGTTTTAATAATGTTGAATTAAATCTCCATCTATAAGCCACTTCTTCCTTATCAGCCATTATTATTGTCATTAATAAAGGGGAATGATCTGATAATATTCTTGCTTTATATTCCATATTTTTCACTCTGTGTTGAATATGCACTGATAATAGAAACAAATCTATCCTTGAAAAAGTTTTATGTCTGTGGGAGTAGAACGAATAGTCTCTTTCTTTGGGATTGATTCTTCTCCATATATCAATCAGATTTAAATCCTTCATCAATGATAAAGTTAAATTTACTACCTTCGATTTTATAACAGTCTTGGTTGATCTATCTAAGACTGGGTCTAAGCAAAAATTAAAGTCTCCTCCAATTAATATTTTTTCATGCGCATCCGCCAAATTCAGAAAAGCTTCTTGTATGAATTTTGCATCATTTTCATTTGGTGCATAAATGTTCATAAAAGTCCATAATTCAGAGAAAAGTTGACAATGTATAATCACGTATCTCCCCGCAGAATCAATTATTACATTTTGTATTCTAATTGGTAACGTTTTATTGATCAAAATTGCTACTCCCCTCGCTTTTGAATTAAATGAAGCCGCAACAACACTACCCACCCAATCTCTCTTTAGTTTCTGATGTTCTGTTTCCGTTCGGTGCGTTTCCTGTAAAAAAAGCTAAATCTATCTTCATTTTTTAAATATGTGTTAAGATTCTTTTTCTTTTCACTGGTCCATTAAGCCCGTTAACATTAAAACTCAAAAAATTCAATAAATTAGTCATTATTCTTCACAAAGTTACTCCAATCTAAAACATTATTTATCTTCTCAACTTTCATAGTTCCTTGGGGAATCTCTTTAAACTTCACCATGTTGCTATGTGTCTCCCTCCCAACCTTCCAGGCAGAAAGAAAAAAGAAGAAAGAAAAAGTACAAAAAAAGAAAAAACAAAATACCCCCCCCCACTAATGTTGTGAATGAAAGGATACACAACACTAACCCCCTCCATTTTGCGGGTCGTGGAAAAAGCCACGCTTGCACACATGACTAGCGTAACAATCGATCAGTGCTTCTTCCAGCTCCCCCGCAACAAAAAAAAACATTTTTTATATATATAAACAAAATTAGTATTACTATTCCCAACTAATATTCCTCCAGTTTTAACCTTTCTTACCCCCCTCGTATAATTAATAATATATTTATACATTCATCCAGCTTCAAAAATCCATCAAGTCCATTCTTTAACCCAATCTTCATCTTCATCTGTCTCGCTCTCCTGGGTTTGTTCTTGTGTCTGGTGAGTTTTCAGAGAATCTCGCACAAACTGCTCTGCTTTCTGATAATCATCAAAAAATCTTTTTTCTCCACCAGACAAAAAAATCTTCAAAGTTGCAGGATAACGCAGTGTAAATTGATAACCATGCTCCCATAGGGTTTTTTTTCACTGGATTAAATTTCTTCCTTCTCTTCAAAAGTTCGTAACTTATATCAGGATAGAAAAAAACTTTGTTCTCTCCAATTATCAATGGCCCTTTTCTATCTTTGGCAGCTCGAGCAGCTGCCTGTAGAATCCTTTCCTTGTCTTGAAATCTTAAGAATTTTATTAAAATCGATCATGGATATTGGTCATCTTTTGGTTTTGGTCTTAAAGCTCTATGTGCCCGCTCAATTTCAATTGATCGAACCTCCTCTTCCATTTGCAAAACATCTGGGATCCATCTTTGAAAAAATTCTATTGGTTTATCTCCCTCCATACCTTCTTTAAGACCAGCAATTTTAATATTATTACGTCTACTAAAATTTTCCAACATGTCCACTTTCTCCAAGAGTCGGTTTCTTTCCGAATTCCAGACAAGCAAATCATTTTCTGTTTTTTCCACTCTATCATTCATATGCCCCATTGCTCTTTCCATCTTCTGAAGCTTCTTATCCATTTTGTCCTGTCTTGCCATAACTTCATCATAGCACATCTTCGTATCTCTAAGTTCTTCTCTTACTTTTCTTAATTCAGCCGTTAATTGCAATATAGCTTCTCTCATATCACTATCTTATCCTTTACTTCCAATCGCTTCCAGTTCTTCCTCCTCTTCTTCATCTATGTTCTCTGCAGAATCCAATTCTGATTCTGAGTCATTTTCAATTGCAGTGGCTGACGGTTCTTGTAGTTTGCGTTGTGTCGATTTTATCATGCGCTCTTCTTTGCGCATGCGCATTACCGGTGTCTTCTTCGAAGAAGCCGTTGCCACCGCCGTTGCTCCCTGTTCTACCGAAGGAGATCCAACCTGAGTCCGAGGCTCCATCGTTGCAGTAGGCCCTTTTTTCTTCCCGTCTCGCGGCTGCTTCGCAACAGCAGACTTCTTTTGTTGCGGTTTAGGAGGCATATCGTAAAGTAATCTTACAAAGTTTATAAATAGTTTTCAGAAAATATTTACTAACTTTGTTTTGTTTAAACGGTACTTTACTGACTTGTTGCGGGAGAGCTGGATCTACACGTCTCAATCCCACGTCATCACGTGACGCCCCCCCATATTGACAATATTCTTGACCGGGGGGGGGGGGGGGGAGGAGGGGGATTACTAACGGACAAGAGTAGCAGTCAAATACGATGAGCTTACCCCAGGAAAGACTACAATGACCATGAAGCCTTCTGTGGGCACCAGTGAGCATACGTATACCTGCCGATTTTTTTTTTTCCCTGCAAATCGTTAAATCATTTTTGGCAATTCTGTTCGGGGGGTGGGGGGGCTGTTAATCACGACCGGAATATAGGTGATAAGTGGCTAATACACTCAATTTCCTTTCTAAAAGGGTTAATCTAACAAATTTAATATTAAACACACAGCGCATATTTTCCTCGCATGAATATAGTGGTAGGTCAATTATCAGGGGAGGACAGGGGAGCTTGAAGTAAGTGTTGAACCAACTTCCAGTAGAAGTGGTAGAGGCAGGTTCGATATTATCATTTAATAAAAAATTGGATAGGTATATGGACAGGAAAGGAATGGAGGATTATGGGCTGAGTGCAGATCGGTGGGACAAGGTGAGAGTAGCGTTCGGCACGGACTAGAAGGGCCAAGATGGGCTGTTTCCGTGCTGTAATTGTTATATGGTTATATAAGTAAGTCAATAGCATCATAACATTTTAAGTAACGTTTGGATATTAAACACATGGCACATATTTTTTCCGTATGAACATATAAAATCATTGCAACACACCAATATCACTGAATCAGTGGGAGCCCTGGGCTTGTTTCCCTGCAACAAGATGGTGCCATGGAGGGGTGATGGGAGACAGCGACACTGGAAGGGGGTTCCTTATGTCCAGTCTATTCCGTAATTTAGTTTTCGTTGCATTCATTGCAGAAAACTCGGCTTCGCAGAGATATGTTGGAAATGAAAGCAATGTTTTCAGTGCTTTCGTGGCTATCTCAGGATATTTAGCCTTGACTTTGATCCAGAATGCCAGCAGAGATATTATGTCAAACTTACTTTTCAGCCGGCCGTCATTTGCAAGCTCGAGGAGTTGATCTTCTTCCCGCGCTGAAATGGACGACGCGCGGGTAATGACCTCGCATGCGTAATGGCTCAACAGTGGCCGTGACAGAGAATGAGGAAAGGTGCAGCTGACTCATATCGTCAAATCATATCATTTCCTCGCGGCCCGGTAGCACATGCTTTGTGGCCCGGTACTGGTCCACGGCCTGGTGGTTGGGGACCGCTACATTAAGCAATAGCTAACTGCCTCATCATACCTTTAAAATATCATGTAAATCAGTACAAGTTAGATAATAATGAAACAGAAATATTAAATGAGTAGCAAGTGAAATTTTAATAAAGTGATATACTGTACAGGCACAGATAAAATAAAAGGTACAGGTAAATGTACAGGAATTAACTTATATAGAAAAGTTGAGCAGTTCTGCTTCTAAAGTGAGGCGTGTGGCGGCTCACCCACGTAGCAATCGAACTGGCTCCAGCAGTCGCCGGCGAACCCACAGCCAGTGGCAACCGAGAGGAAGCTGAGTGCGGGGCAGACCCTGGCCCAGAGGCCGACGTCGCTTCTACCCCGCAGAGAGCGGGGGTTGCTGGGAGCGGGTACTTAAGTGCGTGCGGATTCAAACAGTCAACCCGACCCTGCTCGACTCTGTGTTGTTTTCACTCGTAGCGTATCAGTGTGACTACAGGTGTTTAATATACCTTCAGGCAAAGTCTGCAAGTGTGGGATTGTCAGGATCATCAGTATCTTCATCTTGAAAAATGAGTGAAGCATCAGGAACTGGTGCTGAAACTGGCACAACAGTTTCTTCAAAAACTGTTGATGTTGGTGGCAGCACATCTGGGTGAGCAGAAGTTGATGGCACTGGATTTTGAAGCGTTAGCTCCCCTGTTGCACTTTTTCTGGCAATTTTCTTGAACATATCTTCCAAGGTAAGTTGTTTCATATATTTTGGTCTCTGTTTGATTAGCTGATCCTGCAGCGTATAAACACTCATTATTTCTTGCTCAATTATAAAACATCGTTGCTCTAATCCTTTCAGCAATTCACCTGTTAACTTAGCCTTCAATAGTCTCTCTGCTGCAACTTCCTCATCTTCATCATTGCTTTCCCCTCCAATATCTTCCTTCTCTGGATGTACAACCATCTGCATGATTTCCGAGTCAGTATAATGATGAACAGTAGGCTCATCTTCATCTATATTCATCCATTCTTCAACATTATACCCTGTTGGCAATTCCGTATCTGCTGTTCTTCTTGGTGTACATCTCCAATACAAAGCAGTCTCATCAGCATTGTACACCTGCTCGGGGCTTAATTTTCCATCAGAGACTAACTTGGTGAACTCGTCAACAAACTCTGCTGCTGCTTCCTTGTCTGCTGAATGTTTTTCACCACACACTGCACGAAACTGTAAGCCATGACGCTGCTTGAACCGATGAAGCCAGCCTTCATGCTAGTTACACTCATAATCTAGTCCTAGTTCTTCATGAAATACTTCTGCTTGTTCCTTCCCCATATCTCTAGATAGTTCAACACCTTCACTTACAGGAAGATTAAACCACGTTATCAACACTTTATCTAGTCCTGAACTACTTCTGTCTTTCATTGATTTTCTTACGCACATCTGTTTCTTTGAGCAAAAAAATGTAGCAGTTTTTCTTTGTTTCTTTATATCGTACACTGTGGAAGAGCCAATGTTGTAACACTCGCACAAGCTTTTCACCGATACACCACTGTCCAGTTTTTTTTCAAGAGTTCAACCTTATCTTTAATGGATAATGTGCGGTGTTTTTGCTTCACAGCACGAGGTGCATTTCCTTTACTCACTGGGCCCATAATTGGGGCTAAAAAAGAGCCAATGATATTAGTAAGTGCAGGAAAACAAGTAGGAATCGCCTGTCAGTGCTTACAAAAGCGCGCTAATACGTGAACAGATCTGGCGCAACCAAAACAATGCGCAGCAGATTGGTACGGTAGCCCGGGAAATTTGTAATTACAGTTGCGTGGGAAAATTTGAAATCAGTGCCAGATTATTGAAGGAACTGAATTACAGGTAGTCGGATTAGTGAAGTTCAACCGTACCATTATTCTGCAACTCTCTCCCAGATTCTGTTCAGAAGCCTCGCTCTATTTTCAATATCTACTTTCACTGTCTGGTGTTTGTCCACACTCTATCACCTGCTATTCAGCTACCAATCTTGTGGAAATATCACAGAGAATATTGTTAGAAACAATACTTGCAATTTTACCTGTTTATAACACAATGTAATTGTTTGTGAAGTGGTTGTTTTGTCTTGCTGATGTACAGATCTGTGCAGTTCTCATTGCATTAAATAGCATGTACGATATTGCTCTGTTTATGTTTGGGTGTAGGATCCTTGGTGTGGACGAGTTTCTGTCTGAGTATGTTTGTAACATAAACAGAGCAATATTTTTAATGCTATCCAATGCAATAAGAACTACACAGATCTGTATATCAGCGAGACAAAACAACCACTTCACAAATGGATGGCCCAACATATTTGGGGTAACACCTCAGGTCAAGACTCAGCTCTATATCTACACCTATAGGACAAAGGACACTCCTTTTATGATAACAATGTGCACATTTTGGACGGGGAGGACAGGTGGTTTGAATAAGAGGTTAAAGAAGCCATCTTTGTCAAATTGGAAAACCCACACCTGAACCCTCAGAGGGGATGGGGTACAACAACACCTATCACCTACTTACAATACAGTCCTACCATACTTACCCCAGCATCTCCACAACAGCTCACACCTCCATTCATGCAAAGATAAGACTAATGACCCTCTTATTACCTCTATGACTCTTAAGGGCCCTTGTGATTGTTATAAACAACTCACAGAGTTTATAAACCAGAAAACTACCCGCCCCCCCCCACCCATGGATCAGATCTGAAGGAGCCTCTCAGATGAGTGGTGAAAAGTCTTCTAGACAACATAACGTGTCCAGTTGCCTTGATTTACTACTGCTTGATATTTTAACGCTTTTAATGTTTTCCGGCATATAAACTCTTGTGAGTTGTTTAAAGGTATGCTGCTACTCCATTATCAACCCGGCTGGTGGAGTAGTGGCATCAGCACCAGACTTCAGGACGAAAGGTCCCGAGTTCGAATCCAGCCAGCCGGCTCCCCTGCATGCTTTCCATCCGTGCTGGGTTATGAGCTGGTGATCTTTTTGGAAACTCACCTGGCAGAAGGCAATGGCAAACCACTGCTGTAACTTGCCTCGTACGCGGTTCCCCATTACGTCAGAGAGGCGTGGAGGGAAATCGTCCGCTAACCGGAGAAATTCCGGATGCGACGTACCTTTCCTTTCCTACTCCATTATCATTCTTGCACTGCACATATGTAATATTTACAACAGCAGGATCAAATTTGTCCCTGAGCCTGGTGCTATGTGCTTTCAAGCTTTTGTATCTTTTGGAAGGGTTGGGGACAAGGGGGGGGGGGGAGGAGAATTGAATTGAATTGTCTTTATTTCTTACATCCTTCACATACATGAGGAGTAAAAAATCTTTATGTTACTTCTCCGTCTGAATGTGCAATTTATACTAATTTGTCAATATAGCACAGAAATACAATGATGTCAGTGTGAGTTAATCAGTCTGATGGCCTGATGGAAGAAGCTGTCCCAGAGCCTGTTGGTCCTGGCTTTAATGCTGCGGTACCATTTCCCAGATGGTAGCAGCTGGAACACTTTGTGGTTGGGGTGACATGGGTCCCCGATGATCCTTCAGGCCCTTTTTGTGCACTTGTCACTGTAAATGTCCTGAATAGTGGGAAGTTCACATCTAGAGATGCGCTGGGACTCTCTGCAGAATCCTGCGATTAAGGGAAGTACAGTTCCCATACCAGCACGAAAAAAATCTGCAGATGCTGGAAATCCCATACCGGGCAGTGATGCAGCCAGTCAGAATGCTCCCAATTGTGCCTCTGTAGTAAGTCCTTAGGATCTGGGGACTCCTGCCAAATTTCTTCAACTGTCTGAGGTGAAAGAGGTGCTGTTGTGCTTTTTTCATCGCACAGACAGTACTTACACACCATGTGAGTTCTTCAGTGATGTGTATACCTAGGAACTTAAAGCTGTTCATCCTCTCAACCCCAGATGCATTGATGTCAATATGGGTGTGTCTGTCTCTGTTCCTGCTTTGGTCCACAACTAACTCCCTTGCTTTTGCTTTTGCAATATTGCGGGAGAGGTTGTTTTCTTGACACCACTGTGCCAGGGTGATGACTTCTCTGTAGGCCGCCTTGTTATTATTTGAGGTAAGGCCAATCAATGTAGTATCATCTGCAAAGTTAATTAACAGATTGGAGCTCTGGGTGGCGACACAGTCATGGATGTACATAGAGTAATGGAGAGGGCTTAGGACACAGCCCTGGGAGGAAATTATGGTGTTAATGCTGAACTGTCGTCCAAGAACAGCATTCTCACGTAAGCATCCTTCCTCTCCAGGTGTGTAGAGCTGTGGCAATTGCATCATCTGTCGATCAGTTGTGTCGGTAGGCAAATTGTAGGGAACCGGTGTGGGTGGTAACATGCTGCAGTTGTAGTCCTTGACCAGCCTCTCAAAGCATTTGCTCATTATTGAGGTGAGTGCGACAGGACACCAGTTGATCAGACATGTTACCTTGAGAATTATCAGGGTACAGGGGTCTTTAGTTATGTTGGCTGCTTTCGCAAGGCAGCGGGGAGCTGTACACAGAGTTCATAGAGGTGATTGTGATGTACTGAGTCATGTCCACTACTCTGTGATTTCTTGCGGTCTTGAGCAATGCAGTTTCCATATCAAATTGTGATATATCTGTATAGGGTGATATCTGTGATGAATCTATAAAAATTGGTAAGGGACAATGGGGTCATGCCAGCTTTCCTTAGCCTTCTGAGGAAGCAGAGGCACTGGTATACTTTCTTGGCTATAGTGTCTGGTTGGACCAGAGCAAACTACTGGTGATATTTGAAGCTCTCAATATTTCCCGCCTCAGCAATATTGATACGTACAGGGGCTTGTGTTCTGCCCCGCTTCCGGAAGTCAGTGACCAACTCTTCTGTTTTGCTGACATTAGTAGGATTAATTAATTATAAGATGTGCTGTGCGTTTACAGTGCCTATAAGAAGTATTTAATCCCTTGGAAGTTTTCATGTTTTATTGTTTTACAACTTTGAATCACAATGGATTTAATTTAGCTTTTTTGACACTGATCATCAGAATAGACTCTCGTTTCAAAAGTGAAAACAAATTTCTACAAATTGGCCTAAACTTATTACAGTTATTAAACACTAAATAATTAATTGCATAATTACTCACCCCCGTCATGTCAGTATTTAATAGATGCACCTTTGGTAGCAATTACAACCTAGAGTCTCTGTGGATAGGTCTCTATCGGCTTTGCATATCTGGACACCACAATTTTCCACACTCTTCTTTACAAAAACTCTATCAGATTGCAGGGGATTGTGAGTGAATAGCCCTTTTCAATCCCAGCCACAGATCCTCAATTGGATTGAGGTCTGACTCTGCCTTGGCCACTCCAGGACATTAACTTTGTTTTTAAGCCATTCCTTTGTGGCTTTGGCTTTATGCTTTGGTCTTTGTCTTGTTACAAAACAAATCTTCTCCCAAGTCGCAATTCTCTAGCAGACTGCATCAGGTTTTCCTCCAGGATTTCCCTGTATTTTGCTGTATTCATTTTACCCTCTACCTTCACAACACTTCCAGGGCCTGCTGCAGTGAAGCATCCCCACAGCATGATGCAGCCACCACCATGCTTCACAGTAGGGATGGTGTGTTTTTGATGATGAGTAGTGTTTAATCTGATGGCCAAAAAGCTCAGTTTTGGTTTCATCAGACTATAGAACCTTCTTCCAGCTGACTTCAGAATCTCCCATTTGCCTACTGGACAACTCTAGCCGAGATTTCATGTGAGCTCTATTGAACACTGTGTTTCTCTTTGCCACTCTCCCATAAAGCTGCGACTAGAGAAGCAACTGGGCAGTGGTTTTTGTATGTGCAGACTCTCCCATCTCATCCACTGAAGCTTGTAACTCCTCCAGAGTTGTCATAGGTCTTTTGGTGGCCTCCCTCACTAGTTCCCTTCTTGCCTGGTCACTCAGTCTTTGAGGACAGCCTGCTCTAGGCAGATTTACAGCTATGCCATATTAAGACCATAAGACATAGGAGCATAAGTAGCCCTTTGATGCCCTGGCTAATCAAGAACCTATCTATCTCTGCCTTAAATGCACCCAATGACTTGGCCTCCACAGCCACTCGTGGCAACCAATTCCACAGATTTACCACCCTCTGACTAAAGTAATTTCTCTGCATCTCTGTTCTAAATGCATGCCCTTCAATCCTGAAGTCATGCTCTCTTGTCCTAGACTCCCCTACCATGAGAAATAACTTTGCCATATCTGGTCTGTTCAGGCCTTTTAACATTTGGAATGTTTCTATGATATCCCCCCTCATTCTCCTGAACTCCAGGGAATACAGCCCAAGAGCTGCCAGATGTTCCTCATATGGTAACCCTTTCATTCCCAGAATCATTCTTGTGAACCTTCTCAGAACCCTCTCCAATGTCAGTATATCCTTTCTAAAACAAGAAGCCCAAAACTGAACACAATACCCACGAGTGCCTTATAGAGCCTCAACCTCACATCCCTAGAAAGAATCTCCTATATTAACACACTTGATTGATCTATGGAATAAGATGAATGTTGATAAGGAAACACAGAAATCTCTATTAGCAAGGAGACCTTTGTTCCAAAACAGACTTATTCCTTTTACAATGGACAATCAACTTTTATATAATTGGTACCAAAAAGGGATTAAATTTATAGGAGATTGTTTTGAGCGAGGTATATTGATGTCATTTGAACAATTAAAGGATAAATATAAAATATCTAATAATACTTTCTTTTGCTACTTTCAGTTAAGGGCTTACTTAATAGGTAAGTTGGGTCAAACAATGTTTTTGCCAAAACCTAATGAAATTGAAATTTTAATTCAAAAAGGGAAAATTAAAAAATTTATTTCTTGTATGTATAATTTGATTCAAGAACAGACAATTAAACAAGGAACCCATAAGTCAAAGCAAAAATGGGAAACATCTGAATATTAATATTGATGAAATAAATTGGTCAAGACTTTGTCTGGACAGTATGACAAATACAATAAATGTTCGACTTAGATTAGTACAATATAATTTTTTACACCAATTATATATTACACCACAAAAAATAAATAGATTAAATTCAAATCTATCTGATAAATGTTTTCGGTGTAATCAAGAAATTGGTACTTTTTTACATTCTACTTCGTCTTGTTTTAAAATTCAACCCTTTTGGATAAATTTAAGAGTCTTATTGGAACAAATTACTGCAATTCAACTTCCACATAACCCTGTATTATTTCTATTAGGTGATATTGAAGGGATAAAACCGAAACTTAAATTGAATAAATATCAGAAAGAATTTATAAAAATTGCATTGGCAGTAGCTAAGAAGACTATAGCAGTTACTTGGAAATCTGATTTGTATTTAAGTATGGATCGTTGGAATAATGAAATGGCTAGTTCTATTCCACTCGAAAAAATTACTTATAATTTAAGAGATAATTATCTAACATTCTTGAATATTTGGCGCCCTTATTTACAAAAGATAGGGTGTCATATTTAAGTGCTCCGACAAGGAATTTGGTTACTTGGGGAAAGTAACGAATAATTATACCAAATTTATTTTGAATCCCATGGAGCATGTGGAAACCTTCCAATACCCAGGCGGCTCTTCTTTTTTTTCTCTTCTTTCTTTTAGGTAGACTACATAAATGGGGGGGGGAGGGTTAAGGGGAGGGGAGGTGGGTAGATTTTATCTTTTCATGTATTCTTTTTGAAAATTCAATAAAAATTATATAAAAAAAAAACCTCACATCCCTGCTCTTATATTCTATACCCTAGAAATGAATGCCAACATTGCATTTGCCTTCTTCACCACGGACTCAACCTGGAGGTTAACCTTTAGAGTATCCTGCACAAGGACTCCCAAGTCCCTTTGCATCTCTGCATTTTGAATTCTCTCCCCATCTAAATAATAGTCTGCCCGTTTATTTCTTCCACCAAAGTGCATGGCCATACACCTTCCAACATTATATTTGATTTGCCACTTCTTTGCCCATTCCCCTAAACTATCTAAGTCTCTGCAGGCTCTCTGTTTCCTCAGCACTGCCTGCTCCTCCACCTATCTTTGTATCATTGGCAAATTTAGCCACAAATCCATTAATATCATACTCCAAATCATTGACATTCATTGTAAAAAGCAGCGGTCCCAACACCGACCTCTGTGGAACTCCACTGGTAACCAGCAGCCAGCCACAAGAGGATCCCTTTATTCCCACTCTCTGTTTTCTGCCAATCAGCCAATGTTCCACCCATGCTTGCAAATTCCCTGTAATTCCATGGGCTTTTATCTTGCTAAGCAGCCTCATGTGTGGCACCTTGTCAAAGGCCTTCTGAAAATCCAAGTACAGCACGTCTACTGCATCTCCTTTGTCTACCCTGCTTGTAATTCCTCAAAAAGTTGCAGTAGGTTAGTCAGGCAGGATTTTCCTTTCAGGAAACCTTGCTGGCTTTGGCCTATCTTGTCATGTGCCTCCAGGTACTCCCTTACCTCATCCCTAACAATCGATTCCAACAACTTCCCAACCACTGATATCAGGCTAACAGGTCTATAGTTTCCTTTCTGCTGCCTCCCATCCTTCTTAAATAGCAGAGTAACATTCACAATTTTCCAGTCATCCAGTACAATGCCAGAATCTATCGATTCTTGAAAGATCATTGTTAATGCCTCCGCAATCTCTCCAGCTACTTCCTTCAGAACCCGAGGGTGCATTCCATCAGGTCCAGGAGATTTATCCACCCTCAGACCATTAAGCTTCCTGAGCACCTTCTCAGTCATAATTTTCATTGCACATACTTCACTTCCCTGACACTCTTGAATTTCTGGTACTGCAGGTGTCTTCCACTGTGAAGACTGTTGCAAAATACGCATTCAGTTCCTCTACCATCTCTGCACCTCTCATTACAATATCTCCAGCATCATTTTGTGTTGGTCCAATATCTACCCTCGACTCTCTTTTACCCCTTATATACTTAAAAAAGCTTTTAGTATCTTCTTTGATATTAGTCGCCAGCTTCCTTTCATAATTCATTTTTTCCTTCCTAATGATCTTCTTAGTTTCATTTTGCTAGTTTTAAAAAGTTTCCCTATCTTCCCACTAGCTTTGGCTTCCTTGTATGCCCTCTCTTTTGCTTTTACTTTGGCTCTGACTTCATTTGTCAGCCACAGTAGTGTCCGTTTTCCATTCGAAAATTTCTTATTTGGAATATATCTGTCTTGCGCTTCCCTCATTTTTCACAGAAAATCCAGCCATTGCTGCTCTGCTGTCCTCCCTGCTAGTGTCCCTTTCCAGTCAACTTTGGCCAGTCCCCTCTCATGCCACTGTAATTTCTTTTATTCCACTGAAATACCGACACATTGGAATTTAGTTTCTCTTTCTCAAATTTCTAAATGAACTCGATCATATTGTGATCACTGTTCCCTGAGGGCTCCTTAACCTTAAGCTCTCTCATCAGCTCCGGATCATTGTACAACACCCAATACAGCACAGCCAATCCCCTAGTGGGCTCAACAACAAGCTGCTCTAAAAAGCCATCCCAAAAAACATTCTCCAAATTCTCTTGAGGTTCAGTACTGGCCTGGTTTTCCCAATCCACTTTCATGTTAAAATCCCCAATTATTATCATGACATTGCCCTTCTGACACACCTTTTCTGTCTCCTGCTGTAATTGGTAACCCTCATCCTGGCTGCTGTTTGGAGGCCAGTATACAACTGCCATTAAGGTCCTTTTACCCTCGCCATTTCTTAACTCAACCCATAGAGACTCTACACCTTCCAATCCTATGTCATCCCTTTCTAATAATTTAATATTATTTCTTATACACAGGGCCACACCACCACCTCTGCCTACTAACCTATCTTAACAATACACCGTTTTCTCTTGGATGTTCAGCTCCCAATGGCAGCCATCCTTTAGCCAAGTTTCAGAGATGGCCACAATGTCATACTTGCCAATCTATAGCTGAATTCAATATTGTCCATTTTATTTCTTATGCTGCGTGCATTAAAATATAACACTTTCAGTCCAGTATTTGTTGCTTTCTGTTGTAACTCATCCCACTAGCTGTGATTATGCCTCATCTCTGCCTGTCCTTCCTATCATCTCTGTTGCACGCTATCTTTGATTTATTTCTGTTTTCCCCTTCCTCAGCCCTATCACTCCCATTTCCCATCACCCTGCAAAATTAGTTTAAACCCTCCCTAACAGCTCTATTAAACCTGCATGCTAGGATATTGAACCCCTTTAGGTTCAGGGGTAACCTGTCCTTTTTGTACAAGTCATACTTCCCCCAGAAGAGGCCCCAATGATCCAGGAACCCGCAACCCTGCCCCCTACACCAGTCTCTCAGCCACGCATTAATACGCCTGATGATGCTCTTCTCGCGCTTGTTAGCACGTGGCACAGGCAACAATCCTGAAATATTCACCCTGGAGGTCCTGGTTTTCAGCTTCCTACCCAAATCCCTGAATTCTCTCTTCAGGACCTCCTCCCTTTTTCTACCTATGTCATTGATACCAACATGTACCAAGACCTCTGGCTGTTCACCCTCTCCCTTCAGAATACTCTTTCGGTTTCTCAAGGATTGACTTAATTGTACTCCAAGGGATATTCAGTGACTTGGAAATTTTCCTGTATCTACCTCCTGGCTTGAGATTTTCAATAACCTTTTCCAGAGTTGCTTGGAGTGTTCTTTTGTCTTCAGGGTGTAGTTTTTGCCAGGGTACTGATTTACCAGCAGTTTGACCTTCCAGATACCTGTGTATTTTTACTACAGTCAATTGAAACACCTTGTCTGCACACGGTAATCTCCATTTAACTAATTATGTGACTTCTAAAACTAATTGGCTGCACCAGTGATGATTTGGTGTGTCATATTAAAGGGGGTAAATACTTATGCAATCAATTATTTTGTGTTTTATATTTGTAATTAATTTAGATCGCTTAGTAGAGATTTGTTTTCACTTTAACACAGAAGAATTTTTTTCTGTTTATCAGTGTCAAAAAAAAACAAATTAAATCCACTGTGATTCAATGTTGAAAAACAATAAAACATGAAAACTTCCTAGGGGGAGGGGAATACTTTTTAAAGGCACTGTATATAGGCATTTATTAACAGTTAACATGGGCCACATGCCAACAGATGTTCCTGTCTAGCCTGCTTCATAACTGGCACGCAGGTAGAATGGCCTGTTATGAGGTGTTTAAAACCGCAAACACGAGAAAATCTGCAGATGCTGGAAACTCAAGCAACACACATCAAAGTTGCTGAGGGAACGCAGCAGGCCAGGCAGCATCTCTAGGAAGAGGTACAGTCGACGCTTCGGGCCGAGACTCTTCGTCAGGACTAACTGAAAGAAGAGCTAGTAAGAGATTTGAAAGGGGGAGGGGGAGATCCGAAATGATAGGAGAAGACAGGAGGGGGAGGGATGGAGCCAAGAGCTGGGAGGTTGATTGGCAAAAGGGATACAAGGCTGGAGAAGGGGGAGTATCATGGGATGGAAGGCCTTGGAAGAAAGAAAGGGGGAGGGGAGCACCAGAGGAAGATGGAGAACAGGCAAGGAGTTATTGTGAGAGGGAAAGAGAGAGAAAAATAAATAAATAAATAAATAACAGCTAGGGTAAGAAGGGGAGGAGGGGCATTAACAGAAGATCGCGAAATCAATGTTCATGCCATCAGGTTGGAGGCTACCCAGACGGAATATAAGGTGTTGTTCCTCCAACCTGAGTGTAGCTTCATCTCGACAGTAGAGGAGGCCATGGATTGACATATCGGAATGGGACGTGGAATTAAAATGTGTGGCCACTGGGAGATCCTGCTTTCTCTGGCGGACAGAGCATAGGTGTTCAGCGAAGCCTTCCGTCTCATGATACTCCCCCTTCTCCAGCCTTGTATCCCTTTTGCCAATCAACTTCCCTCCTGTCTTCTCCTATAATTTCGGGCCTCCCCCTCTCAAATCTCCTCTTTCAGTTGGTCCTGACGAAGGGTCTTGACCCGAAACGTCGACTGTACTTCTTCCTATAGACGCTGCCTGGCCTGCTGCATTCCACCAGCATTTTGTGTGTGTTGTTATAAGGTGTGTCCAGAATTGAAAGTGATGGGGGAGAGGGTTGATCATAGACCCCTGACAAGATTATGTTCCATTTCAGAGTTTTCTGTCATAGATGGTAAATATATCATAATGGGAAGAGTCAAACAGCATGGAAACAGGCCTATCTGCCAACCATATATATTCCAACCATCAAGTACCTATCCATAGTAATCATATTTACTAGTACTTGGGCAATTTCCCTCTGTGCCATGGCAATTCATTGTTTGTCTCAATACTTGCTAAATGTCTGAGAGTACTGTACCTGCATCTATCACCCTCCCAGTTAGCATGTTCCAGATTCAAGCACCTCCTGGCTATGAAGAATTCTTCTTCAGATCCCTTCTATCCTCTTACCCCTTACACTAAAGCTATGCCCTCTATTTCTAGGTACTTCTGCTATGGGAGAATAAGTTTCTTACTATGCCCCTCATAATTTTATATACCTCCATTGTTTCCCCCTTAAGGTCAATTTATACTTCTGCATCAAATCTACGCCATAGGTATGGCATAGCTACGTACCCTACGCCGTAGCCTGACACACACCTCCACAAAATAGTAACTACGTGTCGCGAGGACGCAGACCGCGACAACTGTGATTGGTCCGCTTGGTAGCATTGCATTTCCTCCTACGCTGCAATAGCTTGCCATTGGGCGACTGAGGGGCAGGGAAGGAACTCTGGCTGCAATGCTTTCCATAAAGCTTTACAGACCTCTGAAATTATGGAGGACCCTGTGCTTGACGCCATTTTGTAGCTAGCTGCTACAGCCTGTTGACTTCCACCTGAAGCTAAAACTCGAATGGTGATTGCCAGTCTCTGAGTATACTGTGCATACACTGATGCAAAATAAATGGTTAGAGATGATAAACCAAATCGACAAAGCTACCTGCCGACATCCGAAAATATTTGAAATGCATTTCCTCATCCATGTCTCTCAATGGCCGGACAAGCACAGAAAATTCACCCTCCTTTAGTTTCAGTTGCCATTGTTTGAAGTTTGAGTTTCTTCTTGTTGAGTTTCGACACGAAGGAATTCAACACAGTGGCATAGAAACCCCACTGCCAACTAGCATTTTGGCGGTGAATTGCAGAGTGATGCAGACACTCCAATGCACAAGTATAAATGCTCACGACAGCGTAGGCCACTTGCGTAGGCTACTACGCAGAAGGATAAATCAACCTTAAGTCCTCTGTTCCAAGAAAAACAAACTCATTCTCTCCTCATAACTAAAGCTCTCCATTTCTGATGAATCTCGATTGCATGCTGATACAATCAGAAAAGCAATCCTCTATTACTAAAGCAGTCTGGATCCAACTTACCTTAAAACCCATATGTGGTACTTTGTAAATGGCCTGAGTAAAGTCCATTCAGACTACAGCAACCACAGTACCCTCATCAATATATTTTTTTACCTCTGAAAAATTCACTCAAGTTCCTCAGGTTACCTTATTTGACTATCTTTGATTAAGCCCTCCCTTTCCAATATCTCAGAATTTTGTCCAATAATTTCTGTACTGCTCAATTTTGACACACAGACATCTGGCTTATTCCTACTACTCTTCTTGAATAAAGATACTATACCTGCTATCCTTTAGTTATCTGTCCCTCATTATGGCTTGAGATACTTAGATATCAAGCCACGGCAATGTCTTCCTTGCCTCCTGTACGGCCTAGTTTCCATCTCATTAAGTCCACTAATGCATCTAACTCATTCTGCTTAATGGGAACTAATTTGAGAATTCCATCTTCGCCCTTCCTGAATTCTAACTACAATATTTTTCTTAATACAGACAAGAAGAATTTATTTAAGACCTTGCCCACATTCTCTGTTTCTATGCACAGCATCAGAATCAGGTTTAATATCACTGGCAGATATTGTGAAACCTGTTGTTCTGTGGCAGCAGTACAATACAAAAAAAGTTTTCAATTACAAAAAAATATATAGACATACATACACACACACATATATGTATAGATATATATTAATTAAATTGAACAAGTATTGCAAAAAGAGAGCAAAAAAATGTCAGGTAGTATATATGGCTTCATTGTTCATTCAGAAATAAGAAAACAAAGCTGTTCCTAAGACACGGAGTGTGCGTCTTCAGGCACCTCCTTGATGGTAGTGATGGGGGTCCTTAATGATGGATGCCTTTTTGAGGCATTGCATTTTAAAGAAGTCCTCGATGCTGGGGAGGCTCTTGCCCATGATGGAGCTGGCTGAGTTTGCAACTTCCTGCAGCTTTTGCAATCTGCAGTGGCCTCTCCATATCAGACAGTTAGAATGCTGTCCCCAATACACCTATAGAAATTTGCTAGTCTTTGGAAACTCCTAATGAAGTGTAACCACTTATTTGTAAGTGCATCAGTATGTTGGGCTCAGAATAGATCTTGGAGATGTTGACACTCAGAAACTTGAAACTGTTCACCCTTTCCACAGATGATCCTTCAATGACCACTAGTCTGTGTTCCTTCGACTTACCCTTCCTGAAGTCCACAATCAGTTCCTTGGTCTTACTGATGATGAGTGCAATGTTGTTGCAGCACCACTCAACCAGCTGACCTATCTCACCTCCTTGCCACCATTTGAATTTATTCCAACAATAGTTGTGTCTTGGCAAATTTATAGATGCTGTTTGAGCTGTGCCCAGCCACACAGTTGTGGGTGTGGTGAGAGTAGAGCAGTGGGCTAAGCATACATCCTTGACGTGTGCCGATATTGGTCCTCAATGAGGAGGAGATGTTGTTTCCAATCTGCACTGGTAGGGGAGTCTAGGACAAGAGGGCACAACTTCAGGATTGAAGGACGTGCATTTAGAACAGAGATCAAGAGAAATTACTTTAGTCAGAGGCTGGTAAATCTGTGGAATTTGTTGCCACGAGCAGCTGTGGAGGCCAAGTCACTGGGTTCATTTAAGGCAGAGGTAGATAGGTTCTTGATTAGCTAGGGCATCAAAGGGCATGGGGAGTGGGGGTGACTGGAAGAATTGGATCAGCCCATAATTGAATGGCAGAGCTGACTCGCGCTTTGCGCATGCGCATTTCCGGCATCTTCTTCCTAGAGACTGCTACCGCCGCCATTGCTCCCTGTTCTTCTACGCCAGAGATAAAATGCGTCTCCTCCGAAGGAGATCCAACCTGAATCCGAGGCTCCATCGCTGCAGTAGGCCCTTTTTTCTTCCCGTCTTGCGGCTACTTTACAACAACAGACTTCTTCTGTTGTGGTTTATGAGGCATATCGTAAAGTAGTCTTGCGAAATTTATAAGTAGTTTTTGGAAAGTATTTATTAACTTTGCTTTGTTTAAACGGTACTTTGCTGATTTTTTACAGGAGAGCTGGATTTACACGTCTCAATCCCATGTCATCACGTGACGTCCCTCCCCCCGTTTTTTCACTCTTGAAGTAGCCTTCCATAGATCATACCTGGACTTCTTGTATAGTTTGGGATTACCACTCTTGAATTCTACAGATCTAGCCCTCAGCAGACTGCAAATCTTCTGGATCACCCACAGATTTTGGTTTGGGTATATCCAGTATAAAGACTCCTCCACATAGGTCGTGATGAAGTCAATGACAGACAGCTATGGCATACAGATTCAAGGATAAATCCCTGAATATTGTCCAGTCTACCAATTCAAAGCAGTCCTGTAAGTGCTCTTCTACCTCCCTTGACCATACCTTCATGGTCCTCACCACTGGTGCTGCGTTCCTCATTCTCTGCCTGTAAACTGGAAGTAGAAGTACAGATTGTCTTTTTAGTCTGTGGTGGCCAGTGCTATCATGTTTGCTGTTGTGTGCTGGGGCAGCAGGCTGAGGGTTGCAGACACCAACAGAATCAACAAACTCATTCGTAAGGCCAGTGAGTTGTGGGGATGGAACTGGACTCTCTGACGGTGGTGTCTGAAAAGAAAATGCTGTCCAAGTTGCATGCCGTCTTGGACAATGTCTCCCATCCACTACATAATGTACTGGTTGGGCACAGGAGTACATTCAGCCAGAGACTCATTCCACCGAGATGCAACACAGAGCGTCATAGGAAGTCATTCCTGCCTGTGGCCATCAAACTTTATAACTCCTCCCTTGGAGGGTCAGACACCCTGAGCCAATAGGCTGCTCCTGGACTTATTTCCTGGCATAATTTACATATTACTATTTATGGTTTTATTACTATTTAATTATTTATGGTGCAACTGTAATGAAAACCAATTTCCCCCGGGATCAATAAAGTATGACCAATGGGTCTTCTCTTTCCCTGGTTACTTTCTTATTTTCAGTATACAGTAGATTCCAATTCATTGGGACACATTGGGACCATAACATTTTGAACCAATTAAGCAACTGCCCCAATTAGCAGACGTGTCATGGAAATAGTTGAAGAGTTGTGTTCTTTTGACTGTGACTGAACAAAACCAGCACTGACATCAGATCATGTACTGCTTTCACACAATGCTTTCAACAATTTCATAAAGACATTCAAGATAAGACCATAAGATATAAGAGCAGAATTAGGCTATTTGGTCCATCAAGTCTTCGCCGCCATTTTTTCATGGGTGATCCAATTTTCCTCTCAGCCCCAAACCCCTGCCTTCTCACTGTATCACTTCATGCCCTGACCATACAAGAATCTATCAACTTCTGCCTGAAATATGCATAAAGACTTAACAACCACAACCGCCAGTGACAAAGAGTTCTACAGATTCACCACTCTCTGACTAAAGAAATTCCTATTCATCTCCATTCTAAACGGACACCCCTCTATTCTGAGGCTGTGTCCTCTAGTCTTAGACTCTTCCATCAAAGAAAACATCCTCTCCACATCCACTCTATTAAGCCCTTTCATCATTTGGTAGGTTTCAATGAGGTCAATCCTCATTCTTCTGAATTCTAGAGAATACAAGCCTGGAGCCATCAAACGCTCTTCATATGACAAGCCATTCAATCCTGGAATCATTTTCCATGAACCTCCTTTGAACCCTCTCTAGTTTCAGCATATTCTTTTAAAGATGAGGGACCCAAAACTGCTCACAATACTCAAAGTGAGGCACCACCAGTGTCTTATAAAGCCTCAACATTACATCCTTAACTGTTCTACATCGCATTTGCTTTCCTCACCATAGATTCAACCTGCAAATTAACCTGTAGGGAATTCTGCCAAGTCCCTTTGTGTCTCAGTTTTTGTATTTTCCCTCCATTTAGAAAATAGTGAACCAAAGTGCATGGCCATACACTTCCCATACAAATGCATCCCATCTGCCATTTCTTTGCCCATTCTTCTAATCTGTCTAAGCCCTTCTGTAGCCTGTCTACTTCTTCAAAATTACTTGCCCTTCCACCTATCTTCATATGCTGTGCAAACTTTGCAACAAAGCCATCAATTCCATCATCCAAATCATTGACATATAACATATAAGGAATTGGTCCCAACAGACTCCTGCAGAACATCATTAGTCACAAGCAGCCAGCCAGAACAGGCTCGCTTTATTTCCACTCTTTGCCTCTTGCAAATCAGCCACTACTTTATCCATGCTAGAATCTTTCCTGTAATACAATGGGCTCGTAGCTTGTTAAGCAGCCTCATGTGTTGTAACTTGTCAAAGGCCCTCTGAATATCCAAGTACACAACATCAACCAATTCTACTTTATCTATCCTGATCGTTATTTCTTCAAAGAATTCCGACAGGTTTGTCAGGCAAATTGTCCCTTGAGGAAACCGTGCTGACTACAGCCTATTTTATCATGTTCCTGCATCCTTCATCTTTAATAATTGACTCCAACATCTACTCAGACACTGAAGTCAGACTAAATGGCCTATAGTTTTGTTTCCTTCTGCCTCCCTCCCTTCTTGAAGAGTGGAGTGACATTTGCAATTTTCCAGTCCTCTGGAACCATTCCAGAATCTAGTGATTTTTGAAAGATTATTACTAATGCCTCCACAATCTCTTCAGCCACCTCTTTCAGAACCCTAGGGTGTACACTATCTGGTCCAGGTGACTCGTCTAAGCCTCTCTCTAATAATGGTAACTTCACACACTTCGTGCCCTAGAATCTGGAACTTCCACCATACTGCTAGTAACGTTCACTGTGAAGACTGATGCAAAATACTTAAATCAGTTTGTACACCATTTCCTTTCCCCCCCCATTGCTACCTCTCCAGCACCATTTTCCAGTGGTCCAATATCCACTCTCACCTCTCTTTTGCACTTGTGTACCTGAAGAAACTCTTGGTATCCTCTTTAATATTACTGGCTAGCTTACTTTTGTATTCCATCTTTACCTTAATGACTATTTTAGTTGCCTTCTATTGGTTTTCAAGGCTTCCCAATCCTCTGACTTGCCTCTAATGTTTGTTTTATTATATGCCTTCTCTTTGGCTTTTATGTTGGTTGTGACTTCTCTTGTTAGCCATGGTTGTGTCATCTTGCCTTTAGAATACTTCTTTGGGATATGCAGTATACAGTGGTGCTAGAAAGTATGTGAACCCTGTAGATTTTTGTCTATTTCTGCATTAATATGACCTTAATATGTGATCAGATCTTCACTTAAGTCTTAAAACTAGATAAAGAGAACCCAATAAAATAAATAATACAAAAACATTATAGTTGTTCATTTATTTATTTATTGTGAAAAATTATCCACTATTTGTTGGAAAATGTATGTGAACTGGTGTGACCCCCTTGTACAGCAATAACTTCAACCAAATGTTTCCAGAAACTGTTAATCAATCCTGCACATCAGCTTGGAGAACCTTTAGGCCATTCCTCCTTTAAAAAAAACTGCTTCATCTCTGTGATGTTGGTAGGCTTCCTTGCATGAACTGCTTGCTTCATGTCTTTCCACAACATTTGTATAGGATTAAGGTTAGGACTCTGACACGGTCATTCCAAAACACGAATTTTCTTCTCTTTAAACCATTTTGTTGATTTACTGTTGGCTTTCTGATCATTGTCTTGTTGCATTATCCAACCTCTATTAAGCTTCAGGCAATGGACTGCTACACTGACATTCTTCTGTAAAATGTCATGATACAAATTTTGAGTCCCAAAACGATTGCAAGCTGTCCAGGGCCTGAGGCAGCAAAGCAGTCCCAAACCATGATGCCTCTTTCACCATGCTTCGCAGTTGGGATGAATTGGGATTGGGTGTTGGTGTGCTGTGCCCTTTTTCCTCCAAACATAGCAATGTGCATTTCTGCAAAAAAGTTCAACTTTTGTCTCATCTATCCGCAGAACATTGTTCCAGAAACATTGTAGAACATCCAGGTGGCCTTTTGCAAATTTGAGACATGCAGCAGTGTTTTTTTTTGGAGAGCAGTGATTTCCTCCATGATGTCCTTCCATGAACACCATTCTTGTTCAGTGTTTTTCTTATAGTGGACACATGAACAGAGACTTTAGCAAGTTCTCAAGGTTTCTGCAGGTCCTTTGCCATTACTCGAGTTCTTTTTCACCTCCTTCAGTATTGTACGTTGTGCTCTTGGTGTGATCTTCCTTCATTTGTAGTCAATTTTTACTCTGAACTGATGAACACCCAGGTCTTTAGAAATGCGTTTATGGCTTTTTCCAGCTTCATGCATCTCTACAATTCTTCTAATGTCCTCTGAAATATGTGTTGATTGAAGCATAGTGCACATAAACAGACCTTTCTTGAGAAGAGTAGGTTCTGTCAGCACCCCCAGGTACTTGAAGGCCTTCACTACATCCACATCCTCACCATCAATAGTAAGAGGGAGCAGTACAGCCTTAGTCTTCCTAAAGTCCATCTCCATAAAATCCTCCACCAAGGCCCTGTATTCATTCTCTTGTCCCCTCTTTATACACCTAATTATTGAGTCATAAGATGAGGTGACTTGGTGTTATATCTGAAGTCCGAGGTATACAGGGTAAATAGGAAGGGAACCAATACAGTCCTGTGCTCATAGCTATGTCTGACACACAGCTCTGAAGCCACACAAACTGTGTTCTGCTAGTCAGGTAGTCCATTATCCAGGATACAATGGAAGTGCCAACCTGCACGGAATACAGGAGCTTTTTCCCAGCAATGAGGGTTGTATGATGTTGAAGGCACTCAAGAAATCAAAAAACATGATCCTCAAACGGGCTGCCCTGCTTATCCAAGTGGGAGTAGGCTCTGTTCAGCAGGTAGATGACAGCATCATCAACTCCATTGTTCTCTTGGTAGGCAAACTGCAGGTTATCAGTGTCTGATCTGACCAAGGATCAGAGGTGAGTCAGGGCCACTGGACGGTAGTCATTGAAGATTTTGCATTGTCCCTTCTTAGGTCATGGGACCACAAATGATATTTTCCAAACAGGACCCTTTCCAGACTGAGACTCAGATTGAAAATGTGCTGGAGAACTCCACACAGCTGCTCAGCACACTCCTTCAGGATCTTTGGGCTCACACCACCTGGTCCAAATGCTTTGTAATGTCTTGAGTTTCCCAGAGCCCTTCTCATCTGCTTCTCCTTCCAAAATTTCAGGATGGCTTCTATCATACTATGACCATTTGCCCCAAGGGATTTTTTTGGGGTTGTCCAGGGAGGGGTAGCTCCTCTGGCGGCAGGTTTGTTGTGTTCCACCCAGGGGCAGCTTGTCCACCCACTTGCCACCCAGTTCTCATCTGTGGCTCCAAGTAATTATTTGCATGTATTAGTGGCCACACCCTAGTACGCTGCCTTGACAGGCGGGCTAGACCAGGTGAGGGTAGCCGGGAACCTCCGACCCCAGTGAGATAGGGATATGCCTATCCCAGCATGTGAAGCTAGTTCCAGTGGACTGGCAGATGAGATCAACTACAAGATCCAATGGCATGAAGAGCGAAGACACAGAAGGCGTCATGGCCATGCACTGCAGCCGAGGAAGTCTCCACTAGTGATGATTTTTCGTACCACTGGACCAAGATTTTTGAGGCCTAAAGAGTGGAACTGTCCCAGTGCAATGGCTTTTTCACTATAAAAATCCTCCCACACAGGTTACACCATCATCAGAAACAACAGGCTACCAATACAAGGGTTCTTTTACCTTCAGCTCCCTAATATAAATGATAGGATGCCGAACTGACTATAGGACCTACTATTTTTATCAACCCTTGTTGTTAAGTTTAAACTTTTGTGATTGAGAAAAATAATTATCTGTATGTTGTGAACAACTGTTGCAGAATGTGGTTTGGATACAATGAGGAATGGTTGAGCCAGTGCTCATGTTAATTAAACATTTGAGTAACTATACATCTTCTTGATCTCAGACAGTGTGGTGATTCAAAGTCGTTCCCTCAGATAAGAGTTCAACATTCTAGAATTTGAGCTTTAATTCAAATTTTTATCTGGATATATTTATAGGTGCATGAAGCCATAAAAACAACAATGATAGATTTAGTGGGGCAAATGCAGTTATTGTAATATTAGACCAGTGTAGAAGCTACACTGTTAGTTGTTGCACAGTAATTTGATTTAAGACCTTAATATATAGGAGTGGAATCATTGAATCTATTCATAGATGGCTGTTGTAATATGGACATTAAGTGACTGAACTACATTGTACATGGTTTTTGCAGTAATTAATATGCCCCAGCAATAGACTTGCTTCATGTGTAGCTCATATAATAATTTGTAATGGGGAAAAAACTGGTGCATGTTGTGTGGTTCTTGCATTAATTGTCAATGAATGTTTAATTCCCAAATTCTATCATTCAAGGCTGTTCACTTCCATCAGCAGCAATGAATCACAATTAACAACAATCCCGCCTATGTTACAGATTAAAAACCCAAGCCCCAAGCATCCTTTTATTTTAAAACAGAAATAACAATTAACTATGTCTTTTATTTTTCAGAGTCTGAAAGAAGGTCTCATGGTGCAAGAGCGGACGAAACTTTTTGAACCCCAGGAATAAGAAGTGAATGCTACATCATTGCCTCAGGCCATATCTGCACCTTCACAGTAAAGAAACTGCCTCATATTAATAATAATCCTACAGAAACATACTTGTTCTTTCTGACTTTGCACTTCAGTCCTGAATGTGAGCACCTAATATATTCAAGTTCATAAGCCTAACCTTGAAGTTGCACTTAGTATGGTGTTGAATAGTAAAGGCTCTTAAGTAACCTATTTTTTTTTAAATGGCTTTGTCTATTAGGGAAGTACTTCCTGTACTATTCTCTATACAGAATGAACCTGGTGTTACTGTTTTGAACCAGGTAGAAGACAGGTGGTCAAATAAACATTAGGTTCAGGCTAAATCAACAGAGCTTTATAACTTCCTCGGGTGATTTTTTTTTCTCATTCACTTGCCAATAGACCATCCAGATCAA
Source organism: Mobula hypostoma (assembly GCF_963921235.1). NCBI lineage: Eukaryota > Metazoa > Chordata > Chondrichthyes > Myliobatiformes > Myliobatidae > Mobula > Mobula hypostoma. The sequence continues at coordinate 15,562,572 of NC_086129.1, read as the reverse complement.
AGCCATGGGATAACTAGCTAAGTGATGAGGCAGATGGGCATAGAACTGTCATAGGGAGGTGGCTAGGAACGGACCCAAGTGCAAGACACAGACACTGAAGTACTAGGGACAGGACTAGGATACAGGCTGAGGGCAAGGACATGGACACGAAAACCGGGAACCCGGAACAGGACTGGACAAGAGAGCTAGGAGCCCAGGCTTGGACTTCGAGCCAGAGACTGGACAAGGACCCAGTACCTGGGTCTTGCCTCTGGCTTGGACCCCAGAACTAGGCAAGGACGAGTCTTGGCTGGCAGGCAGGAGGAGGCTGGAGTCCACAGGCTTGAGGCTAGAGACTCGAGGCGAGGCTTAGCAGGAGGCTGGAGTCTTCAGGCTTGAGGCGAGGCTGGACTCTTCAGGCTTGAGGCTAGAGACTTGAGGCGAGGCTTGGCAGGGGGCTAGAGACTTGAGGCCAGAGGCTCCTCCTGGGCAGGGTGCAGTACACCATCTGACGGAGGCAAGGGTTAGGAAGGGACAGAACCAACCGTAGGTAACAGCAAGACGGCCTGGCTACCTGACGGAGGCAAGGGTTAGGAAGGGACAGAACCAACCGTAGGTAACGGCAATACGGCCTGGCTTACCTGATGGAGGCAAGGGACAGGAAGGGACAGAACCAACTGCAGGTAACGGCAAGATGGCCTGGCTTACCTGGGCGGAGGCAAGGGACAGGAAGGGAGCTAGGTACAGGGTGGCTCCAGGACAAGACTGCAGGTGAGACGAGGCGAGGGTTCAGGCAATGCAAGGAGAGACAAGAACTTCAGGTGAGATGAGAGTTACCGGCAAGACAAGGCAAGGCTTCTGGCAAAGCAAAGCGAGACGAGAAAGTCAGGCGAGGTGAGAGTTACCGGCAAGACAAGGCAGGGCTTCAGGCGAGGAAACAGAAGGCAGAGGAAGGGATACAAGGAGTAAGGACAAGAACAATCCAGCAGCCACGCCCTGGCCTCTGAAGGTATTTATGCAGCCAGCCCCAATGAGCATCAGCTGCCTCAATTAGAGCTCAACAAGAACAGAAACAGGGTAGACAGGAAAACCTGGAGCAAGGGTCGATGAACCGGACCGTGAACCGGAATACGGACTTCACCGTCCGAACCATGACAAGAACTCAGAAAATGCTTTTTTTTTGTATAATGGTTTTGGGCAAAGGATCAGTTCCAGTTGTAAACTATTTCTCTTGGATCGCACCACAACATTCTCACTATAAATGGATGTACACAAAGATGACCTTTCAACTCCCAACATTTCAGGTTAGCTGTACATGGAAGTAAACCACTGAATGAAAAGAGCAAAGACTAAAACAGGAGATGGTGCTAATAAACAGGGAAGCTTGAGAGGGTCCAGTTGTGCTTCATATAGCTTAATAAATATGTCTGAGTTAACATTTTGGGGATTTGTTTTTAATTCATTCACAGTATGTTGCCTATATTTTTTGTTGCTTCCTAATTGGCTCTGAAGTTTATCAGCTACTGCCTTGATTGCTGCAATCTGTGTTATTAAGGAATTCCCAGAGTTTTAGGTACAGAATTTTTGTGATTCTGACCCCACCCGAATAATAAAAAAAGTATTTTCAAGTCAGAACAACGTGCTAGTAAAGGTATCTTGAATTAGCAGTGTTTGTATATTCCTATGTCCTGGATTTTCTCAAGGACAATGATAATGCTAAATTAACTTAACTAAATTCATTCCATTACATTTCAACAAATTCTTGATGAAATGCCACCAAATGACAGGCAACGGTTACAGATGTTTTGGATGAAAATAATCATGGAATGGTACAATTGTTATTCATCGATGCTAAAATTCTATCAAGTCCCTAATAATATCCTATAGCAATGTCTGGAGCTGAGATCTCCCAACAACTGCAATTGATTTCCTTTGTAGCCAGTATAACTGTCCAGTGAAGTAATTTTACTAATTCTTAAATGATTTAAATGTTAAATTTCTTTAGAATTTTTGGAGTTATCCTAATCTAGTGGGTGCACTTTAATCTGCCAGTATGGCACTGCAATGTAAACCTTTATTCATTTGAAAATGGAAAATTCATTGTATTGAAGGACAATCAGCAATTTCTCAAACTAATATAGCTAAATTGATGAGCAAAGTGAGGTGAATGGAATAACTGTTGAGAAACATTCTACATCTGTACTGTGCTTGATGGACTGGTATAGGAGCTTAACATATGATCTGTGAGTTTCCTGATGCAGGAATGCTTGACACCAGTGAGTCCCAAATTAAAAGCAGTAGATCGAGGAAAACTTGAGCATTGTCTGGGGCTGGGATGCTTAATTTTTTTTTTTACAACTGCATTTGTTTTGTCTCCAAATTAAAAATAATTTATATTAAAACTTGATGATTTGAGGTAATTTCTTTAGATCAAATTCTGAAGCATCTTTACTAACTGAACATGAGACATAAACCACTGACCTATCACTAAGCTTGCACTGCAGTAGCTGAGAAAGAAACTAGTGAAACATACACTGCGTTCATTCCTGATATTGTAACTTGACTTACATATTTTAAACTATTATAGAAAATGCTGCACATACTATGTTGTGCTTGTGACTTATTTATGGAAGCACTGCATTTCAATGTTCAGGTGTACTTTCTGCCCAGACACCACTGATCTGTTGATATTTCCTTGTGGTCTGTGGCAGTGAACTTTGAAGGGCCACGGTCTGAAAATGTATTTGTAGTGTTACGTACCCCGTAACTGGGTTGCCAAACCAGCAGAAATGGACCACTTAGTTGGAGTCTGGTTTAACAGAAGCTAATAAAGTTTTATTAAAGAAATAAGTAACACAGTACTGTAATCGTAAGGACATAAATGCAACAGGTTAGCAATGATAAAACACACATGTACACAGAACTAGGGTAATAGGAATCAACCAAGCTCTATCGCGGTCTAGGGGTAAAAAGATCAGTCTCAAGTGACGCAGAGTTCAGTTCAGCTTAGTACAGTTCGCAGTAATCGATGTTGTGCCGTTGGAGAAAGAGATAGAGATATGCAAATCTGATTCAGCAGACCTTTGAAGTTCTTCGCAGTTAGCTCTCGGGCGGACCCTTTGTTATGTCTTCTGTGGTCACCGACTGTGACCCCTCCGCTCCGGATACGACCGTTCTTCCGCGGTGAACCCGGCACCCAGGCAAGGGCGGACACACACACCAAGTTCCCGCCGATCGTACCCTTTCACCCTGTGCGTCTATGGTCGGTTCCCGCGACCAGACCTCCAAACTCCCCCCTACTTGTGGGGGCACACTGCACTTCCAGGGTCTCGTTATCTCGTGATCTCATGGTGTGTGTCGTGCCTTAGCGAACCTGTTCTTTTTATCCCCCTGTTGGGGTATTGTCTGTCCATCAGACTTCAAACAGTTCAGGTTTAAAGCAACCGGTCTGTCAATATTCTGAAATGTGTTTCTTTCTCGTTAATCTATCTCTTCTCTCTTATTAGCATTTTGAATGTTTCTCCATTGTCTCACTTATGTCTCTCATCAGCATCAATCTTCTGATAACTTGGTTTGTTGTCACAGTAGTGAGTGATAAATAAATGCACATTGTGTTTCTTTACTTGTGGTTTTTCTGCATGAGAGGCAGAGTTGAGGACTGCTATAACTTTTATTTCCAAGATATAAAAGCATTGAACACTAAGTTCACGAGGTAATACAATTTATAGAATATTATCCTGCAATTTGTAATTGGTAACTTGTTTATGTTTGCTAATTAACTATAATGTAAGAGCACAAAATAGGGAAAAACAAGCTTGTACTATTACTTCATATTTAGTGTTTGATCTGCACCTTATATAATTGCTAAGTTTCTACTAAACAGTCACTAATCTAATTGATAGAAGAGTTATGGAGCACTACAGTACAGAAGCAGGCCCTCCCACCCATCTCAACCATGCCAACTATTCTGCTTAGTCCCATCAACCTCGACAATAGTCTGCTGTTTCTTTGTCCCCCATTACTACCTCTCCATCAATCATTTTATCAGCAGTCCAATATCTACTCTCGCCTCTCTTTTATTTTTTAGTGCATTTGAAAAAGCTATTCAAATTTTGAAATACATTATACAATCTTGAGATTCATCTCCTTACAGGCAGCCACAAAACAAAGAAACCCAAAGAACCCATTTACAAAAAATACCAAACACCCAACATCCTAACCTTTTCAATCTGGCCTAGTGCTTAAATTGTACAAACATTGAGTCATTCCTCACTTTTGGACAGCTCTGGGGCCAGGACCCCACCGTCACAATTCCACCCATACCTGAACTCTCCAATTCAGCCTAGCGATTGTCAATCAGACATTGGAACTTCCCTCACTCCTGCCTCCTGCCAACTCCATTCACTTAGTCTTGCCTTTGCATGCCTCTCCATTGCTGGCAGTGACTGTTATTAATAAAGTGTATAGTTTTGTATTTTGCCACTGGTAAGTAGTCACTGAGCATCACCAGCGCCCTCTTAAACTAGTTTATATTACTGGCTAGCTGCCACTTTTTTGCTATATTTTATGCCCTCTCTTTTGCTTTTATGCTGTCTTTGTCTTTCCTTGTTAGCCACAGTTGCCTCATTCTATCTTCAGAATACTACTTTTTGGATGAATCTATCTTGCACCAAATGGCTTCTGGAAACTCTAGCCAGTGCTGTTCCACGATCATCCCTGCTGTTGTCCCCTTCCAATTAACTTTGGCCTTAACCAGGGCCTCAATATCTCTAGAAAACAAAAGTATGCTAAACCTGTTAGCCTTGACTTTTACTCTAACAGGAACATATATACTCTGTACTCTCAATAGTTCACTTCTGGAGACCACTTACTTGCCAAGCATCCCTTTGCCAGAAAACAACCTATCCTAATCCACAACTGCCAAATCCCTTTTGATGCCATCAATATTGACCTTTCAACAACTTGGGACTGGTCCTTAGGTTGAGATTCTATCTTCCATAATTATCTTGAATCTAATGGAATTATGCTCACCACTGTTCCCCTATACACACTTAAGAGGTTAGAAAAGTACTAACCATATTCCACTGAAAAACTAAATGTTTGCACATGTATTGTAATCTTTATTTGGAAGATATTCAATATAAATTTAGGCTACAACATGTTAAATAATGCTTTTTGAATTTATAGCTGCAGGTGCAACCTGGTCCTAATTTGCATTGCAAATATGTGGTTAATCAAACAGCTGGGCTGTTGCTTTCAGCATATCTTATTTGTGTGTGCACTTCCCATCACTGTTGTTTGTTTTACTTTAAGAAAGGAAATGCAAATAGTGAATACCAAAAAGTAATTGTCTTACAAACAGATTATGCAACTCTTGATTTTGTATCAGCTTTGTATAACAAGTGTTATAAGAGAAACGTGGAGTACAGAGACTTGCATTGTCTTCTCAAACCAGGGAAATTAGTGTAGGCTGAGAGTGATGCACAGAGTTGGTCTTCTGGGTAAGATATCACCATTATGCTGTTCATCTTTAGACTGACATAAATGACCCTAAACTCATTCTATAGGTAGCAAGGGAATAATCCCAACATTGACAACCATCATGAGGTATGCTAATTTAAAAATTGAATGTGTCGGAACAAAACAACGTTTGATGCACAGGAAATAAGTTTTCTTTTTAAATGGAAGCCTAAGAACAGAGTATAGTTCAATTTTTTAAAATGTGATGAGAGGGCACAGATCTAGTCAGTTTGTTCCCAGTTATCAGTACTAGGTACAAAGGGCAACAAAGGATTCAAAGTATATTTATTATCAACATATGTACAAATTATACATCCTTGAGACTTGTCTGCTTACAGGCACCCGCAAAGCAAGAAACACGAAATAACCCAATTTTTAAAAAAAAACAACACCCAATGCACAGAGAAAGAGAAAAAACAAACATCATGCAAACAATAGCAGCAAGCAACAGCACTCCAAACCACATTGAGTCCTTAGATCTGAATCCCTGGAGTAGCCATAGTAGGGCCAAAACCTCTGTCTCAGTTCATCATATTAGTGGGGAAATCACTGCTAAGCTCGTAGACATGAAGCACAGCAGAGGAGTGAACATTGCAAGAGAGCAAGCGGAATGGGCCTAACCCTCACCTCCAGTCCTAACGTCCTGCCTTTCCAGTCTATCCAGGTCACCTTTTAAATTGGCCAAACACAGGATCATGCCTCCCATTAGGACTCGGGCCCACTGCAATGATATGGCTGAAGTTTCAGGGAATAGTTCACAAGGCACAGGGCAGATATGTCTCAAAGAAGTACAGTAGTAGTTTTCAAATGGCAGGGGTAGGCGACTGTGGCTGACAAGGGAAGTTGAGGACTGCATAAAAGCCAAGGACATCTAAAATAGCTAAAGTGATTGGGAAGCTTTTAAAATCCAACTAAAGGCCACTATAAAAGCTATAAGAAAGGAAAACAAAACTCAGGGCAAACTAGCTAATCATACAAAGCAGTTTTTGCAGTTATATAAAAAGTAAAAGGGAGGTGAGAGTTGACTTTGGACCACTGGAAAATGATGCTGGTGAGGTTGTAATGGGGGTCAAGGAAATGGCAGATGAACTTAATGAGTACTTTGCATCAATCTTCACTGTGGAAGACACTAGCCAGAGATCTGTGAGAGTCAGGGAGCAGGAGTGAGTGCTATTGCTATTACAAAGGAAAATGTGCTCAGCAAACTGATAGGTCTTAAGGTGGATATGTCACCTGGACCAGATGGACTACATTCCAGAGCTCTGAGAGAGGTTTCTGAAGAGATAATGGATGCATTGGTCATGATCTTTCAAGAATCACTTGATTCTGGCATGGTCCCAGAGGACTGGAAGATTGCAAATGTCAAGAAGGGAGGAAGGAAAAAGAAAGGAAATTATAGGCCACTTAGCCTAACCGCAGTGGTTGGGAAAGTGTCGGAATCTATTAAGGATAAGGATAAGGTTTCAAGATACTTGGAGACGAATGATAAAATAAGTCTTTCTTTTTAAATCTTTTTATTGAATTAGTACACAAAAGGTAAACCATATAAGCACTGATAAACAATTGCAATATAAATTTACAAGAGATATTAATACAAAAAGAATTAGTACAGACAGTGCAGTTTAAACATAAAATAAGTCAAAGTCAGCATGGTTTCTGTGAAGGGAAATCTTCCCTGACAAATCTGTTAGAGTTCTTCAAGGAAGTAACAAGCAGGGTGGACAAAGGAAAGGCAGTGGATGTCCATTTACTTGGCGTTTCAGAGGCATTTCATAAACTGCCACACGTGGCTGCTTAGTAAAATAATATGCTGTGGCATAACAGGAAAGATACCAGCATGGATAGAGGAATAGCTGACAGGTAGGAGGCAGCAAGTGGGAATAAAGGGGGCCTTTTCTGGATGGCTGCCAGTGACTAGTGGTGTTTCTTAGGGGTCAGTATTGGAACCACTACCTTCCACATTGTCAATTATTTGGGTAGTAGAATTGATGGCTTTGTGGCAAAGTGTGTGGATGATGCGAAGGTAGGTGGAGAGGTTGTGTGGTGCTGAGGAATCAATGCGATTACAGCAGAACTTGGACAAATTGGAAAAATGGGCAAAAAAGTGGCAGATGGTAGAAGGTTGGGAAACTAATGCATTGTGGTGAAAGGAACTGAAGTGCAAACTATTATCTAAATGGGGAGAAAGTTCAATCAGAGGTGTAGAGAGACTTAGGAGACCTCGTGCAAGACTCCCAGAAGGTTAATTTACAGGTTGAGTCTGTGGTAAAGAAGACAAATGCAATGTTGGCATTTATTCAAGGGAAGTAGAATATAAAGCAAGGAGATAATGCTGAGGCTTTATAAGACATTAGTTAGGTCACACTTTGAATTATTGTTAACAGTTTTGGGCTCCATATCTCAGCAAGGATATGTTGTCATTAGAAAGCGTCCAGAGGAGGTTCATGAGGATTATTCCAGTAATGAAGGGGTTAACGTATGAGGAGTATTTGGCAGCTTTGGGCCTGTACTCACTGGAATTTAGAAGAATGCGGGGGGGGGGAGTGGTGTGGGGGTGATCATTGAAACCTACCAACTGTTGAAAAGACTGGCTAAGGTGGATGTGGAGATGATGTTTCCTATGGTGCGGGTATCAAAAACTAGAGGGCACAGCCTCAAAGTCGAGGGGTGACCCTTTAGAACAGAGTTGAGGAGGATTTGTTTTAGCTGGAGTATTGAATCTGTGGAATCCTCTGCCAGAGACTGCAGTGGAGGTGAAATCCATGGGTATATTTAAAGCGAAAGTTGATAGTTTCCTGATTGGTCAGAGCATCAAAGGATATGGCGAGAAAGCAGGTATATGGAGTTGAGTGGGATCAGCCATGATGGAATGGCAGAGCAGTTTAAATGGGCTGAATGGCCTAATTCTGCTCCTGTGTCTTATGCACCATAGCCCTCCATACCTCTCACATCCATGCATTTACCCTGAATCCATCACTTCTGCCAGCAACTCATTCCACACTTGCACCATGCTCTGAGCAAAGGCCTCTCTCAGGTTTCTTTTAAACCAAGGGTTCTCAACCGGGGCTCAGTGGATAGATTTGAGTTCTAAGAGAGTACCAATGGACTGAAAAACAAATAATCTTCAATTTAAATCCTGAAGTATTACCATATCAGGGGATGTGTCCTGGACCTGTACACAAGTGTCATCACAATGACGGCACAGCAGCACCTATTTTCTTAGAACTTAAGAGTCCGTGGCTAAGAACAACTCAAATGCCCTTCTAAAAATGTGTAAATGACTACACTGATGTTGGTAATATGGCAACAAAGAGATGTAGAGAGTAGGGCAGATTAGCTGATTGAGTGGTGTCCCAATTTACAGTAATTTTCCCTTTACATTGTACCATTGCTGCAAAACAATGGATAGTGATAATATACCTGATTCTATTGGAGGCAGTCCAAGAGATTTACCAAGCTATTTTCTGGGAAGAGATGGTTGTCAAATCACGAGTAGCTAAAGCATTCTTTGGAGTTCAGAAGATCCTAAGGATGCATGAAAATTATAAATCTGGAAACATAAACAAAAAATCTGCAGATGATGGAAATACAAACAACACACACAAAATGCTAGAGGAACTCAGCAGGCCAGACAGCATCTATGGAGAAGAGTACAATTGATGTTTCCGGCCAAGAGCCTTCAGCAGAACTGGAGAAAAAAAGCTGAGGAATAGATTTCCCTCCTGCTTATTAGGGAATGTGAAGAGATGATAGATAGGAACAAGGAGGTAGTCATCCCTAGGCTACAAGGGTCAGAAAACTGGGTGACTATCAGGAGAGGGAAGGAAAATGCCCGGATAGTGGAGAGCACCATATAACAATTACAGCATGGAAACAGGCCATCTCGGTCCTTCTAGTCCGTGCCGAACTCTTACTCTCACCTCGTCCCACCGACCTGCACTCAGCCCATAACCCTCCATTCCTTTCCTGTCCATATATCTATCCAATTTCACTTTAAATGACAACATCGAACCTGCCTCAACCACTTCTGCTGGAAGCTCATTCCACACAGTTACCACTCTCTGAGTAAAGAAGTTCCCCCTCATGTTACCCCTAAACTTTTGTACTTTAACTCTAAACTCATGTCCTCTTGTTCGAATCTCCCCCACTCTCAATGGAAAATGCCTATCCACGTCAACTCTATCAATCCCCCTCATAATTTTAAACACCTCTATCAAGTCCCCCCTCAACCTTCTATGCTCCAAAGAATAAAGACCTAACTTGTTCAACCTTTCTCTGTAACTTAGGAGATGAAACCCAGGCAATATTTTAGTAAACCTCCTCTGTACTCTCTCAATTTTATTGACATCTTTCCTATAATTCGGTGACCAGAACTGTACACAGTACTCCAAATTTGGTCTTACCAATGCTTTATACAATTTCAACATTACATCCCAACTCCTATACTCAATGTTCTGATTAATAAAGGCCAGCATACCAAAAGCTTTCTTCACCACCCTATCCACATGAGATTCCACCTTCAAGGAACTATGCACCATTATTCCTAGATCCCTCTGTTCCACAGCTTTCTTCAATGCCCTACCATTTACCATGTATGTCCTATTTTGATTAGTCCTACCAAAATGTGGCACCTCACATTTTTCAGCATTGACCTCCATCTGCCATCTTTCAGCCCACTCAACTAACTAGCCTAAATCTCTCTGCAAGCTTTGAAAACCTATTTCATCATCCACAACGCCACCTATCTTAGTATCATCTGCATACTTACTAATCCAATTTACCACCCCATCATCCAGATCATTAATATATATGACAAACAACATTGGACCCAGAACAGATCCCTGAGGCACACCGCTACACAGCGTCCTCTAATCTGACACACAGTTATCCACCACTACTCTCTGGCATTTCCCATCTAGCCACTGCTGAATCCATTTTACTACTTCGATATTAATGCCTAATGATTGAACCTACCTAACTAACCTTCCGTGTGGAACCTTGTCAAAAGCCTTACTGAAGTCCATATAGACAACATCCACCGCTTTACCCTCATCAACTTTCTTAGTAACCTCATCAAAAAATTCAATAAGATCTGTCAAACATGACCTTCCATGCACAAATCCATGTTGACTGTTCCTAATCAGACCCTGTCTATCCAGATAATTATATATACCATCTCTAAGAATACTTTCCATCAATTTACCCACCACTGACGTCAAACTCACAGGCCGATAATTGCCAGGTTTACTCTTAGAACCCTTTTTAAACAATGGAACCACATGAGCATACGCCAATCCTCCGGCACCATCCCCGTTTCTAATGATTTAATATCATTTCTTACCAATAAAGTCATGCCACCCCCTCTGCCTACCTGCCCATCCTTCCGATACACTGTGCATCCTCGGATGTTCAGCTCCCAGAGACATGCATCCATCAGCCACATCTCAGTGATGGCCACAATATGGCCCCTGTGGCTGTCCCCCTCAGCAACAAGTATCTTGTTCTGGATGCTGTTGAGGGGGACGACCTGACAGGGGACGCCCACAGTGACCGGGTCTCTGGCACTGAGCCTGGCGCTGTTGTGCAGGAGGGAAGGAGGGAGAAGAGGAGTGCGGTAGTCATAGGGGATTGCATAGTCAGGGGAACAGACAGGAAATTCTGTGAGCCTGATAGAGATACCTGCATGGTGTGTTGCCTCCCAGGTGCCAGGGTACAGGATGTCTCGGATCGGGTCCAGAATATTCTGAAGGGAGAAGGCGAGCAGCCAGCTGTCTTGGTACATGTCGGTACCAATGACATTGATAGGAAAAGGGAGGAGGTCCTGAAGAGAGATTTCCGGGAGTTAGGAAGGAAGCTGAGAAGCAGGACCTCCAGGGTAGTAATCTCAGGATTGCTACCTGTGCCACATGCTAGCGAGGGCAAGAATAGTAGGATCAGGCATGTGAATGTGTGGCTGAGAGACTGGTGCAGGGGGCAGGGCTTCAGATTCTTGGATAATTGGGATCTCTTCTGGGGGAAGTGTGACATGTTCAAAAAGGACGGATTACACCTGAACCCGAAGGGGACCTATATCCTAGCGGGAAGGTTTAATAGAGCTGTTAGGGAGGGTTTAAACTAATTTGGCAGGGGGATGGGAACCGGAATGATAGAGCGGAGGAAGGGAAAAACAGAAATATATCTAAGATAGTGAGCAGCAAAGATGTCAGGAAGGACAGGCAGGTGATGGGGCAAATGTGCAGACACTGGGATGAGTTGCAGTGCAATCAAAGCAAATACTGGACTTAAGGTGTTATAGTTAAACGCATGCAGCATAAGGAATAAGGTGGATGATCTTGTCGTACAGCTACAGATTGGCAGGTATGATATTGTGGCCATCACTGAGACATGGCTAATGGATGCATGTCTCTGGGAGTTGAACATTCAAGGATACACTGTGTATCGGAAGGATAGGCAGGTAGGCAGAGGGGGTGGCATGGCTTTATTGGTAAGAGATGATATTAAATCATTAAAAAGAGGTGACATAGGATTGGAAGGTGCAAAATCTTTATGGGTTGAGCTAAGTAATCACAGGGGTAAAAGGACCCTGATGGCAGTTATAGACAGGCCTCCAAACAGCTGCAGGGATGTGGACTACAAATTACAACTGGAAATAGAAAAGGCTTGTCAGAAGGGCAGTGTTATGATAATTGTGGGGGATTTTAACATGCAAGTGGATTGGGAAAATCGGCACTGGATCTCAAGAGAGAGAATTTGTAGAATGTCTACGAGATGGCTTTTTAGAACAGCTTGTTGTTGAGCCCACTAGGGGATCGGCTGTACTGGATTGGGTATAGTGTAATGAACCGGAGGTGATTGGAGAGATTGAGGTGAAAGAACCCTTAGGAGGCAGTGATCATAACATGATTGAGTTCACTGTGAAATTTGAGAAAGAGAAGCCGAAATCCAATGTGTCGGTATTTCAGTGGAGTAAAGGAAATTACAGTGGCATGAGAGAGGAACTGGCCAAAGTTGACTGGAAAGGAACACTAGCGAGAAGGTCGGCAGAGCAGCAGTGGCTGGAATTTACGCGAGTAGTGAGGAAGGTGCAAGACAGATATATTCCAAAAAAGAAGAAATTTTTAAATGGAAAAAGGATGCAACCATGGCTGACAAGAGAAGTCAAAGCCAAAGGAGAGGGCATACAAGGAAGCAAAAATTAGTGGGAAGACAGAGGATTGGGAAGTTTTTAAAAGCTTAAAAAAGGAAACTAAGAAGGTCATTAAGAGGGAAAAGATGAACTATGAAAGGAAGCTAGCAAATAATATCAAAGAGGTTACTAAAAGCTGTTTCAAGTACAGGTTTCCCCCGCCATCCGAAGGTAGAGCGTTCCTATGAAATGGTTCGTAAGCCGAAATGTTGTAAAGCGAAGAAGCAATTACCATTTATTTATGTGGGAAAAATTTGTGAGCGTTCACAGACCCGAAAATAACCTACCAAATCATGCCAAATAACACATAAAACCTAAAATAACAGTAACATATAGTAAAAGCAGGAATGATATGATAAATACACAGCCTATATAAAGTAGAAATACTTTTCCACAATCATTACTGCACTGTTCTCGGTAGCGAAAATCTCACGCAAGCGCCGTTGGCAGAAAATCTCATGCAAGCGCTGTTGGCAAAAACACGGCGCAAGCGCTCTCCAGTAACCTTTAAGCTATGAAGCTGCCAAATCATACCAAATAACACGTAAAAATACACAGCCTATATAAAGTAGAAATAATGTATGTACAGTGTAGTATCACTTACCGGAATTGGGACAGCGTCGAGCACACTGATGATGGTGTGTTAGACTGAGTCGTCAGAGGTTTGGGTGGTGCAGTGGCCCCCACCCTCCAGGCCGCCGACTGACCGATACTGATCCACGAAGCATGCAGGGGTACAGTGGTAGCCGGGAGGCACACAGCACATCTATAAGAAAAAAGCCGAAATAAACATGCTAATTAATTAGATGCCGCCCAGTATGTAATTGTCGGCCCAGATCAGTGCCGATTTCCGATTGCATCATCTCTGATCTGGGCCGACAATTACGTGTCGGGCGGCACCTACTTAATTAGCAGGTTTATTTCAGCTTTTTTCTTAAAGATGTGCTGTGTGCCTCCCGGCTACCGCTGCATTCTCCACGAATCGCGGGGTGGTGGGACACTGGGATGTCATCTCGTCGTCTGTTTCCATTAGAGCAGGCAGCTCATCTTCTCCTATGACTGCCTGCCTCGATGTTGAAGGTCGAGGTTCGTCGTTTGCTGTGGCTGATGTGCAAGGCCTGTTTGACTGCTGAGCCTCGTGCATTTTTCTATCATACAGTTCTTTGTAAGGACTCAAACCATCCTGCAAATATCCCCTAAACCTACGTACCCTTTCAAAATTAAAGTCATACTTTATCATTGCAGCGAAAATCTCACGCAGTTGTTTCACGTACAGTTCACTACTGCATTCAGTTTCGCTTGTTATCCTTTCTTCTTCCAATTGCATCAGCTCTTCATCTATCAGTTCTTGGTCATGGGATGCCAGAACCTCTTCAACATCATCTTCGTCAGCTTCCACAAGCCAAACTCACTTTGTCCTTACTTCGTTCACCACGATCGAAACGCTTAATCATGTCTAGTTTTACGCTAGGTGTAACACCCTTACGAGCTGTTTTAGGCCCTTCCGATACCTTAGAACTCATCTTGCAAACGGCTGCTCACAGGCACGTGTTTAAGCAATGCCGGTGAGAATGCAGTTCCGAATCCGGGGAAGAGCAGCTGCTCGGGGCGCGCGCTGCCTTTTATCGTGCGCTGATTTTTTTTCATAACAGTGAAAACACCTTCTGTTAGCGAAAACAGGGTACTAATGCAGGTCTTTTGTAACAGTGAGGTTTCGTAAAGCGAACATTCGAAAAGCGGGGGACACCTGTATATAAAGAGCAAAAGACAGGTGAGAGTAGATATAGGACCGATAGAAAATCATGCTGAAGAAATTGTAATGGGAGATAAGGAAATGACAGAGGAACTGAATGAGTATTTTGCATCAGTCTTCACTGAGGAAGATATCAGCAGTGTACCGGACACTCAGGGGTGACAGGGAAGAGAAGTGTGCGCAGTCACAATTACGACAGAGAAAGTACTCGGGAAGCTGAAAAGTCTAAAGGTAGATAAATCTCCCGGACCAGATGGAATGCACCCTCGTGTACTGAAGGACATAGCTGTGGAGATTGTGGAGGCATTAGCGATGATCTTTCAAAAGTCGATAGATTCTGGCATGGTTCCAGAGGACTGGAAGATTGCAAATGTCACTCCGCTAGTTAAGAAGGGGACAAGGAAGCAAAAAGGAAATTATAGACCTGTTAGCTTGACATCAGTGATTGGGAAGTTGTTGGAGTCGATTGTCAAGGATGAAATTATAGAGTACCTGGAGGCATATGACAAGATAGGCAGAACTCAGCATGGTTTCCTTAAAGGAAAATCCTGCCTGACAAACCTATTGCAATTTTTTGAGGAAATTACAAGTAGGCTAGACAAGGGAGATGCAGTGGATGTTGTGTATTTGGATTTTCAGAAGGCCTTTGACAAGGTGCCGCACATGAGGCTACTTAACAGGATAAGAGCCCGTGGAATTACAGGAAAGTTACATACGTGGATAGAGCATTGGCTGATTGGCAGGAAGCAGAGAGTGGGAATAAAAGGATCCTATTCTGGTTGGCTGCTGGTTACCAGTGGCGTTCCAAAGGGGTCCATGTTGGGGCCGCTTCTTTTTACTTTCTACATCAACGATTTGGATTATGGAATAGATGGCTTTGTGGCTAAGTTTGCTGACGATACGAAGATAGGTGGAGGGGCCAGTAGTGCTGAGGAATGGAGAGTCTGCAGAGAGACTTGGATAGATTGGAAGAATGGGCAGAGAAGTGGCAAATGAAATACAATGCTGGAAAGTGTATGGTTATGCACTTTGGTAGAAGAAATAAATGGGCAGACTATTATTTAAATGGGGAGAGAATTCAAAGTTCTGAGATGCAATGGGACTTGGGAGTCCTCGTACAGGATACCCTTAAGGTTAACCTCCAGGTTGAGTCGGTGGTGAAGAAGGCGAATGCAATGTTGGCATTCATTTCTAGAGGAATAGAGTATAGGAGCAGGGTCACTGGTGAGACCTCACTTGGAGTACTGTGTGCAGTTTTGGCCTCCTTACTTAAGAAAGGATGCGCTGACATTCAAGAGGTTTCAGAGAAGATTCACTAGAATGATTCCAGGAATGAGAGGGTTAACATATGAGGAACGTTTGTCCGCTCTTGGACTGTCCTCATTGGAGTTTAGAAGAATGAGGGGAAACCTCATAGAAACATTTCGAATGTTGAAAGGCATGGACAGAGTGGATGTGGCAAAGTTGTTTCCCATGATGGGGGAGTCTAGTAATGAGAGGGCATGACTTAAGGATTGAAGAGTGCCCATTCAGAACAGAGATGCAGAGAAATTTTTTTAGCCAGAGGGTGGTGAATCTATGGAATTTGTTTGTTGTCACAGGTGGCAGTGGAGGTCAAGTCATTGGGTGTATTTAAGGCAGAGATTGATAGGTATCTGAGTAGCCAGGGCATCAAAGGTTATGGTGAGAAGGCCGGGGAGTAGGACTAAATGGGAGAATGGATCAGCTCATGATAAAATGGCGGAGAAGACTGGATGGGCCAAATGGCCGACCTGCTCCTTTGTCTTATGGTCTTAGATTTAAAAGGTGGTGGGAGGGGAGAGAGAAACACAAGGTGATAGGTGAAATATGAAGGGGAAGGAGTGAAATAAAGAGCCAGGAAGTTGATTGGTGAAAGCGATACAGGGCTGGAGAAGGGCGAGTCTGATGGAAGAAAGAAAAGGGGGAGGAACACCAGAGGGAAGTGATAGATGGGCAAGGAGATAAGGTGAGAGAGGGAAAAGGGATAGGAAATAGTGAGGGGGGGCATTACCAGATGTTCAAGAAATTGATGTAGATTGGTAAATCTGCTCCTCAGTTTTATGAGGGGTGATTGATAAGTTTGTAGCCTAAGGTAGAAGGAGTCAATTTTAGAAATCCTAGCACATTTATTTTTTGTCATAGTGCCCTCCTACATTTCCACTCTTAGTCCAGCGGTCGTGGAGCATACGGATCTTGGACCTCCAGAAAGTGTCCACAGCAGGGGTGATGGATAGGTTCGTGACCTAAGGCAGAAGGAGATGAGTTATACAGCTCTCGTTACATGCACATGCAGTTCAACTCTTTGAGAAAGTTTTTGCAGAAAGTTTGAACTTAATAACTCATCTCCTTCTACCTTAGGCCACAAACTTATCAATCACCCCTGATGAGTTATTAATCAAACTTTCTGCATAATCACTCAAAGAGTTGAACTGCATGTGCTTGTAATGAGAGTTGTATAACTCATCTCCTTAGTCCACGAACTTATCAATCACCCCTGCTGTGGACACTTTCTGGAGGTCCAAGATCCATATGCTCCACGACCGCTGGACTAAGTGTGTAAATGTAGGAAAATAAATGTGTTAGATTTTCTAAAATTGACTCCTGCTACCTTAAACCACAAACTTATCCATCACCCCTCGAATTTTTCTGTCCAGTCCTACCAAAGGGTCTCAGCCCGAAATGTTGACTGTACTCTTTTCCATAGATGCCGCCTGACCTGTTGAGTTCCTCCAATATTTTGTGTACAAAATCTGGGAACGTTTCCACGAGTGGAACAAAAGGACGGTCACAAAATAAGGAGGAGTTCATGTAAACAAAGGCATATAGGAACTTCTTGGCAGTATTGAATCTCTGGAATTTTCGGAATTCTCTACCCCGAAGGATTGTGGGGTAGGACATCAATTATTTAAAGTGGTGGATAATTTTTCAAAAGAAGAGCAATTTGAAGGATATGGAGAACAGGCACAGAGACTTGTTGCAGTTCAGCTATGACTATATTGAATGCTGCGAGGTTTGAAGGACATGGTGGCATACTCCTGTTCCTATTGTATAAATGAGATTCACCAAAGATAGTTCCCATCTGTGAATTACTAGTGTACCCCCCTCACTATTATTACTATTAACAAATTAGGCTCGTTAGCTGTCTCTGGCTAACAGCCAAGTGACTCAATAACGGATGGGTAATGGTGAGATGGCCATCTCCAATAAGTGACATACATCTAGGTTCAGGTTCAACCAAACAGGAAAGTGGGAATATTCCGTTAAGAGAACAAAAGTTATGGTGAATGCTGTACAAGTACAAGTATCATTTGCCTAGAAATAATGGAACTCACACCAGCATAAACTTAAAGTGTAAGTGTATTTACAATTATTTCAACTTTACCAGTTAACAAGAAAAGTGGCCCATTACAGTTAAACCTGTCTATAATGTGCACAAAAACGTAGGAGCTCATTGCTGGGTGGTCAGGTGCTCCGCTTTAATTACTCACGGCACTGAATCCACGTTCTGCGCGAAAGACACCAGCCACAATTCAAACTTTCCTCAATGCCCGTTACAAATTAACTGGCTAACTCAGAAGTATTGGCACTTCCTTCGTGGAACCATTTATTTGCACCAGGAACTTCTTATAATGGTGGGGAGGGTTCCACGAACATCTTCCAATTGTGCTCCTCTCCACACCTCACTTCTTCACCAATCCGGCAAAAGAGACAAAAGAAACCCCCGTTCTCCTTGAAATGTGATGCCGCCAATCTCCCTCAAATGTTCCATGGCTCCCACGGGACAGAATGTTATAAAGACAAACCCGACACAACATTCTGCAGTGGATCAAATGACTCCTTATCTTAACAGAAACCGAAATACTGGACTGCAAAGTTTGATTAACAGAACACACTGCATTTTACAGAAAAGCTGCAGGAAATAAAATACTCAACAGCCTAACTGAAGTAATACAATAAAACATGTTCTTAACCAGGGTGTATTACACTAGATACTGACCCAATATGTGCTAATATTCAGAATATACAAATACATGACTGGTACTGACAGCTTATATTGACAAGTCAATGTTTAATACCTAATCATTAAACCATCATTTAATTCATTCATCATTTGGTTAAATGACAGATTCAATAGTAATACAAATTTTAAACTACCTTTATTTTGACTCTACAAAAGAAAGCAGCACTGTTTGCATGGTTTTATGATAGCAGCAGTAGTAACAAACATTTCTTTATACTGTAAGCAACAGTCACATACAGACAAAAGCACAGGCATTCTCTGTCTAGTGTACCCACATTCTAAACACAGGACAGAATCTCCCTCTAATTCACCATTGAGAGCTGACAATTTGTATACACTTAACGTCTCTGATGATGCTTAAAAGTCAAGTTAGAAATAATTTGGAAAATGTGTACATCAGGGGGTTAATGGTTGGGTTGAGTTGTTCTCTCATCTTGGCAATTCATTCGCAAACATATTGTCACCATATTGGAGTGTGTCCTCCGAATACTTGATCTTTACATACTTATCAAGCAGCTGACTGGTCGCCATTATGGAAACTCAGTTGTGATGTAGAGAGGGTATCTTGTCACTGATTGGTTGCATGCTGAACAAACACGTGGCACGTAAGAGAATCCTTTGAAACATGGCTTTCTGTGAACAATTCTGTAAACAGGCATGTAGACCTTGATGCTATTTATGAGCCAATGCACACAAAATTCCAGACCACAACACACAAAGTTCACCGTGTAACCAATCAGCAACAAGATCCCCTTATTAATGGAAGATCCCCCTTACAGAAGGCATAAATCCCTGAGATATGGAATAAAATTTGATCATGGAATTTGAGAAAAATAATGAAATCACAAAATGTAAAAGAAGGGATAAATTATGGCAAGGGTTTGCTTTGGAGAAATTCAACTCCTCTGTAACGTGTGGGTCTACCGTACTAATGTCAAACCAAAGTACATAATTTGGGATTACACTAAGTGTAGAATGATAGGATTCTTCTGAGGAATAATAGCTCACAATTATCTTTCATTGGGTATAAAGTCAGTGATGCCTTCAGATGCTTATGGCTCAAACTCAAATTTATAAAATCATCAGACCATTCAAACAATGAACTACAAAAGGACAGAATAAAGAGGTGAAATAAGGATGCATGCCAAGTTACACATATTGGATTCCGATTAATTGGGCTACTGGTTAATCGGGACAACCATTTATTTGGGACAACACAAAGAATGAAAATGAATTGAGAAAATAGTGGAATTCCCTTCATTTATTTGAAATACTATGCTGCTTAATTGGGCGACTAGACCATAAGACCCAAGGGCAGAATTAGGCCATTTGGCCCATCGAGTCGGCTCCACATACCATCATGGCTGATTTATTATCCCTGTCAACCCCATTCTCCTGCCTTCTCCACATAAACTTTGATGTCCTGACTAATCAGGAACATAGCAACCTCCACTTTAAATGTACATAATGACTTGACCTCCTCAGCTGTCTGTTGCAATGAGTTCCACAGATTCACTAACCTCTGGCTAAAGAAATTCCTCATTTCCATTCCAAATGGATGGCCCTCTATTCTGAGGCCATGCTCTCCGGTCCTAGACTCACCCATTATGGGAAACATCCTCTCCACGTGCACTTTATCTAGGCTTTACAATATTCAAAGAGTTTTAATGCAACCCTCCACCTTTCACCCCCTTCCCCATTCTTCTACACTCCAGCAAGTACAGACCCAGAGCCGTCAAACCCTCCCTATATGCTAATCTTTTCATTTCCAGAATCATCCTCATGTGCCTCCTTTAGACCCTCTCCAATGCCAGCACATTTTTTCTTAGATAAAGGGCCCAAAACTGCTCACAATCATCCCTCGTATATTCTATTCCTCTCAAAATGAATGTTAACATTGCATTTATCACTGACTCAACCTGCACGTTAACCTTTAGGGAACTCTACACAAGGACTCACTTTGGACCTTTGCCTTCTGAATTTTCTCCATGTTTAGAAAATAGTCTACGCTTTTATTCCTTCTACCAAATTGCATGAACAAACACTTCCCCATGTTCCACCTACCACTTCTTTATCTATTCTCCCAAACTGTTCAAGTCCTTCTGCAGACTCCTTGCTTTCTCAATATTACCTGAGCCTCCACCTATCTTTGTATCATCTGCAAGCTTTGTCATAAAGGCATCAACTCCATCGTTCAAATTGTTGACACACAATGTGAAAAGAAGCAGTTCCAATACCTGCAAAATACCACTAGTCAGCAGTAGCCAACCAGAATAGGCCCCCTTTATTCCCACTCTTTGCCTTCTGCCAGTCAGTAATCTAACACCCACTGACTCACCTTTGTCTATTATGCCTGTTATTTCCTCAAAGAATTCAAACTGATTTGTCAAGCAAGTTTTCCTCTCAAGGAAACCATGCTGATTTTGGCCTACTTTATCATGCTCTTCCAAGCACCCGAAACCACATCCTTAATAATGGTCTCTAACACCTTCCCAATCATTGAAGTCAGGCTGACTGGCCTATAATTTCCCTCCTTCTGCCTTCCTCTGTTCTTGAAGAGTGGGGTGACATTTTAAGTTTCTAGCCCTCTAGAACTATTCAAGAATCTAGTGATTCTTGGAAGATCATTACTAATGCCTCCACAATCTCCTCAGCTACCTCTTTCAGAAACCAGGGGTGTTGTCCATCTGGTTCAGAAAACTTATCTACTTAACAGCTTCCCCTTTCAACTTCTCTTTTCAACTGTTATTACCTTCCACCATGAACACCGAAACAAAATACTTAAGTTCATTCACCATTTTGTGTCCCCCATTACTATGTCTTCAGCGTCATTTTTCAGTGGTCCAATATCCACTCTTGCCTCTCTTACTTTTTATATACAAGAATAAAACATGCCTTCATATTTCATCTTCACTCTTATGACCTCTTTAGTTGCCTTCTTTTGGTGTTTAAAAGCTTTCCAATCCTCTAACTTCACACTAATTTTTGCTAGATTATGTACCCTCTCTTTTCTTTTTATGCTGTCTTTGACTTCCCTTGTCAGTTACGGTTACCTCATTCTCCGTTTAGAATACTTTTTCATCTTTGGTTTCTAATTACCCTGCATCATCTGAATTGCCCCCAGAAACTTCAGCCACTTCAACACTAGAAACATCCCTAGTGATCCCATTCAGTCAACTTTGGCCAGCTCCTCTCTCATGCCTCTAATTCCATTTTCTCCCCCTCAAACTGCAAGGTAAATTCTATCATATTATGATCACTGTCTCCTAAGGGTTCCTTTACCTTAAACTCCATAATCGAATCTGGTTCATTACATACACAAAACCCAAACTAGAATTGCCTTTCCCCTAGTGGGCTCAACCACAATCTGCTCTAAAAAGTCATCATGTAGGCATTCTACAAATTTCCTCTCTTGGGATCCTACAATCCTACAACAACCTGATTGTCTCAGTCCACCTGCATACTGAAATCCCCCATGACTATCGTAACATTGCCCATAGATACATAAACTAGATAAAATCTGCAGATGCTGGAAATTCAAGCAACACACACTAAATGCTGGAGAAACTCAGCAGGCCAGGCAGCATCAAAGGAAAAAAGTAAAGTATCCTGATGAAGGGTCTCGACCCGAAACGTCAACAGTATTCTTTTCTATAGATGCTGCCTGGCCTGTATTCTTCCAGCATTTCAGTAATATGTAAATTATACCAGGAAATAAGTCCAGGACCAGCCTATTGGCTCAGGGTGTCTGACCCTCCAAGGGAGGAATTGTAAAGTTTGATGGCCACAGGCAGGAATGACTTCCTATGATGCTCAGTGTTGCATCTCGGTGGAATGAGTCTCTGGCTGAATGTACTCCTGTGCCCAACCAGTTCATTATGTAGTGGGTGGGAGACATTGTCCAAGCTAGCATGCAACTTGGACAGCATCCTCTTTTCAGACACCACCATCAGAGAGTCCAGTTCCATCCCCACAACATCACTGGCCTTACAAATGAGTTTGTTGATTCTGTTGGTGTCTGCAACCCTCAGCCTGCTGCCCCAGCACACAACAGCAAACATGATCGCACTGGCCACCACAGACTCGTAGAACATCCTCAGCATCGTCCGGCAGATGTTAAAGGACCTCAGTCTCCTCAGGAAATAGAGACGGCTCTGACCCTTCTTGTAGACAGCCTCAGTGTTCTTTGACCAGTCCAGTTTATTGTCAATTCGTATCCCCAGGTATTTGTAATCTTCCACCATGTCCACAATGACCCCCTGGATGGATACAGGGGTCACCGGTGCCTTAGCCCTCCTCAGGTCTACCACCAGCTCCTTAGTCTTTTTCACATTAAGCTGCAGATAATTCTGCTCATACTATGTGACAAAATTTCCTGCTGTAGCCCTGTACTCAGCCTCATCTCCCTTGCTGATGCATCCAACTATGGCAGAGTCATCAGAAAACTTCTGAAGATGACAAAACTCTGTGCAGTAGTTGAAGTCCATGTCAACTCTATGTGGATAGGGTGGTGAAGAAAGCTTTTGGTATGTTGGCCTTTATAAATCAGAGCATTGAGTATAGGAGTTGGAATGTAATGTTGAAATTGTACAAGGCATTGGTGAGGCCAGATTTGGAGTATTGTGTTCAGTTTTGGTCACCGAATTATAGGAAAGATGTCAACAAAATAGAGAGAGTACAGATCAGATTTACTAGAATGTTACCTGGGTTTCATCACCTAAGTTACAAAGAAAGGTTGAACAAGTTGGGTCTTTGTTCTTTGGAATGTAGAAGGTTTAGATTATGAAGACACGCAGTCCTCTTTTATTGTCATTTAGTAATGCATGCATTAAGAAATGATACCCAGGCAACATCCTAGTAATCTCCTCTGCACTCCCTCAATTTTATTGACATCTTTCCTATAATTCGGTGACCAGAACTGATTAACAAAGGCCAGCAAACCAAAAGCTTTCTTCACCACCCTATCCACATCAGATTCCACCTTCAAGGAACTATGCACTATTATTCCTAGATCTCTCTGTTCTACTGCATTCTTCAATGCCCTACCATTTACCACGTATGTCCTATTTTGATTAGTCCTACCAAAATGTAGCACCTCACATTTTTCAGCATTAAACTCCATCTGCCATCTTTCAGCCCACTCTTCTAACTGGCCTAAATCTCTCTGCAAGCTTTGAAAACCTACTTCATTATCCACAACTCCACCTATCTTAGTATCATCTGCATACTTACTAATCCAATTTACCACCCCATCATCCAGATCATTAACATATATGACAAACAACATTGGAGCCAGTACAGATCCCTGAGGCACACCGCTAGACATCGATCTCCAATCTGACACAAGGTTATCCACCACAACTCTCTGGCGTCTCCCATCCAGTCACTACTGAATCCATTTTACTACTTTGATATTAATACCTAATGATTGAACCTTCCTAACTAACCTTCCTTGAATATATTCAAGCTAATCCCATTTCTCACCATGTTTTAAAAGTATATTTATAAAATAAATAATTTTTATTAATTCCATGTGGAGGACTACAGAGGATGCTGAGATTGAATTCCGGTGCCCCAGGGGGTAATGGCATTGTGCTATTAGCTACCCTAACACGACACCTAGTCGACATCCCTCTAAATTCCTGACATCCATATACCTGTCCACATCGTTCTTAGATGTATCTAATGTGTTTGCCTCATCCACTGACTCTGGTAACTGGCTCTACAAGAGATTCTGCAAAATCATATTCACACACACAAAATACCTCAGGACCTCACAGGGTCAGGCAGCATCAATGGAGAGGAGTAAACAGCCGATGTTTCAGGTGGAGACCTTTCATCAGGACTGGAAAGGAAGGGGAAAGAAACTAGAATAAATGAGTAGATGGGTGGAAAAGGTAAAGGGCTGAAGAAGAAGGAATCTGATAGGAGAGGAGAGTGGACCATGGAAAAAAGGGAAGGAGGAGGGGACCCAGAGGGAGGTGAGGAGAATAGAATGGGTGAGAGGGGAACCAGAATGAGGAATGGAAAAATAGTGCAGGGGTGAGTAAAAAGCTTAATAAGAACCTGAGGGGAAACTTCTTTGTTATACAAGAGGTAGTAGATATAATGACACACACGATGCTGCAGGAACTCAGCAGGTCAGGCAATATCTACAGAGAGGAATAAACAGTCAGTGTTTCAGGCCAAGACCCTTCATCAGCATTGGAAAGGAAGGAAAAAGAAGCCAGAATAATAAGGTGGGTGGAGGAGAAGGAGGACAGGCTGGCCGACCAGATGAAGCCAGGTGAGGGGTAAGGTAGGTGGGTGGATGAAGTGAGAAACTGGGAGGTGAATTCCTCCTTCCTCTAACTACAGGGAATTTGGCCTCATCACGTAGGACATCAATAGAGTAGCTCCTTAGCAGCTAGCCAGCTAGTTTAAATAACGTTAGCTATACTAATGAACAAATGACACCTGTTAAACTCACCTCAACATGTCTTTTACAGTCTTAACCCACCATGGGCAACAGAAAAGTCACTGTTGCAAACAGTGCAGCGATCAACACTGTCATTATTTTCGACCCCTATGATTCGCTCTCTGTCTCCCTCTCTCCCCCCATCTCCCTCTCCACCCCTCTCCCGCCTCTCCCCCTCTCCCCTCCTCTCTTCCCCCTCCCCTCTCTCTCCCCCTCTCTCCCTCCCCCTCCTCTCTCTCTCTCTCTCTCTCTCTCTCTCTCTCTCTCTCTCTCTCCCCCTCTCTCTCTCTCTCCCCACCCCCCTCCCCCTCTCACTCACTCGCTCTCAAAAAAAATCATTTCGGGAATATTGTGTATAATTTGCGGGCGTCAAGGAACCACTATCAATATGCAGGAGCAGGGGCGGCGCTAAGGTCCAGCAGAAATTGCAGTAGCCCCACCATAGCACCACCAAGAAATTAACTGCAGCTGCTTTGCTTTCTCTGTATAGTTTTGAACACAGCTTGTTTCTCCAGCTGATCTAGTGAAACAGTGCCCCCAATTACCATAGCACCCACGCAGCAATAAAGTTATAAACTCTGTCAGATCCACTCTACACTTCTGCTTATTCATTCGTTATCAATGTCTTGCCATTGCTGTCCTCAGATCAGTTAAGCTGATCTAAGATCACTCAAGGTGGTGATGTCACTCACTCTCACTCACGTGAGAGATTGATAGTATACATCCAGGCGCAGATCCGTGGTCTCGCGAGACTAACGGATGCCACACGCACATTGTGCTTTTACAAGCTAGCGTTGGCCTGGCACGTGCATTATTTTGGCCGGCGTGAAAAATGGATCAATTTTTAGTCAGAAAGCGACTTCATCCAGAGGAATCAGCCTGAGCCTGTCTTAATTGAAAGTGACATGCAGGAAGAAGTAAGTGGGGATGAGGACGACAGCAGTTCATCGAAGGAGAGTGAGGGCGAAGTAGAGGAACAAGAAATGGAGCGGGATTCGGAAGAGAACGTGGAAAAAGCTGCTCTTAGTGCGAGTGGGAATACTGTTAGCGATGATAGCCAGCAGCCTGAGGAATGACTCCATCGGCCAGCATTGAAAAAGTACCCTTTGCAACCATTTGGCAATCAGCAAAGGAGTTTTATTCGTGGCTGGTTTGACCTGTACTCCTGGCTGGAATATTCAATCACAAAAGATGCTACATTCTGCTTCGCATGCAGGCATTTCCTGTGTGGAGGACATGGGTTCCATTCTGAGTCTACCTTCACTGTCACCGGTTACCGTAACTGGCGGAAAGCTACAACAGCTTTCAAAACCCACCATGTAGGTGCAGCTCATAAGTTTGCGATGGAGGCACGAACCGAATTCAGATTGAGAAAACAAGACAGTTGAAGATTGGGAAATATGCTTGATAAAGGACATGCAAAGACTGTCCAAGAAAATCGTGAGCATATGAGAGCAGTGGTTGAGTCTCTACGCTATACTGCGTCCCAAGGCATTGCCCAGCGGGGACACCGGGAGAATGATGGATCTGGCAATAGGGGAAACTTTGTTGAGTTGCTCAGTGTAATTGGGAAGTTTGATAAGACTGTAGCTAAAAAAAACAGGACAATCCTGGAAATGCAAAATCACCCATCACGATATCCAAAATGAAATCATGGGTATTATGGCAGATATGGTCAGACTTCAAATAAGTGCAGAAATCAAGGAGGCTGGATATTTTGCCATCATGGTGGATGAAAGTAAAGACTTGAGTAAAAAGGAGCAAATATCAGTGGTGGTGCAGTATTTGAATAACCAAACAGTGCTTGAAGAATTCTTGCACTTCACTCCAGCAGAAGGGTTGGACACAAAGTCGCTTCTTAAAAGCATTGAACAGACACTCGCCCAGTGTGTTATTGATGAGAACGCATGTATAGGTCAGTGTTATGACGGGGTGGCAGTGATGTCCGGGTGCAATAACAGGGTACAAGAGAGGTTCAGGAAAGAGGTCCCACAAGCATTATATATACCCTGCCATGCTCACAGACTTAACCTTGTTTTAGTGGATGTTGTGAGCAATGTACCACAAGTGGGTGAGTTTTTTGAATCTGTGCAGCTGCTTTACAACTTCTTTCCAAACTCTGTTGCTCGCGATCTTTTAATGAAGAAACAGAGAGAACTGGAATCAACTGCACAGCCCGTGGAGTTGAAGAAATTGTCAGATACACGCTGGGCATGGCAGTATACAGCTTTGTGGGCTATAAGGAAATCACTCCCTGCCATTCTAACTACACTACAGGATATTATGGGTCAACCAAATGCACAGAGGAAAATGGAGGCCAGAGCTGTAAATAGACTGATTGACAAGCAGTTTGCTTTACTTCTCACTCTGTTTGAGGATTTATTCAGAGTCACCAAGTTCATGTCAGACCAGCTACAATCTCCCAGTTTGGAGCTTTCATCCGCTGTGGTCTTGGCTCAGTCTGTTATCCATGCAATCTCAGCAAAACGGGGAGAGGAATCATAGAGTGAAATTCAGACAAGAGCCAGGGACCTGTGCATCAAGGCCGGTATACAGAGCAGACCACATGAAAGGAGACAGGCCCAGCCACCCCACCTCCTACATGATTTTGTTGTTGAGGCCCAAACTGAATGCACACCTGTCACATACTCTGATGACCTTCGCAATCACTGTTTCTATCCGGTTATAGACAGACTTCTGACTGAAATGAAAAGACGGTTCTCAACTGAGACTGGGGGTGTTCTGACTGGAGTCTCAGCATTGAGTCCCAAACACAAGTTCTTCCTAGACAAGAATTGTCTTTGGCCAATGGCCCAATACTATGGAGTGACTGAAGTGAACCTGACTGCAGAGCTACATCAGGTTCAGTGACTGCTGGAAACAAAACAAAAGCAAGGACAGACAGTGAATGACACAGTGGAATTTCTAGCTGTAATGAGACCCTACCGCGATGCATTTATAGATTTATACAAACTAATCTGCATATCACTGACTCTACCTGTGACAGCTGCCTCATGCGAACAGAGTTTCTCCTGCTTCAGACGCCTCAAAAACTACCCAAGGAATAGCAGCGGCGATGCTCGGAACAGCAGCTTGGCCCTGTTGGCCATGAACAGCCGGAGGACCAGGCACTTGCCATCCAGAAAATCATTGATGCTTTCACCACCAATCACAACAACAGACGGATTGTGCTTCTCTGAAAACATTAGTGGTGAGTGCAGTTGGTTTTTTTTAAAAATTTAGGCCAAGACTAATGCTGATTATTGTTATTATTTTGTGGTGGATATTCCATAGTCCTTATGTTTCCTGCAAATCCTAAAATATTACATTTACTGCTATTAAGCCTACTGGTTTTGCTTAGACTTCCAAGCGATGATTCTGTTGATTTTTGTTTTAAATTCAATAGCCGAATTAATTGAGGTATTGCATGGTCAGAGTACGATTTGTCCAACTCCTGGCAAAGCCTTGCATCTGTTGTTTGCCTTATTTGTACACCTTATTAACGGTGTATCTTTTGGCATTGCTGTCTATGTACTGCGAATAGCAGTGGGTTCGTTTTGTGTTTTTCAGTTGAAAAGCACGCATTTGACGCTGATTGCGGAATTGGTACATGATTGACGTTGTCTGCTGTTGCTCGAATGTTCTGTTTGTTTGTTTGTTTATGCTCTGTGTAGCCCAGGTTGTCTCCGATGCTGTTGACACTGTAATAGTTCACTTCTATATTAGATTTATCAATTGTTGTTGCTTGTGAATCAACAGAGGCATTTATAGTAGGCACATAATGCTTGAAACTGGCTTTTTAACGCCTCGCGTCTGACCTTGCGAATACATATTACCATACAGTGCATCCCTCAGCACCATCACTGAATAATTCAGCCCCTCCGTAGCACCAGCAAGAAAAAATCTCTGGCGCTGCCACTGTGCAGGAGAGTCCCGGAACTTCCAAGAGAAGTGGGATATCTGCTATTAAAGGGTGACTAAAACTGAACACTATATTCCAAGTGAGACCTCACCAAGTACAATCGCAACATATCCTGCCAACTTCTACATTCATTTATTGTCATAGAAAACCTGCACACAAACAGGCCCTTCTGCCCATGTAGTCCATGCTGAACCATTTAAACTTCCTCGACCCATTGACCTACACTCGAACCATTGGCCTCCATACCCCTCCCAACCATGTACCCATCTAAACCTCCTAAATGTTGAAATTGAAGTCAAAACCACCACTTGTGCTGGCAGCCCATTCCACACTCTCACGACCTTCTGAGTGAAGACGTTTCCCCTCATGTTCCCCTTAAACATTTTACCTATCACTCTTAACCCATGACCTCCAGCTGTAGTCTTAACAATTTTTATTCTATTTTTATTTATTCATTTTTAGATATACGTGTTGCTGGATTCTGATGTTTCTCATTCAAGGTTCTTCGAAGTTTTATGTCTCATTCTCTCAAGATAAAGGCATAAAATCGCGATTGCCTGCAAGAAAATGGATATGGAGATTGGTTTATGCTGACATATACGTACTTTGATTAAAAATTTACTTTGAACTTTGAACTTGTTTCTTCATAATTTTATTAAGTGCTGATAGAACAAAGGGAACCAGGAATGTCGAGAGTTAAAGTACGGTAGCTAAGACCTAAATAGAAAAAGGAGAAAAGGATGGCAGGCCAACATGTTCAGCCCTACTTACACCCAGAGGTGATAAACACTCCATTCAAATTTGTAAATAAGAGTTAATCAATCCGATAATCCAAGTTCAAATACTGTAATTCGGTACCAGAGTAGATTCCGGAATCATTCAAAGAAATGTAACCACCAGGGGAAATGCTGAACAATGGCGTGTACAATGATGACCACTAGGGGGACACACTGAACAATGGCATGTACAATGATGACCACTAGGGGGCACACACTGAACAATGGCATGTACAATGATGACCACCAGGAAACATCACAGACAGTTACATGTGCAAAGAGTTTATTTATTCAGAGATACAGCATGGAGTAAGCCCTTCTGGCCACTCTCTGACTCCTTCAGCGAAGCCGATGTCTAATCCAATTTACTACCTCATCTTGAATGCCAAGACACTCAACTTTCTTGACCAACCACCCATGGGGGAACTTGTCAAGTATCTTACTAAAATCCATGTAGTCAACATCCATTGCCTTGCTGTCATCCAGTTTCCTGATAACTTCCATGAAACACAATGTAAGATCAGTTAGATACGAACTACCGTGCACAAAGCCATCCCGACTACCCTTAATCAGTCACGTCTATCCAAATACCTGTATATCTTGTCCCCTGGAATGCCTTCCAGTAACTTTCTCGCAACTGATGTCAGACTCACTGGCCTATAATTTCCTGGTTCATTTATAGAGCTTTTGTTAAACTATGGCTATCCTCCAATCCTCTGACAGATCCACAGCTGTCACTAAGAATGATTTAAATATCTCTGCTAGGGTCCTGGTAATTTCTGCATTTCTCTCCCGCAGGATCTGAGGGAACACTTTGTCAGGCACTGGGGATTTATCCACCCTAATCTGCCTGTGAACATTTCCTCCTCTGTGGACTCCATGCAGCTGGTGTCACTTTGCCTCACTTGGGGGTTTCCAACTCCTGAGTAAATACAGATGCAAAAAAAATTCATTTAAGATCTCCCCATCTCTTTGGGCTCCACACATGGATTACCATTCTGGTCTTCCAGAGGACCAATTCTGTCCTTTGCAATCCTTTTGCTCTTAACATAACTGTAGAATCTCTTAGGATTCTCCTTCACTTTGGCTGCTGGCAGAAACCTCATCAGGAATTAGTTTCCCGATTTCTTCCTGAAGTGTTCTCTTGTATTTCCAGTACTCCATAAGCACCTCATTTGTTCCGACTTGCCTATACCTGCAATGCACCTCCCTTTTTGTCTCTTAACCAGGGCCTCAATATCTTTTGAAAACCAAGGTTCCCTTTTTTATTCTGACAGCATACAAGTTTTGTGGTCTTAAATTTTCACTGTTGAAGGCCTCCCTCTTACCAAGTATACCTTTGCCAGAAAACAGCCTGTCCTAATCCACATTTACCAGATCCTTCCTGATATCACCAAAATTGTCCTTTGTCCAAGTTAGAATCTCACCTGTGGACCATACCTATTTTTTTCCATATTTGTTTTGAAACGAATGGCATTGTGATCATTAGATGCAAACTGTTCCCCTACACAAACTCCCTGTCATTCCCTAATAGCAGATCAAGTATCGCACACGCTCATTGGGACTTCTATGTACTGAGGAAGGAAACGTTCCTGAACACATACAACAAACTCTATCCCATCCAGTCCTTTACAGTATGGAAGTCCCAGTCAATATGTGGAAAGTTAAAATCACCTTATTATTCTTGCAAGTCTGCAACCTCTTTACAAATTCATTCTTCTAAATCCCTCGGACTGTTGGGTGGTCTGTAATATAGCCTATTAACATGGTCATGCTTGTCTGATTTCTCATTTCCACCCCTGACACCTCACTGGACAAGTTCTCCAGCCTGTCCTGACTGAGCACTGCCGTGACATCTCCCCTGGCTAGGACTGCTACCACTCCCCATTTAATCACTCCTGTCGGTCGCATCTGAAACAAGTGAACCCCGGAATATTGAGCCACCATTCCTGCCCTACCAGTAACCAAGTCTCACTAATGGCCACAATGTCATAATTCCATGTGTTGATCCATGCACTGAGCTCATCTGCCTTTCCTACGATACTTCTTGCATTGAAATATGTGCAGTTTAGGATTGTAGTCGCACTCTGCTCAACCTTTTGATTCCTGACTTAGACTTATGTATTATCAACATCTGTCTCCCCAACCTCTCCCCTATCTGTTCTGGCACTCTGGTTCCCATTCCCCTGCAACTCTTCTTCATAATTGTATCACTATGTTGGGAGCACCAGATCCATAATTTCATAATTCAAATTTAAGTTCAATTTCAGTTTATTGTTATTCAACTGTACACATGTATACCGACAAATAAAACCATATTCCTCCAGACCAAACTGTAAAACACCATACATATCATTCACACATGAAGTTCCACAACCACAAATAAATTAACAAACAATAGGGCATGTGTATAGGCAATTTAAAAGTACGTGTGCTTTATTTATATGTGATGTGGTAGAGAGTTCAGTAGTCTCATGGCTTGGAGGAAGAACCTGTTTCCCATCCTAACAGAGACTCGGTGCAGCCACCGCAAGGGCCCGGTGGGGAAGGACCACGATATAGGTTTCTACACCCGCTGGAGTAGGAGGGGTCGGGTGGTGGGGAGTATACCCCTCAACAAGGATGTGGTAAGGTGAATAACTGGAGTGCCACGTGGGTGGCCATAAGTATGGATATGTACTGACTATAGTGGAAACGTATGTAAAGGATGGAAAGTTATTGAATGGTTTATTGTATATAATTTTATTTTTGAATAAAGTTTATTTTGAAATATAAAAAAACAGCCCTTGTCCAATACCTCCTGCCTGATGGTTGGGGTTCAAAGAGACTTTTGGAGGGATTCCATAATTTCATGCAACATTTATGTTTGTAATCTAGCGTGCTGCTGCTGTAAAAAAACCATTTGTCATGGTATTTGTACCTTGGATATGTGTGTTTGTGACAGCCTTTCAGTTAATGCCCCCGGCCCCCAAATGAGAACTGGATGTCGCTATTACAAATTTAGAACAGCCAAGAATCCGCTTACCAAACCTCTAAAGAGCTATTAAGTAAAATTAAATGGTACGTTTAATAATTTACAGCCGAGATGATTCAAAAATGCCTTTAGCAGTGGCTGTTCATGCAAATGAGCAGCACAATAAAACATAAACGTCAGCGTTTTGCTTTGTGTCACGCAAATTCAAAACAACATATATGTTTTAAAGCGTCTCACTGCCAGTTTGAAAAGAAAGTCGCTCGTCCTTTTAAAGGTGTCAACCACACTTGATCGCGAGCGGCCGCCGGCGTCTGGTGATTGACGGGAGAGTTGGACCAATAGATCTGCAGCACCCTGGTTTCCTATTCGTGGAGCTGTGGTGACAGAGCCAATTGTCTTGAGGTGTGGGCGGAACCTAGACCCAGCTATCAGGTTAGTGGGAGAGGTGGCGTAAGGCGGGAAGTTTCAGTGTGGCGACGCCTGAGGGAGTGAGCAGAGTGAGTGCGGGATCAGAGGGACGGCGGTCGGAGGGTGAGCTTTGGACGGCAGTAGAGGATAAGGATGAAGATGAGGATGTCGCCTTAGAGGAGTGGGCGGTGCCTGTAAAGTCAAGTCTTTGTTGCCATGGTTACTGCTGCCGATTTCGTCGACCTGTGACTTTCTCACCCCCGATATCACTTCATTCACCCGTGACCCTCTCACTCTCTGAGTAACCTAATCCACTTCTCCGTGAATCAGGTTTAATGTCACTGCCATGTGTTGTCTTACTGCAGCAGTGCATTGCGATACGTTGCAAAAAGAGAAAGAAAAGTAGTGAGATAGTTTATTCTCCATTCATGGCATTGGGGAAGAGGGCATGTCTGAATGATAGATGCTGCCTTTCTGAGGCATCACCTTTGGAATCACAATGCAGAATCAGCACATGCCGTGAAATTTGTTAATTTTACGTCAGTAGTACAATGTAATAGGTGAAAAATATAACAAACAATTACAGTTAATACTGGCTGAGTTTACCACTTTCTACAGCCTTTTCCAATCTTGCCTCTCCCTCCAACCCTGTGGCTACCCCCTACAATCTATGACCCTCCCATACTGTGATACCCTCCCCTCTATGGACCTCCAGCCCGTCCTTCAATAACCCACTCCTTGCCCCGTGGCATCCTTTCCTCTACTTCACCCTGTCATCAAAGACCATCCGGGCCTTTCTGACACCCATCAGAGATATTTATCGGAAGCGCTGTGTACGCAGGGCCCTTAGCATTGCCATTGGTCTCCTATCTGTCCAACAATCTCTTCGACCTACCATCAGGCAGGAGATACCACAGCATTGGAATTAGGATGGGAAAATCTCCCTCCACCCAACCCGTAGGACTACAGATCTCCCTGTCACCACCCAGGTTTCCTCACATATGAAGTGCCAGCAGCATTATACTGTTTACTTTTTAACTTGTATCATATATGCACCTTATTATTTGTTAATTTATTTGTGGTAATGTTATTTGAAGTGTTAGGTGTGTGAGTTATATGTACTATGTTGCACAGACATCACATTGTTTGGTGGTACACATACTGACAGTTGAAAGACAATAAACTTGAACTTGTGACCGTCCGCACCTTCTTTACCCCATGATACTTTATTGTCACCAAACAATTGGTACTCGAACGTACAATCATCACGGCGATATTTGGTTCTGCGTTTCACACTCCCTGGATTACACATATTAAGTATTAAACATAGTTAAAATTAGTAAATATTTAAATTATAAATCATAAATAGAAAAATGGGAAGTAAGGTAGTGCAAAAAAAACTGAGGCAGGCAGGTCCGGAGAGGTCCTTCTGCTCTTGTGGAACGTGCCCCTCTGCTGTCTGGGTTAGATTTCATGCAGGCCCAGTGATTTATCTGCCTTCAAACACCATCAGTATTTTCTCTCTTAGATTGTTTATCTCAGTCAGTATTTCCCAGCTTTCCTTTGGAATTCCTATCCCCGATCCCATTCTGACACGTGGACCCACGGCCTCCTCTTCTGCCACAATGAGACCCCCTCCGGGTGGAGAGGCAACACCTCAGATTCTGTCTAGGTATCCTCCAATCTGATGGCATGAACATCGAGTTCTCCTTCTGCGATTTTTATTTTTTCCTTTACACTTCCCTCTTCTATTCCCCACTCTGGTCTCTTATCTCTTTAAGAGGCCGATCAAGGGCTACATCTGCAGCATGCTACCAGCCACACTGGACCCCCTACAATTTCCCTACCGATGGACAGGTGACGCAATAGCCACAGCTGTACACACCATCCTTACACTCCTGCAGAATAGGGATGCTTATGTGAGAACGCTGTTCTTGGACTACAGTTCAGTATTCAACACCATAATACCTTCCAGGCTTGACAAGAAGCTCAGAGACCTCGGCCTTCACCTGCCTGGTGCAGCTGGATCCTGGACTTCCTGTCAGATTGCTGGCAAGTAGTAAGAGTGGGCTCTCTCACCTCTGCCCCTCTGACCCTCAACACAGGAGCCACCCAGGGCTGTGTCCTAAGCCCCCTCCTTTACTGTCCGTACACGCATGACTGTGTTGGCATCCACAGCTCCAACTGGCTAATTAAATTTGTAGATGATACTACATTGATTGGCCCTATCTCAAATAATAATGAGGCAGCCTCCAGAGGAGAAGCCATCAGCCTGACAGTGGTGTCAAGAAAACAACCTCTCCCTCAATGTTGCAAAAACAAAGAAGGTGGTTGTGGGCTACAGGAGAAATAGAGACAGGCCTATTGACATCAACGGATCTGGAGTTGAGAGGGTGAAGGACATCGAGGAGCAGATAGGGAGACAATTCTGGAATGGTGCAGTAGTAACAGAGTCGTCGTGATGGGAGATTTTATTTTCCCCAGTATTGATTGGTGTCTCCCCAGAGCAAGGGGTTTAGATGGGGTGGAGTTTGTTAAGTGTGTTCAGGAAGGTTTCCTGACACTATATGTAGATAAGCCTACAAGAGGAGAGGCTGTACTTGATCTGGTATTAGGAAATGAACCTGGTCAGGTGTCAGGTCTCTCAGTGGGAGAGCATTTTGGAGATAGTAATCACAATTTTATCTCCTTTGAAGAGACAAGTTAGGAAAACGTTTAACTGGAGTCAGGAAATATGAAGCTATCAGGCAGAAATTTGGAAGCATAAACTGGGGGCAGATGGTCTCAGAAATGCATGGAAGAAATGTGGCAAATGTTGGGATATTTGCATAGGTACATTCCAATGAGACAGGGAAAGGATGGTATAGAAAATAGGTGCAGGAGTAGGCCATTCGGCCCTTTGAGCCTGCACCGCCATTTATTATGATCATGGCTGATCATCCAACTCAGAACCCCGCCCCAGCCTTCCCTCCATACCCCCTGACCCCCGTAGCCACAAGGGCCATATCTAACTCCCTCTTAAACATAGCCAATGAACTGGCCTCAACAGTTTCCTGTGGCAGAGAATTCCACAGATTCACCACTCTCTGTGTGAAGAAGTTTTTCCTAATCTCAGTCCTAAAAGGCTTCCCCTCTATCCTCAAACTGTGACCCCTCGTTCTGGACTTCCCCACCATCGGGAACAATCTTCCTGCATCTAGCCTGTCCAATCCCTTTACGATCTTATACGTTTCAATTAGATCCCCCCTCAATCTTCTAAATTCCAACGAGTACAAGCCCAGTTCATCCAGTCTTTCTTCATATGAAAGTCCTGCCATCCCAGGAATCAATCTGGTGAACCTTCTTTGTACTCCCTCTATGGCAAAGATGTCTTTCCTCAGATTAGGGGACCAAAACTGCACACAATACTCCAGGTGTGGTCTCACCAAGGCCTTGTACAACTGCAGTCGTACCTCCCTGCTCCTGTACTCGAATCCTCTCGCTATAAATGCCAGCATACCATTCGCCTTTTTCACCGCCTGCTGTACCTGCATGCCCACTTTCAATGACTGGTGTATAATGACACCCAGGTCTCGTTGCACCTCCCCTTTTCCTAATCGGCCACCATTCAGATAATAATCTGTTTTCCTATTTTTGCCACCAAAATGGATAACTTCACATTTATCCACATTAAATTGCATCTGCCATGAGTTTGCCCACTCACCCAACCTATCCAAGTCACCCTGCATCCTCTTAGCATCCTCCTCACTGCTAACACTGCCACCCAGCTTCGTGTCATCCGCAGACTTGGAGATGCTGCATTTAATTCCCTCATCCAAGTCATTAATATATATTGTAAACAACTGGGGTCCCAGCACTGAGCCTTGCGGTACCCCACTAGTCACCGCCTGCCATTCTGAAAAGGTCCCGTTTATTCCCACTCTTTGCTTCCTGTCTGCTAACCAATTCTCCACCCACACCAATACCTTACCCCCAATACACAGGAACTATGGTGTACAAAGGCTGTTGTAAATCTCGTCAAGAAGGAAAGAAAAGCTTACGAAAGGTTCAAAAAACTAGTTAATGTTAAAGATCTAGAAAATTATAAGGCTAGCAGGAATGAGCTTAAGAATGAAATGAGGAGAGCCAGGAGAAGGCCTTGTCAAGCAGGATTACAAGTATGTGAAGAGCAAGAGGGTAAGACGTGAGAAATAGAACCCAATCAAGTGTGACAGTGGAAAAGTGTGTCTGGAACTGGAAGAGGTAGCGGAAGTACTCAATGAAGACTCTGCTTCAGTATTCACTACAGAAAAGGATCTTGGTGATTGTAGGGATGACTTACAGTGGACTGAAAAGCTTGAGCATGTAGATATTAAGAAAGAGGATGCGCTGGAGCTTTTGAAAAGCATCAAGTTGGATAAGTCGCCAGGACCAGATGAGGTTACCCCAATCTACTGTGGAAGGCGAGGGAGGAGATTGTTGAGGCTTTGGCAAAGACCATCATCAATGGGGATGGGAGAGGTTCCGGAGGATTGGAGGGTTGCAGATGTTGTCCTCTTATTCAAGAAAGGGAGTAGAGATAGCCCTGGAAATTATAGGCCAGTGAGTCTTACTTCAGTTGATGGAGAAGATCCTGGGAGGCAGGATTTATGAACATTTGGAGGGGCATAATATGATTAGGAATAGTCAGCATGGCTTTGTCAAAGGCAGGTCGTGCTTTACGAGCTGATTGAATTTTTTGAGGATGTGATGAAGGTAGAGCAGTAGATGTAGTGTATACGGATTTCAGCAATGCATTTGATAAGGTACCCCATGCAAGGCTTATTGAGAAAGTAAGGAGGCATGGGATCCAAGGGGACCTTGCTTTGTGAATCCAGAATTGGCTTGCCCACCGAAGGCAAAGAGTGGTTGTAGACGGGTCATATTCTGCATGGAGGTCGGTGGTGCCTCAGACCCCTACTCTTCATGATTTTTATAAATGACCTGGATGAGGAAGGGGAGGGATGGGTTAGTAAATTTGCTGATGACACAAAGGTTGGAGGTGTTTTGGACCGTGTGGAAGGCTGTCAGAGGTTACAATGGGACATTGACAGGATGCAAAATTGGGCTGAGAAGTGGCAGATGGAGTTCAACCCAGATAAGTGGAACAGCAATGACAAGTGTTTCTGGGAATAATGCTGAAGGTGCAGGATCAATTTGTTCCAAAGAGGAAGAACGATCCTAAGGGGAGGCCATGGCTGACAAGGGAAGTAATGGACAGTATAAAAATAAAAGAGAAGAAGTATAACATAGCAAAGACGAGTGGGAAGCCAGAGGATTGGGAAACTTTTAAAGAGCAACAGAAGGTAACTAAAAAGGCAATACGTGGAGAACAAAATGAGGTACAAAGGTAAACTAGCCAAGAATATAAAGGAGGATAGTAAAAGCTTCTTTAAGTATGTGAAAAGGGAAAAAATAGTTAAGACCAAAATTGGGCCCTTGAATTGGGACAGAAGCGGGTGAATTTATTATGGGGAACAAGGAAATGGGAGACGAGTTGAACAGGTACTTTGGATCTGTCTTCACTAGGGAAGACACAAACAATCTCCCAGATGTAATAGTGGCCAAAGGACCTAGGGTAATGGATGAATTGAAGGAAATTTATATTAGGCAGGAAATGGTGTTGGATAGGCTGTTGGGTCTGAAGGCTAAGTCCCCGGGACCTGATGGTCTGGATCCCAGGGTACCTAGGGAGGTGGCTTTAGAAATTGTGGACGCATTGGTAATCATTTTCCAATGTTCTATAGATTCAGGATCGGTTCCTGTGGATTGGAGGGTGGCTAATGTTCTCCCTCTCTTCAAGAAGGGAGGAAGAGAGAAAACAGAGAATTATAGACCGGTTAGCCTGACGTTGGTGGTGGGAAAGATGCTGGAGTCAATTATAAAAGATGAAATTACGACACATCTGGATAGTCGTAACAGGATTGGTCCAAGTCAGCATGGATTTACAAAGGGGAAATCGTGCTTGACTAAACCTCTGGAATTTTTTGAGGATGTATGTAACTATGAAAATGGACAAGGGAGAGCCAGTGGATGTAGTGTACTTGGACTTTCAGAAAGCCTTTGATAAAGTCCCACATAGGAGATTAGTGGGCAAAATTAGGGCACATGGTATTGGGGGCAGAGTACTGACATAGATTGAAAATTGGCTGGCTGACAGAAAACAAAGAGTAGCGATTAACGGGTCCCTTTCGGAATGGCAGGCGATGACCAGTGGGGTACTGCAGGGTTCAGTGCTGGGACCGCAGCTGTTTACAATATATATTAATGATTTAGATGAGGGAATTAAAAGTAACATTAGCAAATTTGCTGATGACACAAAGCTGGGAGGCAGTGTGAAATGTGAGGAGGATGTTATGAGAATGCAGGGTGACTTGGACAGGCTGGGTGAGTGGGCAGATGCATGGCAGATGCAGTTTAAAGTGGATAAATGTGAGGTTATCCACTTTGGTGGTAAGAACGGGAAGGCAGATTATTATCTAAATGGAGTCAAGTTAGGAAAAGGGGAAGCACAACGAGATCTAGGTGTTCTTGTACATCAGTCACTGAAAGCAAGCGTGCAAGTACAGCAGGCAGTGAAGAAAGCTAATGGCATGCTGGCCTTCATAACAAGGGGAATTGAGTATAAGAGCAAAGAGGTCCTTCTGCAGCTGTACAGGGCCCTGGTGAGCCCACACCTGGAGTACTGTGTGCAGTTTTGGTCTCCAAATTTGAGGAAGGATATTCTTGCTATTGAGGGAATGCAGCGTAGGTTCACAAGGTTAATTCCCGGGATGGCGGGACTGTCATATGTCGAAAGATTGGAGCAACTGGGCTTGTATACTCTGGAATTTAGAAGGTTGAGAGGGGATCTTATTGAAATGTATAAGATTATTAAGGGATTGGACACGCTGGAGGCAGGAAGCATGTTCCCGCTGATGGGTGAGTCCAGAACCAGAGGCCACAGTTTAAGAATTAGGGGTAGGCGATTTCGAACAGAGTTGAAGAAAAACTTTTCCACCCAGAGAGTGGTGGATATATGGAATGCTCTGCCCCAGAAGGCTGTGGAGGCCAAGTCTCTGGATGCTTTCAAAAAAGAGATGGATAGAGCTCTTAAAGATAGCAGAATCAAAGATTATGGGGATAAGGCAGGAACTGGATACTGATAGTGGATGATCAGCCATGATCACAGTGAATGGCGGTGCTGGCTCGAAGGGCCGAATGGCTTACTCCTGCACCTATTGTCAATTGTCTATAAGTGTGAGGTGGTTCATTTTGATAGGTCAA
The DNA here is from genome assembly GCF_963921235.1 of Mobula hypostoma. Taxonomy (NCBI): domain Eukaryota; kingdom Metazoa; phylum Chordata; class Chondrichthyes; order Myliobatiformes; family Myliobatidae; genus Mobula; species Mobula hypostoma. The sequence continues at coordinate 15,522,271 of NC_086129.1, read as the reverse complement.
ATATGATGGCAGAATATTATGTTAATGGGAAGACTCTTGGCAGTGTGGAAGATCAGAGGGTTCTTGGGGTCTGAGTCCATTGGACACTCAAAGTTGCTGCGCAGGTTGACTGTGTGGTTAAGAGGGCATACGGTGTATTGGCCTTCATCAACTGTGGGATTGAGTTCATGAGCCGAGAGGTAAGGTTACAGCTATATAAGACTCTGGTCAGACCCCACTTGGAGTACTGTGCTCAGTTCTGGTCACCTCGCTACAGAAAGGATGTGGAAACTATAGAAAGGGTGCAGAGGAGATTTACAAGGATGTTGCCTGGATTGGGGAGCATGCCTTATGAGAATAGGTTGAGTAAACTTGGCCTTTTAGTCATAGTCATCGTCATATTTTATTGATCCCGAGGGAAACTGATTTTCGTTACAGTTGCCCCAACCAAGAATAGAGTATAAATATAGAAATATAAAACTATAAATAATTAACTAGTAATATGTAAATTATGCCAGGAAATAAGTCCAGGAGCAGCCTATTGGCTCAGGGTGTCTGACCCTCCAAGGGAGGAGTTGTAAAGTTTGATGGCCACAGGCAGGAATGACTTCCTATGACGCTCTGTGTTGCATCTCGGTGGAATGAGTCTCTGGCTGAATGAACTCCTGTGCCCAACTAGTCCATTATGTTGTGGATGGGAGACATTGTCCAAGATGGCATGCAACTTGGACAGCATCCTCTTTTCAGACACCACCGTCAGAGAGTCCAGTTCCATCCCCACAACATCACTGGCCTTATGAATGAGCTTGTTGATTCTGTTGGTGTCTGCTCCCCACAGCCTGCTGCCCCAGCACACAACAGCAAACATGATAGCACTGGCCACCACAGACTCGTAGAACATCCTCAGCATCGTCCAACAGATGTTAAAGGACCTCAGTCTCCTCAGGAAATAGAGACGGCTTTGACCCTTCTTGTTGACAGCCTCAGTGTTCTTTGACCACTCCAGATGATCAGTGTTCTTTCTCCTTGGAGCGATGGAGCAGGATAGGTGACCTGATAGAGGTGTATAAGATGATGATAGGTTGCATGGATAGATTAGATTATGAGGACACTCAGTCCTCGTTTATTGTCATTTTGAAATGCATGCATTAAAAAATGATAGTGTTCCTCCAGAATGATATCACAGAAACACAGGACAAACCAAGCCTAAAACTGACAAAACCACATAATTATAACAGTGCAAAGCAATACCGTAATTTGATAAAGAGCAGACCATGGGCACGATAAAAAAAGTCTCAAGTCCTGATAGCCCCATCATCTCACGCAGGTGGTAGAAGAGAGAAACTCTCCCTGCCCTGAACCTCCAAGCGCCGCAAACTTGCCGATGCAGCGCCATTGGAAGCACCCGACCGCAGCGGACTCTGAGTCCGTCCGAAAACTTCGAGCCTCCGACCAGCTCTCCGACACCGAGCACCATCGTCTGCTGAGCGCTTCGACCCTGCCACGGCCGCCGAGCATCAAGCAAAGCCGAGGACTAGGGGCCTTCTCCTCCGGAGATTCTGGATCACACAGGAGCAGCGGCAGCAAAGCAGGCAAAAGTTTCACCAGATGTTCCTCTGTGCTCTCACGTCTGCCTCCATCAAATCAGAATTGTGCACGGCACCCTACTTGACAGATAACAGATATTCATCACCGGAGTGGCCGCTGCGAGCTATGTCGTGCTGCCATCTTCTCCTCCCTCCCTCAGTCAGGGCTGAAATGGCTAGCACGAGAGGGCACAGTTTTAAGGTGCTTGGAAGTAGGTACAGAGGAGATGTCAGGGGTAAGTTTTTTATGCAGAGAGTAGTGAGTGCGTGGAATGGGCTGCCGGCGATGGTACAATAGGGTCTTTTAAGAGACTCCTGGATAGGTAGATGGAGCTTAGAAAAATAGAGGGCTAAGGGTACGCCTAGGTAATTTCTAAAGTAAGTACATGTTTGGCACAGCATTGTGGGCCGAAAGGCCTGTATTGTGCTGTAGGTGTTCTATGTTTCTGTGTTTCCTCAGTATACACCTCACCCAGAAGCTCACTTGGTCTGTACATAACCTGCTGTGTGGTAGAAAGAGCTCAACAGCGTCTCTTTCATCTCAGACGGTTGACGAAGTTTGGCATGAGTCCCCAAATTCTAAGAACTTTCTACAGGGGCACAATTGAGAGCATCCTGACTGGCTGTGTCACTGACTGGTATGGGAACTGTACTTCCCTCTATCGCAGGACTCTGCAGAGTGGTGTGGACAGCCCAGCACATCTGTGAATGTGAACTTCCCATGATTCAGGATATTTACAGCGACAGGTGTGTAAGAAGGTTCCAGAGGATCATTAGAGATCCGAGTCATCCTAACCACAAACTGTTCCAGCTGCTGCCATCCGGAAAATGGTACCATAGCATTAAAGCCAGGACCAACAGGTTCTAGAAAAGCTTCTTCCACCAGGCAATCACACTGACTAATTCACACTGACAGAATCGTATTTCTTAGCTATATTGACTGTTCTGTTGTATGTCTTAATGTTGTGTTGTTAATCATATTACTTATTACAAATTACTCTAATTTGCACATTGCACATTCAGACAGAGATGTAATGTAAAGATCTTTACTCCTCATGTATGTGAAGGATGTAAGAAATAAAGTCAATTCAATTCAAGTCTCGTCACCTGCCTGTCACCTCCCCCCAGGCCCTTCCTCATTCTTTTTCTTCCATGATCCAATCTCTCCTATCAGATTACTTCTCTGGACCTTTGCCTTTCCTATCTATAACCTTCCAGCTTCTTATTTCACCCCCCCCCCCACCCACTTGGCTTCACCTACAGGTGTCCCCCGCTTTTTGAACTTCTGCTTTACGAAACCTCACTGTTACGAAAGGCCTACATTAGTTACCTGTTTTCGCTAACAGAAGGTGTTTTCACTGTTACGAAGAAAGGCAGCGTGCAGAAAAATCAGCGCGCGAAAAAAATCAGCATGCGGTGAAAAAAATCAGCGCGCACCCCGAGCAGCCGCTCTCCCCGGATTCGGAACGGCATTCTCGCTGGCATTGCTTAAACACGTACCTGTGAGCAGCCGTTAGCAAGATGAGTTCTAAGGTATCGGAAAAGCCTAAAAGAACTCGTAAGGGTGGTACACTTAGTGTAAAACTAGACATAATTAAGCGTTTCGATCATGGTGAACGAAGTAAGGACAAAGTGAGTTTGGCTTGTGGAAGCTGACGAAGATGATGTTGAAGAGGTTTTGGCACCCCATGACCAAGAACTGATAGATGAAGAGCTGCTGCAATTGCAAGAGGAAAGGATAACAATCAAAACCGAATTCAGCAGCGAAAGTGAAGTCGTCCAGGAACTGAACATGAAGCAACTGTGTGAGATTTTTGCTGCAATGATAAAGTACGACTTTAATTTTGAAAGGATACGCCCGTTTAGGGCATATTTGCAAGATGGTTTGAGTCCTTACAAAGAACTGTATGATAGAAAAATGCGCGAGGCTCAGCAGTCAAGCAAGACTTCCACATCAGCCATAGCAGACGACGAACCTCGACTTTCGACGTCGAGGCGGGCAGTCATAGGAGAAGATGAGCTGCCTGCCCTGATGGAAACAGACGACGATGAGATGACACCCCAGTGTCCCATCACCCCAACCCCCAGGCCGCGGACAGATACTGATTCGCGGAGAATGTAGCGGTAGCCGAGAGGCACACAGCACATCTTAAAAAAAAAGCCAAAATAAACATGCTAATTAATTAAGTGCCGTCGGGCACGTAAATGTCGGTCCAGATCAGAGGGGATTGCCGATTGCGTCGCCTCTGATCTGCGCCGACATTTACGTGCCGGGCGGCACCTAATTAATTGGCATGTTTTTTTTTGCTTTTTTCTTAAAGATGTGCTGGGTGCCTCCCGGCTACCACTGTAGCCCTGCATGCTTCGCAGATCGGTATCGGTCGGCGGCCCGGAGGGTGGGGGCCACTACACCACCCCAAACTCCAATGACTCAGTCTAACACACATAAGTGTGCTCGATGTCTTCACGGTTCCTGTTAGTGATACTACACTGTACATACATTATTTCTACTTTATATCAGCTGTGTATTTTTACGTGTTATTTGGTATGATTTGGCAACTTCATAGCTTAAAGGTTACTGGAGAGAGTGTTTTTGCCAACAGCGCTTGCGTGAGATTTTCTGCCAAGAGTGCTTGCGTGAGATCTTCGCTATGGGGAACAGTGCCGGCAATGATTGTGGAAAAGTATTTCTACTTTATATAGGCTGTGTATTTATTATATCATTCCTGCTTTTACTAGATGTTACTGTTATTTTAGGTTTTTGGCATGATTTGGTAGGTTATTTTTGGGTCTGCGAATGCTCACAAAATTTTCCCATATAAATAAATGGCATTTGCTTCTTCGCTTTACGACATTCCGGCTTACGAACCGTTTCATAGGAACGCTCTACCTTCGGATGGCGGGGGAAACCTGTATTACCTTCTGGCTTGTACTCATTCCCTTCCCCCCATTTTTTTCTTTCCCCTTCCTTTCCAACCATGATGAAGGGTCTCGGGCCAAAATGTCAACTGTTTATTGATTTGCATAGATGCTGCCTGACCTGCTGAGTTCCTCCATCATTTTGTATGTGTTGCTCTCGATTTCCAGCAGTCTCTTGTATTTATGATTTACTGCCCCCTTTTTTGAGGACAGTCGCAGTATTTAGTATTAAGAGTCTTGTTCATATCTTGCACCACAGTACAATACTTAGCTTAACGATCTCGAATGAAGTCAACTTGATATCTTTCTCCACATGGTAAGAATACACTAGGAATTCTCAGGTTAATGTGGAGAACGATGGGAGATGTGATAAAGGTATACAAAATTATGAGGGGTATAGAGAGGGTAAATGCAAGCAGGCTCCTTCCACTGAAGTTGGGTGAGACTAGAGCTCTAGTCATAGGCTAAGGGTGAAAGGTGAAATATTTCAGGAGAACCTCTTCACTCAGAGTGTTACTTGATTTTAACACGCGAGAAGTTTGGATAAGTACATGGAAGGAAAGATATGGTGGGATATGGCCCAGGTGTGGGTTGATGAGACCAAGCAGAATAAGTTGATCATGGACAAAGATAGATCTGGTCCTAGGGTTGAGGTTCTGAACTGGAAGAAGGCCAAATTTGAAGAAATGAGAAAGGATCTAAAAAGCGTGGATTGGGACAGGTTGTCCTCTGGCAAAGATGTGATCGGTAGCTGGGAAGCCTTCAAAGGAGAAATTTTGAGAGTGCAGAATTTGTATGTTCCTGTCAGGATTAAAGGCAAAGTGAATAGGAATAAGGAACCTTGGGTTCTCAAGGGATATTGCAACTCTGATAAAGAAGAAGAGGGAGTTGTATGACATGTATAGGAAGCAGGGAGTAATTAAAGTGCTTGAGGAGTATAAGAAGGATTGTAAGGGATAAAATTGGTCCTCTTGAAGATCAGAGTGGTCGGCTATGTGCGGAACCAAAGGAAATGGGGGAGATCTTAAATAGGATTTTTGCGTCTGTATTTACTAAGGAAACTGGCATGAAGTCTATGGAATTAAGGGAAACAAGTCGTGAGATCATAGAAACTGTACAGATTGAAAAGGAGGAGGTGCTTGCTGTCTTGAGGAAAATTAAAGTGGATAAATCCCCGGGACCTGACAGGGTGTTCCCCCGGACCTTGAAGGAGACTAGTGTTGAAATTGCGGAGGCCCTGGCAGAAATATTTAAAATATCGCTGTCTACAGGTGAGGTGCCGGAGGATTGGAGAGTGGCTCATGTTGTTCCGTTGTTTAAAAAAGGATCGAAAAGTATTCCGGGAAATTATAGGCCAGTGAGTTTAACGTTGGTAGTAGGTAAGTTATTGGAGGGAGTACTAAGAGACAGAATCTACAAGCATTTGGATAGACAGGGACTTATTAGAGTCAACATGGCTTTGTGCGTGGTAGGTCATGTTTGACCAATCGATTGGAGTTTTTCGAGGAGGTTACCAGGAAAGTGGATGAAGGGAAGGCAGTGGATATTGTCTACATGGACTTCAGTAAGGCCTTTGACAAGGTCCCGCATGGGAGGTTAGTTAGAAAAATTCAGTCGCTAGGTATACATGGAGAGGTGGTAAACTGGATCAGACATTGGCTCAATGGAAGAAGCCAAAGAGTGGTAGTAGAGAATTGCTTCTCCGAGTGGAGGCCTGTGACTAGTGGTGTGCCACAGGGATCAGTGCTGGGTCCATTGTTATTTGTCATCTACATCAATGATCTGGATGATAATATGGTAAATTGGATCAGCAAATCTGCTGATGATACAAAGATTGGAAGTGTAGTAGACAGTGAGGAAGGTTTTCAGAGCCTGCAGAGGGACTTGGACCAGCTGGAAAAATGGGCTGAAAAATGGCAGATGGAGTTTAATACAGACAAGTGTGAGGTATTGCACGTTGGAAGGACAAACCAAGGTAGAACATACAGGGTTAATAGTAAGGCACTGAGGAGTGCAGTGGAACAGAGGGATCTGGGAATACACATACAAAATTCTCTAAAAGGGTCGTAAAGAGAGCTTTTGGTACATTGGCCTTTATTAATCAAAGTATTGAGTATAAGAACTGGAATGTTATGATGAGGTTGTATAAGGCATTGGTGAGGCCGAATTTGGAGTATTGTGTTCAGTTTTGGTCACCAAATTACAGGAAGGATATAAATAAGGTTGAAAGAGTGCAGAGAAGGTTTACAAGGATGTTGCCAGGACTTGAGAAACTCAGTTACAGAGAAAAGTTGAATAGGTTAGGACTTTATTCCCTGGAGCGTAGAAGAATGAGGGGAGATTTGATAGAGGTGTATAAAATTATGATGGGTATAGATAGAGAGAATGCAAACAGGCTTTTTCCACTGAGGCAAGGGGAGAAAAAAACCAGAGGACATGGGTTAAGGGTGAGGGGGAAAAGTTTAAAGGGAACATTAGTGGGGGCTTCTTCACACAGAGAGTGGTGGGAGTATGGAATGAGCTGCCAGACGAGGTGGTAAATGCGGGTTCTTTTTTAACATTTAAGAATAAATTGGACAGATGCATGGATGGGAGTTGTATGGAGGGATATAACCGTGTGCAGGTCAGTGGGACTAGGCAGAAAATGGTTCGGCACAGCCAAGAAGGGCCAAAAGGCCTGTTTCTATGCTGTAGTTTCTATGGTTTCTAAGTTAGGCATGGACTAGATGGTCCATGTTCATCTTCTGTGTGCTGAAGGGCTCTATGACTCTTTGCGGCAGGTTGAGCTTGGCTTCACCTTTTTCACAGACCTTCACCTTTGTCCTTCTCATTCATCCTGCTGCCTTCTCTGCATCTTAACTTTCTTTGTTATTGCTCTTTTCTCGTTGAGGTAGAGGTTCTTGCACCTGAAACTTTAACTCTGTTTCTCATCCCATAGATGTTGCCTGAGGACTTTGAAGGATTGTGAATAGCAGTGGAAAACATTGAAAAGAACAAGCCTCCTTGGTTGTGTGTTTCACTAGGGCCAATAAAAAGTTGGGATTAAGTGGCACAGCTATTCTGGGAGCAGCTGCAGTCTGAGTGGACAGGGTTAGAGGAGGGAGCTGAGGCTTTGGCTCCGAGGCCAAGGCTAAGGTGAACTTCTTTCTGTTTTATTATTAAGTTTCATTCGCAGGACCCGGGACAGAGCAAGAACAGGAAAATTGAAAAGAAGTGATTCTTGTTGCTTGTGCGAGAATTTCACTCGCAGGAAAAGAGGTGGGTCAGCTAATTGTTAATTTTATTTATTTAAAGATACAGTGCGTAACAGGCCCTTCCGGCCCAATATGCTGCACCACCCAGCAACCCACCTATTTAACCCTAACTTAATCACAGGACAACTATCAATGACCAATTAACCTACTATCCGGTACGTCTTTGGACTGTGGGAGGAGCCGCCCGCAGTTCACGGGGTGAATGTGCCCAGAAATGAACTCCGAACTCCAATGCCCTGAGCTGTCATAACCTTGTACTAACTGGTACGCTACCATGTCACCTGTCAATTAATAGATGATTGGCTAAGTACTAACAGCCAATAAAAAGAAGTAGGGTCACGCACAGTGGCCCATTGGAGAGGGTTGATTTCTAATCTGAGTCCTGATGGCTGTCATAGTGTGGACTTTGGTGAGGAGATGAGTAGCATTGAGGTGAGGGTAGGTTCATTCTTTTTGTCTTTCTTTCCACCCTCAAAACTTTTTTAGTTATTGCAGATGAGCTCAGTTCTGTATCGTGCTTCTCCTGTGCAATGTGGAAACTCAGGGAGGGTATTGGAGTCCCGGATGACTGTGTGTGTGCAGCCCTTGACAGTCCACGTGACGGCCCTGGATCTGTGCATGGATTCACTTTAGATCAGGGGTTTTATGCCACGGACCCCCACCATTAACTGAGGGGTCTGTACACCCAGGTTGGGAACCTCTGCTTTAGAGCTTCTGCGATGCTGGGAACCCTGTCCCAGATACCTCTGTGGCTGAGAAGTAGCTACACCTGACGGACGATCATCCGGCTCCTCACCGTACTCTGCTGTGGGTATGCTGGAACCGGTAGAAGCCAAGGTGCTGGCCCTAAATGTAGCACTGATATGTCCTGGTCACTGTTGCTGTCGGTGCAGTGTACGATAGCCTTTCCGTCCTTTGGTGTCCCATTGAAGCACAGCATGTGAAACAGACTGAGTGCTGCCAGGCTGCCAGTGGTTTTTCGCTGCATTTCCTTTAGGGAGTGAAGTTTCTTATGGACGGGTAATGGTCTGTGCCAGAGTTTTCTATTTCTTTTTATTGATCGTGATAGGGGTTTTGGTTTTCCGTCTTTCTGCTGATGACCTCTCTTTGAATGAGGTGTTGCCAGAAGTTAAACGGATAAAACTAGGGTAATTTCAAAGTTTGTGTGTCGGCAGATGAATTTCATCTTGTTTCACTTCTCCACTGTGGGGTTCATTCCTCTTACAGCATCTGAGAAATTCAGTCCTGGTAGGTAACCCTCATTTTTTGTTGGTTGTAATTCCAACGACAGATCCGCACGTTCCAGTAGCTCCCACCGTTCTGTGTGAGAGTTTGGAAAGTTGTCGAGACTGCTGAAAAGACATTCTTCGATTGACCAGCCTCTGCCCCAGCATTTTTAGACCCAGAGCTGCATTAGCAGTGTACACTGCCTTAACCCTTGTGGCATGTTGGAAGCCAAGCCAATTACAGAGAAGGCCCAGCTCTTCACTAAGTTTAAGACTTAGTCCTTCCACAGCATTGTGAAAGCTTGCCTTCCAGGATAGATAGCTGGCTGGTAACATAGTGTGTTACCTCCCAGGCGCGAGGGTATGGGATGTCTCGGATCGGGTGCAGCGTATCTGAAGGGAGAGGGTGCAGCCTGATGTCTTGGTAGACATTGGTACCAATGACATGGGTAGAAAGAGGGAGGGAGTTCCTGAAGACAGAATTCAGGAAGCTGAAAAGCAGGACCTCCAGGGTAGTAATCTCAGGATTGCTGCCTGTGCCACATGCTAATGAGTGCAAGAATAGCATGATCAGGCATATTAATGCGTGGCTGAGAGACTGGGCTTCAGATTCCTGGATCATTGGGGCCTCTTCTGGGGGAAATATGACCTGTACAAAAAGAACGGGTTATACCTGAACCCAAAGGGGTCCAATATCCTAGCACGCAGGTTTAATAGAGCTGTCAGGGAGGGTTTAAACTAATTTGGCATGGGGATGGGAACTGGAGTGATCGGGCTGAGGAAGGGGAAAATAAATAAATCAAAGATGGCGTGCAGCAGAGATGATAGAAAGGCTAGGCAGGAAATGAGGCATAATCACAGTAGGTGGAATGATTTACAACAGAAAGCAACAAATGCTGGACTGAAAGTGTTATATTTGTGTCAAAGTGTTATATTTGACACTAATATAATAGACGATCTTGAAATTCATCTACAGGGTGGCAAGTATGACGTTGTGGCCATCTCTGAAACTTGGCTAAAGAATGTCTGCCATTAGGAGCTGAACATCCAAGGATATACAGTGTATTGGAAAGATAGGTTAATAGACAGAGGAGGGAGTGTGGAAACGTTTATAAGAAATAATATTAAATCATTAGAAAGGGATGACAAAGGATAAGAAGGTGTAGAGTAATGGTCGCCAACCCGTCGATCGTGATCGACTGGTCGATCTTTGAGACTTTCCCAGTCGGTCCCGAAAAAGATCAAAAATAAATACACAAATAGTGCTGTAATGTGAGCATTATAAAAATAAGTAATACTAATTAGGATAATGGTAATATAGCAATCCTTTCACTACTGAAAGCTGTTTGTAAAGAGAGATTGTTTCCAGGTTGTGGAGTTTTTTCTCCCCAGTGTGCATGTGTGTAGCTCCCCCACCATGCACCGTATTTTCAGCGTAGCTTGTGCTGCATCAAAGTGACCAGTTAGATTAGATAAGAGTATAAACTGTCGCAAACATCAATATACAACACTAGCTGGTGATATCCTGATAGCATGGCGGAGGCTACGCGAAAGAAGGCAACAACTTACAAATCCCATCCAGAATGGGAAGAGGAATTTCAATTTACCTTGGTGAAAGACAAGTGTGTATGTATGTTGTGCCACCAAACACAAGCACTGACTAAAAGAGGGAATCTGGAGCGGCACCACAACACCAACCACCAGAAAAAGCCAAAATAAACAAGCTAATTAATTAAGTGCCGCCTTAATTAATGTCCTAATATCGGCCCAGATGATCTTTATTTTGGCTTATTTCTTAAAGAAGTGCTGGGTGTGTTCCGACTACCGCTGCACCCCTGCATTCTTCGTGGCAATGTATCGGTCAGCAGCCCAGAGGTTGGGGACCACTGGAACACAAGAAGCCTTTTACAGATGGCGATTTTTATTCAAGGAAGCAATAGCCATTACCGCAGAGACTGTTTTTAATGACTTTAAAAACAAAAAGGACATCACAACCGCAATACATAATATACCGCTTGGCCCTGCAACAGTGACAAGGAGGGTAGAGTCATTGTCAGAGGACATGGATATTTTTCACTACAGTTCGATGAATCCCTGGATGTAATGCAAACAGCTCAGCTTGTTGTATTTGTCAGAATGGCATTCCAGGATTTTACAGCAATGAGGTCTTCCTCACTCTTTTGCAATTAAAGGAGAGAACGAGAGGTGAGGATATTTATAATGAGTTTAAAAAATATGTCCGTGAAAATTACATCCCCATTCATAAACTTCTATCAAATCTTCTTTCATTCTCTTACACTGTAGGATATAAAGCTGTAACCTATTCAATCTTTCCTTATAACTCAGGTCCTCAAGTGCCAGCAACATCTTTGTAAATTTTCCCTGATTCTTTCAATCCTGTAGGTAGGTGACCAGAACTGCACACAATACTCCAAATTAGGCCTCACCATCATCTTATTTCTTTTGTTCTCATTATGACACTCAGCGGCCACTTTATCAGCTACACCCGTACACCTGCACATCAATGCTAATATCTACTCGGCCAATCCTGTGACAACAACTCAATGAATGAAAGTGCTCAGACATGGTCAAGACATTCAGTTGTTGTTCAGACCAAACATCAGAGTGGGGGGAGAAATGTGATCGAAGTGACTTTGACCGTGGAATGATTGTTGTTGTCAGATGGGGTGGTTTGAGTATCTTAGAAACTGTTGATCTCCTGAGATTTTCACATACAGCATTCTCTAGAGTTTACAGAGAATGGTGTGAAAAACCAAATAACATACAGTGAGTGGCAGTTCTGTGAGTGAAAATGCCTTGTTAATGATAGAGGTCAGAGGAGAATGGCAGACTGGTTCAAACTGACTGTGAGGCAACAGTAACTCAAATAACCACGTGTTACAACAGTGGTGTGTGCAGCAGTCTGCTGGTTGAAAGGTAGCTGTGGCTAGGGGACTGGTGAGGAATTGGGTCGAGACATCACCGATTCCTTACCACCCCTCTCCCCACTGGGATGCTGCTTGACCTGCCAAATTTCTCCAGCAGATTGTTTGTTGCTCCAGATTCCAGCACCCGTTGTTTCTTGCGTATCCAGTAAATTCTTTAGTGGTTGGGAGCTCTTTTGCTGATGGTGTGGAATCTGCCCTTCAAGCCGACCGCCTCAGTAACCCCCACAATCCCAATTTAACCCTAAACTAATCACTTGACAATTTACAATGACCATTTAACCTACCCAGTATGTCTTTGGACTGAGGAAGGACACTCAGGGAAAACCCACACATTCCACGTGTGGGACGTACAGAGAGTGCGTATGGATGATGCTGGATTTGAACTTGAAACTCCGACACCCTGAGCTGCCATTGCTTTGCGCTAACTGCTACGCCACTGTGGCATCCAAGTATACGAAGTGTGTTTCTGTATGTGTGTGGTCTTCTGTTGCTATAGTACATCCACTTTGAGGTTCAACGAGCTGTCTGTTCGGAGATGGTCTTCAGCACACCACTGTTGTAACGCGTGGTTATTTCAGTTACTGTTGCCTTCCTGTCAGCTTAAATGATGACCTTCTCTGGTCATCTGCCAGGCGAGACACACTAAACATTCAGTAAACCCTTCAAGTTATACTCTGTTCCTACTGCTTGTGCGCAAGGCCCTCTCTTCCTGCAGCAAACTTCCACTTTCTGTGGCACCATCTGTGATTTGGGTCACAGTGATCCACAGAGCAAAAGGAGAGCAGTTGCTTTCCATGTGCTAGATGTGAACTCCAGTGATGCCGTGGTCTCATCAGCTAAACAGCAGCTAGTGAGATGGGCTGCAATGCTTCTTAAATGGGTCAGTCGCTGGCTACCACGGGGGAGTGGCTTTCGATGATGGACGCTCACTGCAACAGCATCATAGTTGGCACAGATACTGTGGGCCGAAGGGCCTGGTCTATATAGTATTTTACCTCACTGCCACGGGTGAGATTGCAGTCAGCAAACAGTGAAATGATGATTTTTTTTTTCTTTCTCTAGTGACACTGTGACATTCCTCTTTGTGCTTTTGCTGTTGGATAAGGACTTGTCCAGCCAAATTATTTCACGAGGAGGACTGAGAGGGGACACCCCGATAGGAGGCTGTTTGTCTCCCTACACCTCTAGGCAGGCATCTCGCAAACGGGAAGGGAGTGTGGAAAGTCGGGGTGGATCACGCAGCTGGGTGACAACCAAGCCAGCGAAGTAGATGGTGCGGACAAGGCGGTGCAATGGCACCAATGATACGGTCCATGAGACCGACAGTGACAGGCTCCTGATGACTTCCAATGGGGGTAATGGGCAGAGGAGGCCCAGGCCCAGAAAGTCAAGTGGCAAGAGAAACAACTACTGGCTCAACAAGACGCCTAATGCCCGTGCGGAGATGAGGGGCACCAGCTCCAAATGTGCTGAAGATCAGGACAAAGCAACAGATCCAGAACCAGAGGACCAGAAAGAAGAGGAAGTCGACTGGTGGGGTCAACAGCTTCCGATTGAAGTATTGGTTCATATCTTCAGTTACGTGGTGTCATCCAGTGGAGCTGTACCATTTCTCTGCAGGTGAGGGGCCAAGGTGGGAGAGGGTGCAGAGGAGATCTACTAGGTTGCTGCCGAGATTAGAGAGCATGTCTTATAAGGATAGACTGAGTGAACTAGGGCTTTTCTCTTGGAGTGAAGGAGGATGAGAGGTGACTTGATAAAGGTGTATAAGATGATAAGAGGCGTAAATTGAGTGGACAGCCAGAGACCTTTTCTCGGGGCCAAATGGTGAATATGAAATGGCGTAGTTTTAAAGTGATTGGAAGGAAGTATAGGGGTATTTCAGAGGTAGGCTTTTTATTTGGAGAGTGGTAGATGCATGGATGTGTGGGTGGTGGTAGAGGCAGATACATTAGAAATATTTAGAGTGCAGAGAAAATTTGCAAGGATGTTGTCAGGACTTGAGGACCTGAGTTATGGGGAAAGGTTGAACAGGTCAGGACCTTATTCTCTAAAGTGTAGGAGAATGAGGGGAGATTTGATAGAGGTATATAAAATTATGAGTGGTATAGATGGGGTAATTTGTAAGCAGGCTCTTTGCACTGAGGTTGGGTGAGACTAGAACTAGAGGTTAAGAGTGAAAGGTGAAATGTTTAAGGGGAACATGAGGGGGAACTTCACATAGAAGGTGGTGAAAGTGTGGAACAAACTGCCAGTGCAAGTGGTAGATGTGGGTTCAAATTCAACACCTAAGAGAAATTTGGATAGGTACATGGATGGTTATGGTCCGGGTGCAGGTCAATGGACTAGGCAGATTAGTTTGGCATGGACTAGATGGGCTGAATGGCCTATTTCTGTGCTGTAGTGTTATATGACTCGACTCTCAACTCTTAGGTACATGGATGACTGAGAAATGGAGCACTATGTGGGAGGGAAGGGTTAGATTGATCTTAGTGGGTTAAAAGTTTAGCACACCATTGTGGGCCAAAGGGTCTGTACTGTGATATGCTGTTCTATGTTCTGCATTGAGGTATTGATGCACATGTGTGGTGACTAGTGGCATGTGAGTGTAGGGCTGATGAAAGTGGGATTTGGAGATGGAGGGGAGGGTGGGGTGGTAACTGGTTCCCATGGGAGGTGGATGGTGATGAGTACAGAATTTAGACAAGGACAGGAATTTTGTCCCAATGTCTGTGCGAATTATTAAACACCCATTGATGCCAATCCCACAACCAATCCTATTTCATTCTCCCTGCACTCCCATTAGCTCCCCTTTGATTCCACCACTCATCTACAGTATACATTGGGGACCTCACTTCATTCGCCAAAGCAGAAATTCCTGGTGACCAACCATTTTAATTCCTATCCCTATTCCTGTTCTGACGTGTGCCACAATGAGGCTACTCTCAGGGTAGAGGAGGTCTAGGAGCCTCCAACCTGATGGCATGAACATCAATTACTCCTTTGGGTAACTTTTTTTTCCACATTTTTTTCTTTTCCCCACTCCCTTCCCTCTTCGAGACCCCACTGTGGCTCCTTACCTCTTCTCACCTACCTATCACCTCCTCCTTCCGTTTCTCCTATGGTCCACTATCCTCTCCTATCAGATTCCTGCTTCTCCAGCCTTCACCTTTCCCACCCACCTGGCTTCATCTATTACCTTCTAGCTTGTCCTCCTTTCTCTCCCTGCCACCTTTTTAATTCTGGCATCTTCCCCCTTCCTTTTCAGTCCTGATGAAGGGTCTTAGCCCAAAGCGTCAAATGTGTTCATTTCCATAGATGTTTCCTGACCTGCTGAGTTCCTCCAGCACTTGGTGTGTGGTGTTCCAGGTTTATACTAGTTAATTAACCCTTTGGGTGTTCTGTACCGTCAATGAACTTGGGAGTACTCTGGATTTGGGAGGTGGGAGGATCGTGAGAGAGCTCAAAGTTGGAGGTGGGATGGTGACTTTAAATTTCTGTTTCATACAGTTGGATAGAACAAGAATGCCTCTGCTGCATCCTGAGAGTTACAGACTGGATATACACGGCATGGTAGCGTGGTTAGCACAGTGCTTTACAGCGCCAGCAATGGGGATTCGATTCCCACCACTGCCTGCAAGGAGCTTGTACATTCTCCGTGTGACTGTGTGTTTCCTCTGGGTGTTCCACTTCCCTTCCACATCCCAAAGGTGTACGGGTTAGAGTTAGTAAGTTATGGGCATGCTCTGTTGGCACTGGAAGTGTGCGACATTTGTAGGCCACACATTTTCTTTGGACTGTGTTGGTTGTTTCAATGCATTTGGATTTACGTGTGACAGTTAAAGCTAATCTCTATCTTTTGGCTGAGGTGTTCTTTTGATCTGATCTTTGATCCTGCATTTTGAAACAGAATGGCTCGAGTGTGTCAGCTATGGAACGCAGCCGCTGAAACCCCCACACTGTGGCGCAAGGTTACCATCTCTCGTTGCTGGGGCAGGCCTGGAAATAAATTGCAGCCTCCGGTTCAGCAAAAAATCCAGAACACCTTAAGCTGGCTGACAGAGAACAGGTTTGTTAAGGCAGAAGTGTTGTTATTAGTGGTTTTGACATGATTGGTTGGGGTTGTCAGAGACCTGATGTATTTTCAGCTGGGGGACATCAATGAGGGCTCTGATGTACCGTGAAGAGAAATGAAATGGTCTGTCTCTGAGTGGACTTAAACTTGAGGACAAGAACTGCAAGTCTGCAGAGGAATCGAGTCATACCCCAGGAGGGCATCGAGGACGTCTTTAAAAGGCAATGCGGCATCAGTCATTTAGGACCCCCGTCACCCAGGACATGCCTTCTTCTCATTCCTACCATCAGGGAGGAGGTACAGGAGCCTGAAGACACATATTCGATGTTTCAGGAACAGCTTATTCTCTGCTATCCAAATTCTGAATGGACCCTGAACACAAACTCACTATTTTTTTCCTTTTTCTTTGCTCCCTTTTTCCATTACTTATTTAATTTAATTTGTTTTATGTACAGTATGTATTTCATATTGTAATTTATTATGTATTGGCATTGTGCTGCTGCTGCAAAACAATGTTTCAAATGGACTTCCTTCTATTCTGAGGCCTAGACTCCCCCACTATAGGAAACATCCTCTCACATCCACTCTATGTAGGGCTTTCATATTTGTTAAGTTTCAGTTAGATCTCCCCTCATTCTTCTAAACTCCAGTGAGTACCGACCCAGAGCCATCAAACATTCATACGGTATTTTAAACATAGTCCTATGGCCCACTGAGTCTGCACCTATTTTTATATTAATCCTAGTACTAATCCTGTTTTATTCTCCCCTTATTCCTGTCAACCCTCTTACCTGGATTCTACCTCTGTAAGAGAGACAACAGCAAAGGTCATTTGGCCCACTGAGTCCTTGCGGATCCATTTTTTGATTCTCCCTGCCCAAGATTCCACCACTTGCCTACATACATTGGCCAATCACCCCCCCCCCCCAACCTCCATGTCTTCGGGATGCAGCCCAGCACATCATGGAAACTAGCCTCCCTCAATGGACTCGCTGATTTGATACAGCAGCCAGCATAATCAATGACCAAACCTTCCCCCCGCCCCCCGGACATTCTCTCTTCTTCCCTTTCCCATTGGGCAGAAGATGCAAAAACCTGGAAACACGTACCACCAAGCTCAAGGGCAGCTTCTATCCCACTGTTATAAGCTGTGGAAGCCAATTTATTGGGTATATTTAAAGCAGAGGTTCATGGGTACTTAACTAGTAAAGGCATCAAAGGTCACAGAGAGAAAACAGGATTGAAAGGGAAAATAAATGGCAGAATGGCCTAATTCTGCTCCTATGTCTGGCCGTGCTACCCAAGTTGATAAAAACGTGCGGTGAAATGAGTTTAATGTGTAGATAGTTATTGGTTCTCCGAATTCAGGTTCCTTTCCTACTATAGAGGTAGGGAACAGAGAGAGGAGTTGCCAACTGATTGATCTGCATTGATGTGCTTTTTTACACACAGGTTTTCACAACTTCGCGTGTTCTCTCTCTGCCACTGGAACAGCCTCGTGGGTTACACCCTGAAGGTAAGCCAATAACTTTCTCTCCTGACACATCAGAGGCATCACTTTGTTTCAGTTCGGCTCCTCAGAATTTATTATTAAAGTACCTATATGTCATCGTAATTTTTTATTGAGATACAACATGGAACAGTCCCTTCATTGAAGACCTGCACACGACAGAAATGGACAAACAGCCACAGTGCAAACCACAATAAGCTGTGCAAATATGAAATAAAAGAAAAAATAAAAAATAAATGAGCAATAAATATTAAGAATATGAGTTGTATAGTCCTTAAAAGTGAGTTCATGGGTTGCAGGAAAAGTTCAATGTTGGGGTAAGTGAAATTGAGTTGAAGTCATTCCCTCTGGTTCAAGAGCCTGGTGGCTGAGGGGTAATAACTGTTCCTGAACCTGGTGGTGTGTGTTCTACGGCTCCTGTACCCCCTGCCTGATGGTAGCAGTAAGAACAGATCATGACCTCAGAATCAGAATCAGTTTTAATATCACAGGCATATGTCATGAAATTTGTTCACTTTGTGGCAGCAGTACAGTGCAATATGTGATAAATATTGCAAAGAAAAAACTGAATTACAGTAAGTATATATACAGGGCCTATAAAAACTATTCATCCCCTTGGAAGTTTTCATGTTTTATTGTTTTAGAATATTGAATCACAGTGGATTTAGTCTGGTTTTTTTGACACTGATCAATAGCAAAAGACACTTTTGTTTCAGAGGGAAAACAGATCTCTACAAAGTGATTTAAATTAATTACAAATATATAACTCCAGATAATTGATTGCAGAAGTATTCACCCTTTTTATTATGCCACATCAAATCATCACTGGTGCGGCCAATTGGTTTTAGAAGTCACATAATTAGTTAAATGGAGATCGCAATGTGCAATCAAGGTGTTTCAATTGATTGTAGTAAAAATACACCTGTATCTGGAAAGTCCAACTGCTGAATTGGTTGGCAGGGATGCCAGGAGGAGTGGCTTAGTTGGCTTGACTGGAAGCTGGCTGTGTTTTGTTTGATGTGTGAGTGTGTTTTGGAACCTGTTGAGGGAAAGAGAGTGGGGAAGGAACGGAAATTGCTGGGAGGGGGTCGTGTGGGTCCGGTAATGGCGGACAAGATAAGAGGTGGAGTTGAGGGAAAGAAAGTGGAGAAGGAGAGGGATAGAGACTTGGGACCAGAGGTAGGCAGCTGGGGAGAGGTGGATTATTGTGAAGGGAGAAATAAAGGGAATGAGGAGGTAGAGAGGGGTCAGATGAATAAAAACCAAGACAAAGGGAATAAAAGAGTAAGAAATGATAGTGGAGAAAGCTCTGAAAGTGAGGAAGATGAACAAGCTCAGAGAGGAGGTATTGTCATAATTAGGTTTAATGAGAAGGCTCAGGGACATATGAAGAAAATTAACCCGTTTGTGCTAACAACAATTCTGACAAATAAGGTAGAGGAAATAGTATTTGCAAAAGTCCTTAATGATGGCAACTTATTGGTAAGATGTGCGAATGAGGAACAACTTGAGAAAGCACTCAAGCTAAAAGAGATAGGAAAATGCAAGGTGGAATACATTGGGAGGGTGGGAGCACAAAACAGTGGTTGTAAAGGAGTGATCACGGGGATACCAATGAGTATAAATATGCAGGAGATAAAGAGGAATATCAAAGGAGGGAAAGTAATGAATGTTCAAAGACTGAAAACAACAAAGGAGGGAGTGAAAAAGGAAAGTGAATCAGTATTGATTGAATTTGAAGAAGAAAGAGTGCCAAGGAAGGTGTTCCTGGGTTTCATGAGTTACCCAGTAAGGGTGTATGTGCCAAAGCCATTGAGGTGCTATAATTGTCAAAGGTTTGGACACGTGGCTAAAAACTGTAAAAGGCAGAGGAGATGTGCTAGATGTGGGGTGATCATGAATATGGAAAGTGCGGAACAGGAGTTCAACCAAAATGCTGCAATTGTGGAGGAGCTCATAATGTTGCATATAGTGGGTGTGAGGTTGTCAGACGGGAGACTAAAATTCAAGAAATAAGAGTGAAAAGAAAGATCACTTATGCAGAAGCTATAAGAATGTCAAGAGAACAGAATAATGCTCCTAATGAACAGGGAGCAATAGGGATACAAGAGATGCAACAAAGAACAAATGACAGGATTTATGTAGACAAAAAGGCTCCAGTAACATTCATTGCAGGAGTGATTAATAGTACGGCTGAGGTAAAGTCAAAAAGTGACAAAATTCAGCTGGTGGTAAAAGCAGCAGTAAACCATTTAGGGTTAGTAGGACTGACATGGGAGGAAGTGAGGGAGAACCTCAGTAATCAGTCAAGCCAGGAAGTGTCATGTGTTGGTTAATACTAATTATGGTGATTCTTTTACAATGGAATGCAAGGAGCTTACTGGCCAATAGCCAGGAATTCAAGCACTTTATTAAAGAAACAGTTGTAAAACCGGATGTAGTGTGTATTCAGGAAACTTGGTTAAAACCAACTTTAGACTTTGTGGTATATGGGTATACAATGATAAGGAAAGATAGAAATCTAGGGGGAGGAGGGGGTTGTGCTATGTTAATCAAGCAAGGTATACCATATAGGGTACTGGAAAAAGGAGATGATCAGGAATACATAGTGGTGGAAGTGTGGGAGAGAGGGGAGGGAGTGGTTATAATTAACTACTACAATCCATGTAAAAGGTTGGATTTGGACAGCCTATTAAAGATACAAGGACAAAACAGACATAAAGTAGTGTGGTGTGCAGATTTCAATGCTCATAGCACAATATAGGGGGGATCAGATTTCAGATCCAAATGGAAAGGTAATTGAAGATTTGATGGAAGAAAGGGATTTGGTGTGTATGAATGATGGTAGCGGCACAAGGATAGATATAACAACAGGAACTGAGTCAGTGTTAGATATTACGTTAGTGTCTAATACCTTGGCTGGCATTAGTAACTGGGGAGTTTGGACTGCTTCAACAGTAGGCAGTGATCACTACCCAGTTTTGTGTTCAGTGGGTGAAAGAGTTGAAGTAAGACCAGGTGGTGGAACCCCAAAGTGGGTGTTTGAAAAAGCAGATTGGGGTAAGTTCCAGAAGTTGAGTGAAGAAGGGTTGACAAAGATTGATATTTCTGGAAATGTAGATGAATTAAACAGTCAGGTGACTTCAGCAATTATCATGGCAGCAGAAGGATCTATACTTAGGAGTAAAAATAGGATGAATAGAAAACTGGTACCATGGTGGACAGAAGAATGTTGTCAGGCTGTAAAAAACAGAAATAGAGCATTCAGGCTAGTTAAAAGAACCCATGTTGCTTCCATTTCCAACGTATCTCTGCGAAGTGGAGTTTTCTGCAATGAATGCAACGAAAACTAAATTGTGGAATAGACTGGACATAAGGAACCCCCTTTGAGTATCACTGTCTCCCATCACCCCTCGACGGGACCGTCTTGTTGCAGGGAAACAAGTCCAGGGCTCCCACTGATTCAGCGATATTGGTGTGTTACAATGATTTTATATGTTCATACGAGGAATATATGCACTGTATTTAATACCTAAACGTTACTTAAAATGTTATGATGCTATTGACTTATAATTGACTTCTCACTATATTCACGCAAGGAAAATATGCGCTGTGTGTTTAATATTAAATTCATTAGATAAACCCTTTTAGAAATGAAATTGAGTGTATTAGCCACTTATAAGTGACTTGTAGTTGACTTATTACCTATATTCCGGTCGTGATTAACACCCCTGCCCCTCATCATCGGCCGGTCCGCAAGAATATTGTCAATATTAACCGGTCTGCAGTGCAAAAAATATTGGGGACCCCTGCTAAGTAGACCTATCAGTTTTCTCTGTGGGCGGGCTTTACAGTCGACCTCAAAAAGAATGACAGTGTTGCTCGCTGCACTGTTTGCAACGGTGACTTTTCTATTGCCCATGGTCGGTTAAAATGTAAAAGACTTGTTGAGGTGAGTTTAACAGGTGTCATTCGTTCATTAGCATAGCTAACATTATTTAAACTAGCTGGCTAGCTGCTAAGGAGCTGCGCTATTGATGTCCTTCGTGATGAGGCCAAACCCCCTGTAGACTTGCTTAAAGTTGTAATAGAATAAACATGATAATTTCATATAAGTACATATTTTAATGTCACATTTTCTGCATATTCCCAACTTGGTTTACAGATTAGACAAAATTACTAAACAAAGTATTACATACACCCTTGGAGGTCGACTGGGGGTGGGGGGGGATATGGGGTTGCGGGGGGGGGGGAGAGGGGTGGGGTGCTACCTCCCTGAAATGGTGGTGCTCCCTGCCTGAAATGAGTTTTTGCAGGGTGGGATGTCTGCTTACCTTTCTTCTTTCTTCACCTTGGAACATGTGACAACAATACACCAAGTTACCAATTTAAATTTCCTTCCATTCTTTTTGTTCCAAGGAGACAGGCCCAGCTTCTCCAGTCTAATGTTGTCACTGAAATCCCTCATCCATGGAGATCTCCAATACAGTAGATCTGTTTTATGCACTCTAATTCTGTTTGACTTAGGAGCAGAGTGTTGAGTTTAATGTAAATTTAATTTCAATGTACTTGTGCTACACTGAGATTCATTTTCTTGCAGGCATTCACAGTAGAATAAAGAGTACAATCAATCTATTCATATCAGATGTGTTATGTATTTATATTTATTGTTTTTTATCCTATTGAGTTATTTTTGTTCTGCATCAGATCCAGAGTAACAATTACTTCATTCTTCTTTACATTGTGTACTAGAAATGACATTAAACATTTTGAATTTGAAAATACAATCAAATCAATGAAAAATTACACACAAGTCAGACAAACAACTAATGCACAACAGAAGACAGAAAGTGCAAATACTAATAATAAATAAATAAATAAATAAATAAACAAACAGTGCTGGTAACGTGAGTTGTGGAGTCCAACTTAAGATGTAGAGACTAAGTTGTTCCACTGTTCTTACAATGTCACCATCTCTCTCCAGGTTGTCGCTGAGTCCTGTCCTCACTTAACCTCCTTGCGACTGACCAACTGTAACGATATCTCATCTGATGTCTTTGAAGCGCTGGCCACCCATTCCCAGAAGCTGGAAAGTCTGAATCTCCAGCACTCAGTGGTAAGATGTTAGTAAGTTTTTGCAGCTGAGTTGTGAATGAATTCCCCGGTTATTTATTGAGAGATACAGTGCGAAACAGGTCCTTCCACCCAATGAGCCGTGCCACCATAAGATATAGGAGCAGAGGTAGGCCATTCGGCCCATCGAGTCTGCTCTGCCATTCAGTCTTGAGCTGATCCAATTCTTCCAGTTATCCCCACTTCCCTGCCTTCTCCCCATACCCTTTGATGCCCTGGCTAATCAAGAACCTATCTATCTCTGCCTTAAATACACCCGGTGACTTGGTCTCCACGGTCTCTTTTGGCAACAAATTCCACAGATTCCACAAACCCTCTGACTAAAGTAATTTCTCTGCATCTCAGTTCTAAATGGATGTCCTTCAATCCTGAAGTCAAGCCCTCTTGTCCTAGACTCCCCTACCATGGGAAGTAACTTTGCCATATTTAATTTGTTCAGGCCTTTTAACATTTGGAATGTTTCTTTGAGATCTCCCCCCCGATTCTCCTGAACTCCAAGGAATAGAGGCCAAGATCTGCCAGACGTTCCTCATATGGTAACCCTTTCATTCTTGGAATCATTCTCGTGAATCTTCACTGAACCTTCTCTAATGTCAGTATATCCTTTCTAAAATAAGGAGCCCAAAACTGCACACAATTCTCCAAGTGTGGTCTCATGAGTGCCTTATCATCAACATCAACATCAACATCACATCCCTGCTCTTGACCCGAAGATAAGAAAGCCCAACAGAGAAGCAGAAAAAAGTTAATCATTGAAAAGAAACTAGGAATGCAAAAACAGTCTCCAGAAGCATCAAAACAACGCTATTAAACCTAAACAATCGCTAGCAAGAAAAAGACACCATTATTCCTTTAGCTTACTACCCAACTTTAACAAAGGAAACTAAAGCTATTCTAAACACTCCTCACTATATAAGAAAGAGTCTATATAAACTATGAAAGCTATCACTTAATTAATAAAAGGAAAGGAAGAAAGAAGCAGATAATCAAACCAGTTAATAATCTGTCCGCTGTGTTAGTTCACTCCATATACCAGACTTCAAAAAAGTAATTCATTAGTCAAACCAAGAAGTTCACCTCTTCTTTAAATAGTTCATCAATCAAAGGAAATCTTCAGCATATCAAAAATCTTCAAAGCCTGTTTTCTTTCAGAAAATTATTCAGCAACCGAAATATCCTTTATGCGACAGCCGACTCCACGATAGAGTTAACAAAGTCCAATGCCGCTTCGGGATCCAAAAACTCATGAGGTGCAGAATTGTTAGGAAATAATTTTAGTCCAGCAGGGTAGTGAAGCAATGGAAAAAATCCCTTTGCATGAGCAATTTTCATCGCTGGACAAATTTGATCCGCTGTTCCATAATGTCCTGTGGATAGTCTTCATAAAAATGGATCTCAGAACCGTTAAATTTAAAACCTTTTTGTTTCCTTGCACATTTTATGATTTGGTCTTTAACTTTAAGGCGAAGAAAGTTGACCAAAATAAGCCGAGGTTTACCTGAAATCTGAGAATTCGAAATGAAAATTCTCTGAGCTCTTTCAATATCAGGAGGTTGAGGGAGAATATCCGGAAACAAAGATTAAAACAAATTGGCAAAATTGCCCAATAAATTCCCACTCTCAGAACTTTCCTTTAGTCCGATAATTCGTATATTATTCCGACGAGACCGCCTCCAAATGGACAATTTTACATTGAGCCTGTTCCAAGCGGGTTGAAATATCCACAATTTGACGTTTCGATTCTTTAAAGTCAGTATTCAAGGAAATAATATTTTCCTCAATAGTCTGAAAACTCTGTCGGAACGACTTCAACTCAAAAGTGTTATTGTCTATTTTGTTGTTGAGAGCCATCAACACACTTTCCAACCGCTCAGCCCAGACAGGCATATCTTCCAATTTTTCTTTCAAAGTTTTTCCCTTTCCATTGCTGGATTCAAGAGGCTGCTTTCCACTTCTTAAATGATATGACATAATGATAACTATTTCCTTCGAAGATCCGAGAAATAAAAGTTAAAAATTCAAGGTTTAAACTGGGGAAAAGGAGAAATTAAAGGCAGCCGCAAAATTTATGTATTACTCCATCGAGCCGCAGGCGAAGGTCCGCCAGTCAGTGTTGAGCTCAGCGTAGGACTGCCTTAGGGACTCCAGCTAAGGATTTTTTTTTTTTCGGGGTTTACTTCTGAAGCCTTCCCCATGAGTGGGTGTAGTTGCAGGCAGAGGAAGATAGAACATAGAATAGTACAGCACAGTACAGGTCCTTTGGCCCACAATGTTGTGCCGACCCTCAAACCCTGCCTCCCATATAAGCCCCCACCTTAGATTCCTCCATATACCTGTATAGTAGTCTCTTAAACTTTACTAGTGTATCTGCCTCCACCACTGACTCAGGCAGTGCATTCCACGCACCAACCACTCTCCGAGTAAAAAACCTTCCTCTAATATCCCCCTTGAACTTCCCACCCCTTACCTTAAAGCCATGTCCTCTTGTATTGAGCAGTGGTGCCCTGGGGAAGAGGCACTGGCTATCCACTCTATCGATTCCTCTTATTATCTTGTACACCTCTATCATGTCTCCTCTCATCCTCCTTCTCTTCAAAGAGTAAAGCCCTAGCTCCCTTAATCTCTGATCATAATCCATACTTTCTAAACCAGACAGCATCCTGGTAAATCTCCTCTGTACCCTTTCCAATGCTTCCACATCCTTCCTATAGTGAGGTGACCAGAAATGGACACAATACTCCAAGTGTGGCCTAACCAGAGTTTTATAGAGCTTCATCATTACATTGCGACTCTTAAACTCTATCCCTCGACTTATGAAAGCTAACACCCCATAAACTTTCTTAACTACCCTATCCACCTGTGAGGCAACTTTCAGCGATCTGTGGACATGTACCCCGAGATCCATTTACTTTGTACTCTGCCTTGGAGTTTGTCCTTCCAAAATGTACCACCTCACACTTCTCCGGGTTGAACTCCATCTGCCACTTCTCAGCCCACTTCTGCATCCTATCAATGTCTCTCTGCAAACTTTGACAATCCTCCACACTATCTACAACACCACCAACCTTTGTGTCATCTGCAAACTTGCCAACCCACCCTTCTACCCCCACATCCAGGTCGTTAATAAAAATCACGAAAAGTAGAGGTCGCAGAACAGATCCTTGTGGGACACCACTAGTCACAATCCTCCAATCTGAATGTATTCCCTCCACCACCACCCTCTGCCTTCTGCAGGCAAGCCAATTCTGAATCCACCTGGCCAAACTTCCCTGGATCCCATGCCTTCTAACTTTCTGAATAAGCCTACCGTGTGGAACCTTGTCAAATGCCTTACTGAAATCCATATAGATTACATCCACTGCACTACCCTCATCTATATACCTGGTCAGCTCCTCAAAGAACTCTATCAGGCTTGTTAGACACGATCTGCCCTTCACAAAGCCGTGCTGACTGTCCCTGATCAGACCATGATTCTCTAAATGCCTATAGATCCTATCTCTAAGAATCTTTTCCAACAACTCTCCCACCACAGATGCAAGGCTCACTGGTCTATTATTACCCGGACTATCCCTACTACCTTTTTTGAACAAGGGAACAACATTCGCCTCCCTCCAATCCTCCGGTACCATTCTCGTGGACAACAAAGACATAAGGGTCCTAGCCAGAGGCTCAGCAATCTCTTCTCTCGCCTCGTGGAGCAGCCTGGGGAATATTCCATCAGGCCCCGGGGACTTATCTGTCCTAATGTATTTTAACAACTCCAACACCTCCTCTCCCTTAATATCAGCATGCTCCAGAACATCAACCTCACTCATATTGTCCTCACCATCATCAAGTTCCCTTTCATTGGTGAATACTGAAGAGAAATATTCATTGAGGACCTCGCTCACTTCCACAGCCTCCAGGCACATCTTCCCACCTTTATCTCTAATCGGTCCTACCTTCACTCCTGTAATCCTTTTTTTCTTCACATAATTGAAGAATGCCTTGGGGTTTTCCTTTACCCTACTCGCCAAGGCCTTCTCATGCCCCTTTCTTGCTCTTCTCAGCCCCTTCTTAAGCTCCTTTCTTGCTTCCCTATATTACTCAATAGACCCAGCTGATCCTTGCTTCCTAAACCTCTTGTATGCTGCCTTCTTCCTCCTGACTAGATTTTCCACCTCACTTGTCACCCATGGTTCCTTCACCCTACCATTCTTTATCTTCCTCACCGGGACAAATTTATCCCTTACATCCCGCAAGAGATCTCTAAACATCGACCACATGTCCATAGTACATTTCCCTGCAAAAGCATCATCCCAATTCACACCCGTAAGTTCTAGCCTTATAGCCACATAATTTGCCTTTCCCCAATTAAAAATTTTCCTGTCCTCTTTGATTCTATCCTTTTCCATGATAATTATAAAGGCCAGGGAGCGGTGGTCACTGTCCCCCAGATGCTCACTCACTGAGAGATCTGTGACCTGACCCGGTTCATTACCTAGTACTAGATCTAGTATAGCATTCCCCCTGGTCGGCCTGTCCATATACTGTGACAGGAATCCATCCTGGACACACTTAACAAATTCTGCCCCATCTGAACCCTTGGAACTAATCAGGTGCCAATCAATATTAGGGAAGTTAAAGTCACCCATGATAACAACCCTGTTATTTTTGCACCTTTCCAAAATCTGCCTCCCAATCTGCTCCTCTGTATCTCTGCTGCTACCAGGGGGCCTATAGAATACGCCCAGTAGAGTAACTGCTCCCTTCCTGTTCCTGACTTCCACCCATATTGACTCAAAAGAGGATCCTGCTACATTACCCACCCTTTCTGTAGCTGTAATAGTATCCCTGACCAGTAATGCCACCCCTCCTCCCCTTTTTCTGCCCTCTCTATTCCTTTTAAAGCACTGAAATCCAGGAATATTGAGAATCCATTCCTGCCCTGGTGCCAGCCAAGTCTCTGTAATGGCCACTACATCATAATTCCATGTATGTATCCAAGCTCTCAGTTCATCACCTTTGTTCCTGATGCTTCTTGCATTGAGGTACACACATTTCAGCCCTTCTACCTTACTGTCTTTACACCGTTTATTCTGCTTCTCTTTCCTCAAAGCCCCTCTGTATGAGATCAGAGTTTTTGCCTCTCCCGGAAGAATTGCCAACCACAGCTGATGAGCCCCATCTTCTTTAGCTCTTTATCTTTTCCACCTATCATATCCTAGCTTCTTACCTCAGCCCCCTTCCCCACCCACCCATCTTCATCTCACCAGGTCTCACTTATCACCTGCCAGCTTGTACACCTTTCCATTCTGGCTTCTGCCTGCTTCCTTTCCTATCCTGATAAAGGATCTCATCTCAAAACGTTGATTGTTTATTCCTCTCCATAGATACTGTGTGACCTGCAGTGTTCCTCCAATATTTTGTGTGTTGCTCTGAATTTCCAGCATCTGCATAATCTCTTATGATTTACAGTTTTCTTTGCTTCTTGAACAATATGTTGTTGAGGAGATAAGAAAGGGACATGCAAGCAAAGTAATGAGATAATTAAAGTACGATTAGTCACGATCTAATTGAATTTATCTAATCTAATTGAACTGATGTAATTGGGTGCCACGGTAATGTAGCCGTTAGCATGACACTATACCAGCTCAGGGTGTTGGACTTCGGAGTTCAATACGATGTTCTCTGTGAGGAGTATGCACGTTCTCCCAGTGGAATGTGTGCATTTCCTCCTACAGTAAAAAGATTACCCGTTAGTAGGTTAATTGGCCTTTGTAACTGCTTTCTGGCAGTTTCTCTGCATTGAGCGGCTAATCAGCAAGAGGTAGTACGTAAAAAGGGCTACCGTTCAATGTCTGCGTGCAAGCAGAGCGACTTTGGCTCATCAGGCAGGGCAAGGTAAAGGCTCTGGTTGGTTTCACTCTTACTGTCCTTATTTGTTCCTTCCTCATCTATTGGGCATAGTAGTTCAGTGACAGTGTTTTGTACTCTGTGTGGGACGTGGGAAGTCTGAACGTATCTGCACCAGGTGCACCGAGTTGCAGCTCCTGAGAGAACTTGTTAAGGAACTGGAGCTGCATCTCAATGACCTTGGACTTGTGTGGGAGAATAAGGAGGTGATAGACAGGAGCCTGGAGGGAGGTAGTCACCTCTAGATTGTAGGAGACAGGTGAGAGTCAGGAGAAGGAGGGAAAATACACAGCCAGTGCAGAGTACACCTGTAGCCATTCCCCTCAATAATAGATATCTAACTTTAGATGTTATTGAGGGGGATGACCTACTGGGGGAAGCCACAGTGACTGGGTGAAGAGATGAAGAGGAGATAGGTGAAGTGTTGATAGGAGATTCCATACATAGTCAGAGGAACAGAGACGAGATTCTGTGGGTGTTATAGAGACACCTAGGTGGGATGTTGCCTTCCTGGAGCCAGGTTCAGGGATGTCTTGGACTGGCTCCATGACATTTGCAAGAGTGAGGGTGAGCACCCAGAAGTCTTGGTACATATTGGCATCAATGACATAGGTAGGTAAGTTGAGAGGTCCTGAAGAGAGATTTTAAGGAGCTTGGTAGAAAGCTGAAAAACAGGACCTCCAGGATAGTAATCTCTAGATTGCTGTTCATGCTACATGCCAATGAGGGTAAGAATAGGATGATTTGGCAAGTGAATGCGTGGCTGAGGAACTGATACAGGGGGCGGGGTTCTGACTTGTGGATCATTGGGATCTCTTCTGGGGAAGATGCAATCTGTACAAAAGGGATCGGTTACACGTGAACCCGAGGAGTCTGAGACTCTTGTGGCACCTTTGCTAGAGTTGTTCAGGAGGGTTTAAACTAATTTGGCAGCAGAATGGGAACCGGAGTATAGTGCTGAGGATGAGGTGCTTGGTTTACAAACAAAGCCAGTGAGTAGTGAGATTCCTAGCAAGGACAGGCTGGTGATAGGGCAAAATTGCCGTCAACAGGATGAGTTGCAATGTAAAAGGCAAACAAAATTGAAAAGGGTGAATACAGGACTGAAGGTGTTGTCTATGAATGTGCACAGTATACGGGAATAAGGTGGATGAACTTGTATCACAGTTACAGGTTGACACGTACGATGTTTTAGGCCTCACTGAATCATGGCTAAAAGAAGGTTATAGCTCGGAACTTAATGTCCAAGGATACACATTGTTCCAAAAGGATGGGCAAGAAGGCAGAGGGGGTGGCATTGCTCTGTGGGTAAAATATGAAATCAAATCATTTGAAAGAGATGACATAGGGTCAGAAGGTGTAAAATCTTGGTGAATAGAATGAAGGAACTGCAAGGGTAAAAAGACTGTGATGGGAGTTATATGCAGACCTCAAACTGATAGAAAATGAAGGCCAAGAGCAACGTTACAATAGGAATGGTGGATTTCAGTATGCAAGTAGATTGGGAAAATCAGGCTGGTGCTAGATCCCAAGAGGGGGAATTTCTAGAATGCCTATGAATTGGCTTTTTAGAGCAACTTGTGGTTGCGAGTCTGGACTGGGTGTTGTGCAATTTACCAATAGTGATTAGAGAGCTTAAGGGAAAAGAACCCTTAGAGGAAAGTGATCATAATATAATTGAATTCACTGTGAAATTTGAGAAGGAGAAGCTAAAGTCAGATGTATTAGTATAACAGTGGAGTAAAGGGAATTACAGAGGCATGAAAGAGGAGTTGGCCACAACTGATTGGAAATAAATGATGTTAAAAGTTCAAGCAAATCCGCTAATAGAAAGGTTGTGAGCAGTGGTAAAAATCTTCTGAGGTGTATATATTTCAACGCTAGGAGTATTGCGGGGAAGGCGGATGAGTTGAGGGCGTGGATTGACACGTGGAATTATGACGTTATAGCAATTAGTGAAACTTGGCTACAGGACGGGCAGGACTGGCAACTTAATATTCCAGGGTTCCGATGTTTCAGATGTGATCGAGGCAGAGGAATGAAAGGTGGGGGAGTAGCATTGCTTGTCAGGGAAAATATTACAGCAGTGCTCAGGCAGGACAGATTAGAGGACTTGTCTACTGAGTCCTTATGGGTGGAGCTGAGAAACAGGAAAGGTATGGCCACATTAGTGGGATTGTATTACAGACCACCCAATAGTCAACGAGACTTGGAAGAGCAAATCTGCAGAGAGATAGCAGGCAACTGCAGGAAACATAAAGTTGTGGTGGTAGGGGATTTTAATTTTCCATACATTGATTGGGACTCCCATGCTGTTAGGGGTCTAGATGGTTTAGAGTTTGTAAAATGTGTTCAGGAAAGTTTTCTAAATCAATATATAGAGGGACCAACTAGAGGGGATGCAATATTGGATTTCCCGTTAGGAAACGAGTTAGGACAAGTGACGGAAGTCTGTGTAGGGGAGCACTTTGGTTCCAGTGATCATAACACCATTAGTTTCAACTTGATCATGGTGGGAAGCCTTCAAAGGAGAAATTTTGAGAGTGCAGAGTTTGTATGTTCCTGTCAGGATTAAAGGCAAAGTAAATAGGAATAAGGAACCTTGGTTCTCAAGGGATATTGCAACTCTGATAAAGAAGAAGAGGGAGTTGTATGACATGTATAGGAAACAGGGAGTAAATAAGGTGCTTGAGGAGTATAAGAAGTGCAAGAAAATACTTAAGAAAGAAATCAGGAGGGCTAAAAGAAGACATGAAGTTGCCTTGGCAGTCAAAGTGAAGGATAATCCAAAGAGCTTTTACAGGTATATTAAGAGCAAAAGGATTGTAAGGGGTAAAATTGGTCCTCTTGAAGATCAGAGTGGTTGGCTATGTGCGGAACCAAAGGAAATGGGGGAGATCTTAAATAGGATTTTTGCGTCTGTATTTACTAAGGAAACTGGCATGAAGTCTATGGAGTTAAGGGAAACAAGTAGTAAAATCATGGAAACTGTACAGATTGAAAAGGAGGAGGTGCTTGCTGTCTTGAGAAAAATTAAAGTGGATAAATCCCCGGGACCTGACAAGGTGTTCCCTCGGACCTTGAAGGAGACTAGTGTTGAAATTGCAGGGGCCCTGGCAGAAATATTTAAAGTGTCGCTGTCTACAGGTGAGGTGCCGGAGGATTGGAGAGTGGCTCATGTTGTTCCGTTGTTTAAAAAAGGATCGAAAAGTAATCCGGGAAATTATAGGCCGGTAAATTTAACGTCGGTAGTAGGTAAGTTATTGGAGGGAGTACTAAGAGACAGAATCTACAAGCATTTGGATAGACAGGGACCTATTAGGGAGAGTCAACATGGCTTTGTGCGTGGTAGGTCATGTTTGACCAATCTCTTGGAGTTTTTCGACGAGGTTACCAGGAAAGTGGATGAAGGGAAGGCAGTGGTTATCGTCTACATGGACTTCAGTAAGGCCTTTGACAAGGTCCCGCATGGGAGGTTAGTTAGGAAAATTCAGTCTCTAGGTATACATGGAGAGGTGGTAAATTGGATTAGACACTGGCTCAATGGAAGAAGCCAAAGAGTGGTAGTAGAGAATTGCTTCTCCGAGTGGAGGCCTGTGACTAGTGGTGTGCCACAGGGATCAGTGTTATTTGTTGTTATTTGTCAACTATATCAATGATCTTGTTGATAATGTGGTAAATTGGATCAGCAAATTTGCTGATGATACAAAGATTGGAGGTGTAGTAGACAGTGAGGAAGGTTTTCAGAGCCTGCAGAGGGACTTGGACCAGCTGGAAAAATGGGCTGAAAAATGGCAGATGGAGTTTAATACTGACAAGTGTGAGGTATTGCACGTTGGAAGGACAAACCAACGTAGAACATACAGGGTTAATGATAAGGCACTGAGGAGTGCAGTGGAACAGAGGGATCTGGGAATACAGATACAAAATTCCCTAAAAGTGTCGTCACAGGTAGATAGGTTCGTAAAGAGAGCTTTTGGTACATTGGCCTTTATTAATCTAAGTATTGAGTATAAGAGCTGGAATGTTATGATGAGGTCGTATAAGGCATTGGTGAGGCCGAATCTGGAGTATTGTGTTCAGTTTTGGTCACCAAATTACAGGAAGGATATAAATAAGGTTGAAAGAGTGCAGAGAAGGTTTGCAAGGATGTTGCCAGGACTTGAGAAACTCAGTTACAGAGAAAGATTGAATAGGTTAGGACTTTATTCCCTGGAGCGTAGAAGAATGAGGGGAGATTTGATAGAGGTATATAAAATTATGATGGGTATAGATAGAGTGAATGCAAGCAGGCTTTTTCCACTGAGGCAAGGGGAGAAGAAAACCAGAGGACATGGGTTAAGGGTGAGGGGGGAAAAGTTTACTTTCTTTCTTTCTTTTTAAATCTTTTTATTAATTTTTCAAAATTACAAACTCAATAACAAAGTTGGTACACAGAGATTGGAAAAATGTTCATCAACATATATAAAGTGAATTTTAAGTAACATAGATATAAAAGACTTCCAAACTCATTATGAAATTAAACATTAAAAAAGAAATTAAAAGAAAAAAATATATAAACAAAAAAAACCCCAAGAAAAAAAAAACAAAACAGGGCTAGACCAACAGCTTACATCGGACATGTTCAATAATGTCGTTAACTCCGCTCCTCTCCTCATATAAATTAAGTTTAGAAAAAAGATTCGGAAAGGTCAGATTACATCATATGAAAATGTTGCATAAAAGGTTTCCAAGTTTCTTCAAATTTAACTGAAGGGTCAAAAATATCACTTTTTTCCAAATTTAAACTTAATATGGTTTGAGAAAACCATTGGAATGTAGTTGGAGGATTAGTTTCCTTCCAGTTCAACAAAATAGATCTTCTCACCATTAAAGTAACAAAAGCTATCATTCGACAGGCTGAAGAAGACAAAAATCTACCATTGGATTACCATTGGCAATCCAAAGATTGCTGTAATAGGATGGGGTTTTAAATCAAAGCTTAGAACTGTTGAAATAATATCAAAAATGTCTTTCCAATATTTTTCCAAAAGAGGACAGGACCAAAATATATGAGTTAAAGAAGCCACTTCAAAGTGACATCTATCACAAGTAGGGTTTATATGGGAATAAAAACGAACTAGTTTATCTTTGGACATATGAGCTCTGTGTACTACTTTAAATTGTATTAAAGTATGTTTATCACACATAGAAGAAGTACTAACTAATTGAAAAATTTTATCCCATTTCTCTGTAGGTAGGGAAAGTTGAAGTTCCCTTTTCCATTCATTTTTAATTTTGTCAGATATATCTGGCTGTAATTTCATAATTATATCATAAATTATTGCTATTAATCCCTTCTGCAAAGGACTAAAGCCTAAAATTTTATCAAGAGTGCCAGAAGGATTAGAAGTCGGAAAGGTAGGCAACATAATATTTAAAAAATTTCTTATTTGTAATTATCTAAAAAAATGGGATCTAGGCAAATCAAATTTCTCAGATAACTGCTGAAAAGACAAAGCAGTTATCCAAAAATAAATCGTGAAAACATATTATGCCTTTCGTTTTCCATATCAAAAAGGCTTGGTCCATTACCGAAGGTTGGAAAAAAAATTAGATATAATAGGACTTGATAACATAAATTCATTCAGACCAAAAAATTTACGAAATTGAAACCATATTCGCAATGTATGTTTAACTATAGGGTTGAAAATTTGTTTATTCAATTTAGATAGTGCAAAAGGCAATGAAGTTCCTAAAATGGAGGCTAAAGAAAACCCTTGTACAGAATGGCCTTCAAGGTTTACCTAATGTGGGCTTGGAGTTATATTCCAATCTTGTGTCCAAAATATTAAGTATCGGATATTAATTGCCCAGTAGTAAAATCTTATGACAGGCAATGCCAAACCACCTTCTTTCTTAGATTTCTGTAAGTATTTTTTACTTAATCTGGGATTTCTATTTTGCCATGTATAAGAAGAAATTTTAGAGTCAATAATATCAAAAAAAGATTTAGGAATAAAAATCGGTATCGCTTGAAATAAATATAAAAATTTGGGTAAAATAATCATTTTAAAAGCATTAATACAGCCAATCAATGATGGAGACAAAGGGGACCATTTGGTAATCAGTTGTTTAACCTGATTAATTAATGGTAAGAGGTTGAAATTGAATAGATCCTTGTGTCTCTTAGTAATTTTAACTCCCAAATAAGTAAAATAATCAGTAATCAATCTAAATGGAGAATTTCTATCAGTAGGAACCTGCATATTTAATGGAAAGAGTTCACTCTTACTTAGGTTCAGTTTATAACCAGAAAAGCTACTAAACTGAGCAAGCAAAGTTAATACTGCTGGAATAGATTTTCCTGGGTTAGAAATATATAATAGTAGATCATCTGCATATAGTGATAATTTATGAGTCTCATTTCCACGAGTAATACCAAATATATTAGGGGAGTCACGAATGGCAATAGCTAGTGGTTCCAAAGCAATATCAAATAGTAGTGGACTAAGAGGGCAACCCTGCCTAGTACCACGGAATAAATGAAAGAAAGGGGATCTTTGGTTGTTAGTAAATACTGAGGCCAAAGGGGTAAAATATATCAGTTTAATCCAGGAAATGAATATCGGACTAAAATTGAATTTCTCAAGGGTATTAAATAAATATACCCATTCAACTCTATCAAAAGCTTTTTCAGCATCCAATGAAACGACACATTCTGGAATTTTGGGTGAAGGCGTATAAACGATATTCATTAATCTCCTAATATTAAAAAAAGAGTAACGATTTTTAATAAATCCAGTTTGATCAGCAGAAATAATTTGGGGTAATACATTCGCCAATCATTTGTCAATATTTTAGAAAAAATCTTAGAATCAACATTCAGCAGAGATATAGGCCTATAAGATGCACATTCAGTAGGATCCTTATCTTTTTTAAGAATTAGGGAAATAGAAGCTCGATAGAAAGATTGTGGTAATTTACCTATTGAAACTGCATCCCTAAAAGCACTACATAGTCAAGGAGTTAGTGTAGTTGAGAAAAATTTAAAAAATTCTACTGTAAATCCATCTGGACCAGGTGCTTTACCTGAATTCATTGAAAAAATAGCATTCTTTATTTCCTCTACAGTAATAGGTACATCTAGTTTTGAATGTTCATTAGATGATAATTTTGGAATATTCAATTTCTTAAAAAATTCATACATTATAGTGGAGTCATCAGGAAATTCTGATTGATAAAGAGGTATAAAATGCTTGAAAGGATTTATTAATCTCGTTATGGTCAACTGTTAAAGTGCCATCTTGTTTACTAATTTTAAGAATCTGTCGTTTAACTGAGGCCGATTTTAATTGATTAGCTAAAAGTTTCCCAGTTTTATCACCATGTATATAAAATTGACTCTTAGTTTTGATTAATTGAAGATGATAATAAAAGGTTATGTTCCATTTGAAGTTCAATTCTCTGTTTATAAAGTTCTTGGTTAGGAGCTATAGAATATTTCTTATCAACTTCTTTAATCTTGTTAACCAGTTTAAGTATTTCCTTGTTAGTTTGCTTTTTTAGTCCAGCAGTGTATGAAATAATTTGTCCACGAACATATGCTTTAAAAGTATCCCAGAGGATCCCACTGGAAATATCATCTGTGGAATTCGTTGTAAAGAAAAACTTAATCTGTTCATCAATAAACCTAACAAAATCTGAATCTTGAAGCAAAGAGATATTAAATCTCCATTGTCTAGAATTAGAAGATATATCCCTTAAATTGATAAATAATTTCAACGGTGCATGGTCAGAAACAGCAATAGAATCATATTCACAACTCGTAACAAAAGGAATTAATTGAGAGTCAATAAGAAAGTAGTCAATTCTTGAATAATGCTGATGTACATGTGGAAAAAAAAGAGAACTCTTTGTCATTTGAATGCAAGAATCTCCAAATTTCTGAGATTCCAGAGTCAATCATAAAAGAGTTAATAAGGGTAGCCGATTTATTCGGAAGTGCTTGATTAAACTTGGATCTATCTAACAAAGGGTTGAAACAACAATTAAAATCACCACCCATAATCAGCATATATTCATTTAAATTGGAAAGAGATGTGAGGAGATTCTTGAAAAAACCAAGACAGTCAACATTTGGAGCATAAACATTGAGCATGGCAACTTTTTTGTTAAATAGCGAGCCAGTAATCAATAAAAATCTGCCATTAGAATCTGAAATCGTCTCATAGTGCGTAAATGAAATTGACAAATCTATAAATATAGAAACGCCTTTTACTTTAGCGTGTGAATTCGCATGATACTGTTGATCCTTCCAGAATCTAAAGAAACGTTGATTATCCTCTTTCCGGACTTGAGTTTCTTGTACAAAAATAATATGAGCATTCATCCTGTGGAATACTTTAAAAATTTTCTTCGGGGAAAAGTTTAAAGGGAACATTGGGGGGGGGTTCTTCACACACAGAGTGGTGGAAGTATGGAATGAGCTGCCAGACGAGGTGGTAAATGCGGGTTCTTTTATAACATTTAAGAATAAATTGGACAGATACGTGGATGGGAGGTGTATGGAGGGATATGGTCCGTGTGCAGGTCAGTGGGACTAGGCAGAAAATGGTTCGGCACAGCCAAGAAGGGCCAAAAGGCCTGTTTCTGTGCTGTAGTTTTTTTATGGTTTCTATCGTTTCTAAAAGAACACCGGCAGGGATGACGGCAGAGCAGCAATGGCTGGAATTTCTGAAAGCAATTTAGTAGGCACAGGATATATAGATCCCAAAAAGAAAGAAGTACTCTAAAGGAAAGATGACACAACCGTGGTTAACAAAAGAAGTCAAAGCCAACATAAATGCCAAAGAGAGGGTATATAATAAAACAAAAATTAGTGGGAAGTTAAAGGGTCAGGAAACTTTCAAAAACCAACAAAAGGCAACTAAAAAAACATTAAAAAGGTAAAGATGGAATCAGAAAGTACGCCAGCCAATGTTATTAAAGAGGATACCAAAAGTTTCTTCAGATGCGTAAAGTGTAAAAGGGAGGGGGGAGTGGATAGCAGAGCGCCGGAAGAATGATGGTGGAGAGGTGGTAATGGGGGACAAAGAAATGGCAGACAAACTGACTAATTATTTTCCATCCATCTTCACTGTGTATGGTAGAAATTCCAGGAGTCAGGGTTCATAAAGTATGTGAAGTTACCATAACTAGAGAGAAGGTTGTTGGGAAACCGAAAGGTCTGAAGGTAAATGAAGTCACCTGGACCAGATGGTATACACGAAGGGTTCTAAAAGAGTTGGCTGAAGTGATTGTGGTGAAATTAGTAATGTTCTTTCAAGAATCACTGGATTCTGGAATGGTTCCGGATGACTGGAAAATTGCAACTCTTCAAGAAGGGACAGAGGCAGAAGAAAGGAAATTATAGGTCAGTCAGCTTGACCTCAGTGGTTGGGAAAATGTTGGAGTCGATTGTTAAGGGTGTGGTTTTGGGGTACTGGAAGCATATGATAATAAGCTGTAGTCAGGGTGGTTTCTTCAAGGGAAGATCTTGCCTGACAAATCTGTTGGAATGCTTTGAAGAACTAATAAGCAGGATAGACAAAGGGGAATCGCTTGATGTTGTGTACTTGGATTTTCAGAAGGCCTTTAACCCATGAGGCTGCTTCACGAGCTACAAACCCATGGTACTACAGGAGAGATTCTAGCATAGATAATGCAGTGGCTGATAGGCAGGAGGCAAAGAGCCTTTTCTGGTTGGCTGCTGGTGAATAGTGGTGTTCCAAAGTGTTGGGACCGATTCTTTTTAGAAACATAGAAAATAGGTGCAGGAGTAGACCATTCAGCCCTTCAAGCCTGCACCGCCATTTATTATGATCATGGCTGATCATCCAACTCAGAACCCCGCCCCAGCCTTCCCTCCATACCCCCTGATCCCCGTAGCCACAAGGGCCATATCTAACTCCCTCTTAAATATAGCCAATGAACTGGCCTCAACTGTTTCCTGTGGCAGAGAATTCCACAGATTCACCACTCTCTGTGTGAAGAAGTTTTTCCTAATCTCAGTCCTAAAAGGCTTCCCCTCTATCCTCAAACTGTGACCCCTCGTTCTGGACTTCCCCAACATCGGGAACAATCTTCCTGCATCTAGCCTGTCCAATCCCTTTAGGATCTTATACGTTTCAATCAGATCCCCCCTCAATCTTCTAAATTCCAACGAGTACAAGCCCAGTTCATCCAGTCTTTCTTCATATGAAAGTCCTGCCATCCCAGGAATCAATCTGGTGAACCTTCTTTGTACTCCCTCTATGGCAAGGATGTCTTTCCTCAGATTAGGGGACCAAAACTGCACACAATACTCCAGGTGTGGTCTCACCAAGGCCTTGTACAACTGCAGTAGTACCTCCCTGCTCCTGTACTCGAATCCTCTCGCTATAAATGCCAGCATACCATTCGCCTTTTTCACCACCTGCTGTACCTGCATGTCCACTTTCAATGACTGGTGTATAATGACACCCAGGTCTCGTTGCACCTCCCCTTTCTTTTGTGTTATATGTTAATGATTTGGATAATGGGATTGATGACTTTGTTGCAAAGTTTGCAGACGATTTGAAGATAGGTGGATGTGCGGGTAGTTTTGAGGAAGAAGAGGGGGTACTTAGACAGACTAGGAGAATGGGCAAAGAAAAGGCAGATGGAATACAACGTTGGAAACTGTGTGGTCATGCACATTGGTAGCAGAAATGAAAGGGCTGACTATTTTCTAAATGGAGAGAAAATTCAAAAATCTGAAGTGCAAAGGGACTTGGGAGTCATGTGCAGGATTCCATAAAGGTTAATTTTCAGGTTGAATCTGTGCTGAGGGGGGGGGACTTCTGGGTCATCAAGGGAATGGCGGCGTAAGGAAAAGGTCTCTCGACAAAAAAGAAGGTAAACTGCCACAAAATCGAATTTAGACAAATACTTAATATTGCATAACTATATTAATAAAAGGGGCAAGGATGATGTCTAAGAACAAGAATAAAAAGTCCGCTTCGAAGGCTGATAAACATAAAGAGACGCAGCAAGGCAATGGGCCTAGCTCTCCCACGGCAAACCAGGATGGAGATAATGAGGGGGAATCGGTGACTCTGTCTTTGATTCTCGGAGAGATTCGCGAGTTCCGACAAGATAACAGCAAACAGCTGGAAGATATTAAAGGAGAAATAGTAAAAACTAACTCGCGGATAGATGAAGCCGAAGCGAGGATTGTTGGAATTGAAGAGAAGCTACAAAATGCCGAGGAAGTGATAGCAGAAATGCTGAAGCTACAAGACCAACTCCAGTGGAAACTAATAGATCAAGAAGGCCGCTCGAGAAGGGAAAATGTGAGGATCTACGGAGTTCCCGAAGGAACCGAAGGTAAACCCGCATTGATGATTCCCTTCGTGGAGAAGCTGCTTAGAGAGAACCTTGATATGCCGGCCGCAAAAGACCTACAGATAGAAAGGGCTCACCGCGCGTTGGCACCACAGCCCCCGGCAGGCGCCCAGCCCAGATCGATTCTGGTCAGATTTCTCAGTTACAGAACGAAGGAAGAGGTGCTTAAAAGAGCATGGCAAAAGAAAGGTTTCATGTGGAACAACTGTAAAATCAGTTTAGACCACGACTACGCACCGGGGATTCTTGCCAGACGGAAGGAATATACGGAAACACGGAGAGTCCTGAAGGAAAACAACATCAAATTCCAGACCCTGTATCCAGCTCGGCTGAGAGTCTTTTACGACGAAGGGACAAAAATTTACGCTACGGTGGAGGAGGCAACGTCGGACCTGGCGGACCGGGGACTACCTATTAAAGTTATCACCCAACCGGAGTCGCTACTGGAGAGGATTCGGCAGAAGTCGTGGCAGTTAGTGGGGCGAGGACGCTCCACTCGAACCAGAGTGTCAAACTACAAGGAAAAGCTGCAAATATTCAGACGCGAATGTATAGAGAATACAGATTAATTAAGAGAAATGACTGAAAAGAGTAAATCGGACTTAAAAGTAAAATGAAAACTGGTAACTGAAAATAATCTAGGCGGAATAACTTGAATGATAGCAATATGGTCGAGACATAAATAGGAGAAAATTCTCTATGATTATTCAAACTGCTGAGGGCCCTCTAACACAGGGTGAAGATAGAGGTTATCCCTCTGAACTGAGGCGGGTAGGTGCTCAGGCCTCACTGTGGGAAGTCGGGGAAAATTTTCAAATGTTATACGTTCAGAAATGTCTAGGGTGTGGTTATATGTCTTGGTTTACTGTTGAGAAGGGATTGCTTACTGTTTGGTTAGAAAAGGAGAGTGCTTTTTTTCTACTAGAGAAAAATGCAAACTGAATTGGTAAAAATAATTTCCTATAATGTTAATGGGGTTTTGAATCCAATTAAAAGAAATAAGATTATGTCTAAATCGAAAAAAGAGAGGGCACAAATAGCTTTCCTCCAGGAAACACATATGAGCCAATCTGAACATGGAAAATTAAAAAGAATGGGCTTTAAGCATGTATTTTATTCATTATATAAATTGAGTCACAAAAGAGGGGTAGCTACTTTAATATCAAGTACTCTTAATTATGAACATATTTCAGAGACTAGAGACAAAGAAGGACGGTTTGTAAAAATCACAGGAAGAATAGAAGGTACAGAAATAACATTGCTGAATGTTTATGCTCCTCCAGGTAGTGAATGGTCATTTTATAGACACATTTTTGACCTAATGGTCAGTTCTCGAGGGGTAGTAATTTGTGGAGGGGATTTTAATATTAGATTAAATCCTATATTAGATTCTTCAAGAATAGTTACTCAGAATAAACCTTTGACTCGGAAAGTGAATTCATTGATGGAGGAGTTGGGAATTATAGATGCCTGGAGGGAATTACACCCTACTAGTAAAGATTATACTTATTACTCTTTCCCTCATTCAGCCTATTCAAGGATAGACTATTTCTTTATCTTTAATACAGATAGACTCAGGATAAAAAACTGTAATATTGCAACAATTGATCTGTCGGATCATAGCCCAGTCTCTATGTCTCTAATCCTGGAAAGGAAAATGAGGAAAACACTATGGAGGCTAAACTCACATATACTCAATAACCCGAAAGTAATGGAGAGATTAAGGGGAGAAATCAAAGAATATCTAGACCTTAATGACACGGGAGAAACATCACCAGTGATTTTATGGGATACATTGAAAGCTGTACTGAGAGGGAAAATTATTTCCATTACTACTCACATGAAAAAAAATCAATGCACAAAAATTAGCAGACCTTCAAGGAAAATTAAAACAACTTCAAGTTGTAGGTAGCAACAAAAGTAATTCAAATCGAAAACAGGAAATTAGGAAATTGCAAAGTGAAATTGATGATATTTATACGTTGGAAACTCAAAGAAATTTTCTTTACCTGAGACAAAAGAATTATGAAGTAGGAGGTAAATCAGCTAGATTATTAGCATATAAATTACGAAAACAACAAGCAGACAATACAATTCATAAAATAAAGAATCCAAAGACAAAGCTTGTGGAAAGTACAATAGGGAAAATTCAAGAGAGTTTTGAAACATATTATCGAGAGCTGTACTCCCAACCCCGGGCCCCCAATGAGCCCTATATAGACAGTGTATTGAATTTTTTAGATCTACCTAAACTTACAGATTTACAAAATGAAAGTTTATTAGAACCAGTAACTGTCAAAGAACTGAACGTGGCCATCTTTAGGTTAAAGGCTGGAAAGTCCCCGGGTTCTGATGGGTTTACCTCTGAGTGGTACAAGTCCCTGAAGACACAGTTAGCCCCATTACTACTTAACACCTTTAATTGGATCTTGCAGAGAGGAGAAACTCCACCTTCCTGGAGAGAAGCGATTATTTCAGTTATTCCTAAAGAGGGTGAAGATAAACTAGAATGTGGCAATTATCGGCCAATTAGTGTTCTTAATTTAGATTACAAACTATTTACATCTATATTAGCGCGCAGATTGGAAAAGCTTTTACCTGGCCTAATCCATTTAGACCAGACTGGATTTATTCAACAAAGACAAACACAGGACAACATAAGGAGAACTCTGCACATATTAGAACAGGTTAATAAGAACGAGACAGAGACAATGGTAGTAGGATTGGACGCTGAGAAAGCTTTTGATTCGGTTAGTTGGGCATTCCTATACAGAGTGTTAGGAAGATTCGGCTTTCAAGAAAGGTTTATTAAAGTAATTCAGACTCTATATGACAGCCCTACAGCCCGAATTAAGATAAATGGGGACCTCTCTGACTCCTTCATTTTAGAGAGAGGCACTAGACAGGGATGCCCAATTTCTC
This sequence comes from Mobula hypostoma, assembly GCF_963921235.1. Taxonomy (NCBI): domain Eukaryota; kingdom Metazoa; phylum Chordata; class Chondrichthyes; order Myliobatiformes; family Myliobatidae; genus Mobula; species Mobula hypostoma. Next base: position 15,479,439 of record NC_086129.1, on the reverse strand, counting down.
CTCTCCTTTTTGCGCTATATATTGAACCCCTTGCCCAACTAATAAGACAGAGCGAAATCGTAAAAGGTATCAAGGTGGCAGGGATTGAACAGAAAGTGGCGTTATTCGCGGATGATGTTTTGGTCTATCTGAGTGAACCAGAAAAATCATTTATAGGATTGTTTACACTGTTGGATGACTTTGGGAAAATATCAGGTTATAAAATAAATGTAAAGAAAACGCAGGTTATGTCCCTAAATTATACACCATCCAAAAAATTGCAGGATACATATGATCTTAAGTGGGAAGCTAAATCATTAAAATATTTAGGAATAACCCTGCCGAAGGATCTTTCAACACTGTCACAGGTAAATTATGGGCCATTAATCTCAGAGATAAAAGCAGATATGCATAGATGGAATCTTATCCCCTTTTTAAGTTTAAATTCAAGGATAAATACTATAAAAATGAATATTCTTCCTCGGTTATTATATCTTTTCCGTACTTTACCAGTGGAGGTGGATGATAATCAATTCAGGGAATGGGACAAATGGATTTCCCGCTTCATTTGGCAAGGAAGGAAACCTAGAATTCGATATAACACCTTACAGTTAGGGAAGGAAGGAGGAGGTATGGTTCTTCCTTGCCTGAGAAATTATTTTTATGCCTCACAGATAACCCCTCTGTTATATTGGTGTAATAGGGAATATAAGGCTAGATGGAAGGAAATAGAATTTGGATTAGTTGACAGTTTTCCTCTTCAGGCCTCAATAGCTGACAAAGGATTGATGGCCCAGTTGGAAAAATTTAATAATGCTTGGATAAATCTTACATTAAAAGTATGGCAGAAGGTGGTTAATTCATGTGGAATTAATAACATGTTAAAACTCTTTAGATGGTGTGCATATGATACCGAATTCCTTCCCAACAGAGGAGATAAAAGATTTGAGCTATGGATAAAGAAAGGTCTTACAACCTACCTCTCATTTATAGATAAAAGAGTATTACAAAGTTTCCAAATCCTGCAGGACAAACATGGCCTAGAACATAATGACTTTTTTAGGTACCTTCAAATACGAAACTATGTTAACCAGAGTTGTAGATATACAGACCTATATATCAACAGTAGAATTAGAATTTTTCAAGATTCTGAATTCGGCTTGCAGTTCAATACCTAGTAAATCAGTTTCTCGCCTATATAATGCACTCTCCCATGCTAAAAATGTAAATACACTGTATATTAAAGAGAAGTGGGAGAAAGAAGCGGGGTTGGTACTTTCAGAGGAGGCTTGGGGGAAAATCTGCAGCTTTCAATGGTCCTCGACTAATTCTTTGACTTGGAGAGAACATTGTTGGAAAAACATTATAAGATACTTCAAGACCCCATATCAGGAAAAATATAAAGATACAAATGTGATGTGTTGGAGAAGGTGCGGCTCCAAGGAGGCAAATCATTTTCATATTTTCTGGGATTGCCCTAAATTAAGTCTATTTTGGGAAGGTATTCATAGAACATTAGTTAAGGTACTTGGGTCCCAAATACCTCTGAACTTTGAGACGCTCTATTTGGGGCATGTATTGTTCCTTGAACAGAAGGAAGATATAAAGTTGCTGCAGGCCCTCTTAGCGGCAAGTAAGAAATCAATCACTAGAAAATGGCTAAATCCAATACCACCTACATTAGAAGATTGGTACGAAATTATCTTGGAAATATTTAAAATGGAAAAGTTGACCTACTCCCTGAGAACTCAAAAAGAAACATTTTATCAAATCTGGAATAAATGGATTGAATATATAACCCCAATGCGAGCAGACTTTAGATGACTCTCCTAATGATTTATATTGCTCTTCTCATCAACACAGTAATATTGCTAACGCAAGCACCCCTAGTCTAAATGTTTGTTGTTTTTTTTTGGAAAATAGAGAATTAACACAAGTAAAGGGAAAGATTTGGGAAAGGGATAAAAAAAAATGAAAAAATTAAGTAAATAAGTACATAGGGATTGGATAATTATGTCTGCGGGCAGGAACAAGCACGAACAAATTGGGATATAAACACCTACAATGGTTGGTATATAGGCTTGTATGCAACATTTTGGACCAGTGGAAATGGCCCAGAAGGGTTGTATGGAAACTATTATTACCATTTTTCTTAACAACTAATTTCATTACTTAGCCTAATAGATTAGATTTACCACAGTACATAATTATCTATTTAAATGTTTATTTTGCTTTTATATCATCTCAATGTGTACTTAAGAATGTATAAATAATTGTAGTTTTATACATATAAAAAAATGGAAAAGGTTATATGTGTGAAAAAAGTACATGATAATTGTGAACTCCTTATCCAAATAAAAATAAAATTAAAAAAAAAATCTGTGCTGAGGAAGGCAAATGCAACGTTAGCATTCATTTCAAGAGGACTAGAATATAAAAGCAAGGATGTAATGCTGAGACTTTATAAAGCACTGGTGAGGCCTCACTGGGAGTATTGTGAGCAGTTTTGAGCCCCTTATCTTAGAAAGGATGTGCTGCAACTGCAGAGGGTTCAAAGGATGTTCATGATAATGGTTCCAGGATTGAATGGCTTACCATATGAAGAGCGTTTGATGGCTCTGGGCCTGTATTCATTAGATTCAGAAGAATGAGGGGTGGCCTAATTGAAATCTATCGAATAGTGAAAGGCCTTGATAGAGTGGATGTGGAGAGAATGTTTCTGATGGTGGGAGAGTCTAAGACCAGAGGATGCAGCCTCAGAATAGAGGGGTGTCTGTTTAGAACGGAGATGAGGAATTTCTTCAGACAGAGTGGTGATTCTGTAGAATTCTTTGCCACAGGTAGCTCTGGAGGCCAAGTCTTTATGTATATTTGAGGCAGAGTCTGATAGATTTTTGATTGGTCAACACATGAAGGGATGCGGGGAAGCAGGAGATTGATGTTGAAAGGAAAAATGGATCAGCCATGATGAAATGGTGGAGCAGACTTTTTGGGCCAAATGGCCAAATTCTGTTCCTATTTCTTATGGTGTTATGTAAATTGTGCTGTGATGAGGCTAGAGTTAAATGGGGGTTGCTGGGCACTGTGGCTCAAAGGACCAGAAGGGCATGTTCTGCACTCTATCTGTAAATAAGGAAAGAAGATTAGACAGGAATGTGGAAGCCAAGTCATGAACCAAAATTGAAATACAATTAGGCATGATCTAATTGATCTTCTGATCCTAGATCTTACGAAGGTAAAGAGGGTTTGAGGGGTCCTGATTGATTGACTATCTCTGACCTTGCTTTGCAGGTTGACACAGCAGCAGTAGTCAGCTTTCTGGAGACAGCAGGTTTGAACCTCAGACAGCTCTTTGTGACGTACAACAATCACCGGCACAACATCTTGAATGCCATTATGGTAAGGTTACCTTGTGCTCAGGAGGTGGGCAATGGGATGGAGTTGCAGGATCCCAGTATAATTGGGTTGTGCCGTGGGAAGGAAGGGATGAACTGAGAGGACACCGGGGTTTCCTGCCTCTTCTCCCCCCCCCCCCCCCATTTGTGACATTTACCAGGAGTGTTGCAGATGAAGGGCCCGAAGTATTGTTGAGGTTCTCCACCACCCATTCCACAATCGCTTTGACCCACTACCAACAAGAAGGAGGTACAGGAGCATCAGGATTAGGGCTGCCAAACTAGGTAACCGCTTCTTTCCTGAGGCTGTGAGACTAATAAATACCCTTTCACCACTGAGCTTTTGTCACTTGGACAGAGAGCGGTTTACTGTTTCTTTGTGCTGCATACTATAGTCTTTTTTATATTATATTTTCACTTATTTATGGTAATATTTTGTTTTGTATCCTGTGTGTGTGTGTGAGTGATATGTTTTGTGGGTGCACCATGGTCTTGAGAAACGTTATTTTGTTTGGTTGTACAAGGGATCAGCAGTGGAAAAGGTGAGCAGCTTCAAGTTCCTGGGTCTCAACATCTCTGAAGATGTGTCTTGGGCCCAACTTATTTGTGCAGTTATGAAGAAGTCACGCCTGCAGTCATATTTCATTAGACATTTGAAGAGATCTGGTATGTCACCAAAGACTCTAGCGACCCTACCATCAACCACCCGAGCTACACATTTTCTGAGTTATCTCCAACTCCAGCAAATTTTGATAGAACATTCTGACTAGTTGCATCACCATCTGATATGGAGGGATCCTCCATAGGAAACATCTCAACACTATCCTTCCCAGCATTTGGGACATCTTCAAAAGGCGATGCCTCAAAAAGGTGGCATCCATCACTAAAGACCCCATCACCCAGGATATGCTCTCTTCTCGTTACTACCATGAGGAAGGAGGTACAGGAGCCTTAAGAAACACACTCAATGTTTTAGGGTCACCTTGTTCTCCTCCACTATCAGATTTCTGAATAATCCATGAACACTGCCTCCAGAATACTGTATCCAACTCTGGTCACCTGCTGTTAGGAAATTTGTGAATGTTCAGTAGCGACCTCCTAGCCACACTCCATCCTGACTTGGAGATACATTACCATTCCTTCAGTGTCACTGGGTCAAGGTCCTAGAACTCCCTCCTCCACTGCACTGTGGGTGTGTTCACATCCCAGGGACTGCAGCGATTCAAGAAGGCCACACACCTCCTTGAAGGCAACTAGGGACAGGTAATTAAATGCTGGCTCAACCTGTGAAGCCCACATCCCCTCAAGATTCAAGTTCAAGTTTTCATTGTAATTCACCCATACACATGTATATAGCCAAACAAAACAGCATTTCTCTGGGACCTAGATGCAAAGCATAGTACCAACAGTCACACAGCACAAGGCAGATATTGCACATAGAATTACATTGTCAGTAAAACATACAGTTACACAAAAACATATATAGCCCAAGCCCCTGGATGTCGTGGCCTGTAGAATGATGGTACATGGGATGTTGTCCCGGAGCCACGTTTCTGGAAGAACAGCCCACAGCAGTTCCACATGTCGCGCAAGTGCAGCTGCAGATGAATGCAGTTCAGCTTGCCTTCCACTGAGCCAACCCTGGAGGACAGCACTGACAGGAGGGACCAGCCCCCCACCCAGCACAATTTCAAGGTTGTTTATTGTAATTTTTCATTACATGAGTGCAAAGGAGAACAAGATGATTGTTACTCCAGATCCAGATCCGATGCAGCATTTTTCAAAAAAACAAGAAGCATAAAACACAATGTAAAATGTAAAAGCAATCATAAAAACATATGTACAAGTCTGAGTATCGCCAAATATGTGAGAGCTTGTATACTTATATTAAATGTGTGTGTATATATATATATATACACACACACACACATGAAGCCATGAACACCACCTATTATTCCTTTTATTGTTTGTACTATGTATTTATTTTTGTTATTTATATATTTTTAAATGTTCTTACTGTTCTTAAATGTTATTGCTGTTGCAAACCAACAAATTTCACATCAGGTAAGACTTAGGAGCAGAACTAGGCCATTTGGTCCATCGCAGGTGCTGCGGCATTCCATCATGGCTGATTTATTATCCCTCTCGACCCTGTTCTCCTGCTTTCTCCCCATAACTTCTGAGTCAAGGCATCAAGAGCCTACCAACCTCTGCTTTACTTAAGCCCCAACGCACCTGCTGGGGCAAAGGCCACTGACAGTAGCTCGCCAGAGTCCTCTGTCCTGCCTCTTGGTTTATCCTTCCTGTCCCAGGGATGGTGTCTTTAGAGCTTCCGTTGGTGTTTCAGTAGCACTGCTTTTTTTTCTCCACAGGATGGGGTTACTAGCCCCATGCCCAACCCGCCTCCTTTTGCGGTCGGCTTGGGACACTCGTGGTGGAGTTCACTTCCGCTTTAAATGTACCCAGTTATTAGGCCCTTACGGCCATCTGTGGCAGTGAATTCCACAGACTCATTACCCTCTGACGAAAGAAATTCCTCCTCATCTCTGTACTATGTAGGTGTCCCTCTAAATTGAGGTTGTGCCCTTCAGTCCTAGACCCCCCCAGTATAGGAAATGTGTCAGTGATAATAAACCTGATTCTGAAACATACAATCTTATTCAAATGTTTTCAGAGCAGAATTTCATCTATATGATCAGACTACTGGTGATTTAAAGTTCAAAGTAAACTTATTATCAAAGTACATATATCATCATATTTATTTATGACATCCGTTAGTCTCATGAGACCATCAATTTGTGCCTTGGAAGGTTTCCAGGACGCAGGCCTGGGCAAGGTTGAATGGAAGACCAGCAGTTGCCTATGCTGCAAGTCTCCCCTCTCCACGCCACCGATGTTGTCCAAAGGAAGGGCATTAGGACCCGTACAGCTTGGCACCGGTGTCGTCGCAGAGCAATGTGTGGTTAAGTGCCTTGCTCAAGGACACATAGGCTGCTTCAGCCAAGGCTCGAACTAGCAACCTTCAACTCACTAGACGAACGCCTTAACCACTTGGCCACACGCCAACACGTCATATACAACCCTGAGATTAATTTTCTTGCAGGCATTCACAGTAAATACAAAGAAAACAATAATACATATCAAAAACATGAGATGAAAAGTCCTTGAAAGTGAGTCCATAGGTTGAAGGGACAGTTCACTATTGGCATGAGTGAAGTTATCCCCTTTGGTTCAAGAGCTTTATTGATGGTTGAGGGGTAATAACTGTTCCTGAACTTGTGGTGAAGATCCTGAGGTTCTTGTAACTCCTTCCTGATGGCAGCAGCAAGAAGAGAGCATACCCTGGATGGTGGGGGTCCTTGATGATAGATGGTGCTTTCCTACGATAGTGCTCTGTGTAGATGTGCTCAATGGTGGCGAGGACTTTACCCACGATGGACTATCTCTGTAAAGTTACTGGAGAGGAGTTTTGATATAGGTGAGATCCAATCTTCCAATTAGCTGACAATCACCATGTTTTATTTGATGTCTTTATGCAGCTGGTTGGTATTTGGTCCAGTTTGCTAACAGTTTCCTTCACCTAATCTGTGTGCTCCTGTCTCCTAGTCTGGCTGCTGTACTGAACTCAGAGTACTGGAGATCAACTCCGAGATCAAGCAGACTAATCCCTTCTTCCCGTTGTGCATTGAGATGCTACAGACTGGCTGCCCCAAACTACAGGTACTTGGGGTGTTGAGGGTGATGGCACTGTAATGTAGCGGTTCGTGTAATGTAATTACAATGCTAGTGACTCGGGTTCAATTCCCACCACTGTCTGTATGGAGTTTCTGTAGCATTGTGGGTTTCCTCTGCGTGCTGTGGTACCTCCCATATTCTGAAGACGTATGGGTTAGTGGGTTAATTAGTCACAGGAGTCTAATTGGGTGGTGTGTTAAGGTGCTTTATTTCTAATGAAAATAAAATTACTGCCTGTCTATTGAACTCTCTTTCAATGACCCCTCACTCATAAAGAACACCCTTGCCTATCCATTTACGTTCCACCTACAAAGGCTAAGGGGAGACCTATTGAAGTTTATAGCAACAAAAGATTCTGCAAGTGCTAGAAATCTTGAGCAATACAAAGAATATGCTGGAGAAACTCAGCAGGTCAGGCAGCATCTATGGAGGGGAATACAATTATAACATTTGGGCTGAGACCCCTCATCAGATGAAACGTTGATCATTTATTTTGCTCTGTTGATGCTACCTTATCCTTTCAGTTCCTCCAGCATTTGGCATGTGTTGGAAGTCACAAAAATTACAAGGGGTATACAGTATATATAAGGTAGACATTTTCCCCCTCCCCCCGGCATTTTTTAACAGGCATCCGTTAGTCTCCTGAGACCATGGATTTGTGCCTTGGAAGGTTGCCAGGGCGCAGCCCTGGGCAAGGTTGTATGGAAGACTGGCAATTGCCGATGCTGCAAGTCTCCCCTCTCCACGCCACCGATGTCGTCCAAGGGAAGAGCACTAGGGCCGATACAGCTTGGCACCGGTGTCGTTGCAGAGCAGTGTGTGGTTAAGTGCCTCGCTCAAGGACACAACACGCTGCCTCAGCCAAGGCTCGAACGAGCGACCTTCAGATCACCAGACAAACGCCTTAACCACTTGGCCACGTGCCAACCCCCCCCCCACCATCGCCCAGCATAGAATGTCAAATACCACCAGTTCAGGAACAGTTATTGGCCCTCAACCAACAGGCTCTTGATCCGAAGGGGATAAGCCCATCACTGAACTATTCCCACTATCTGTGGACAACAGGAATTCTGCAGGTGCTGGAAATTCAAGCAACACACATCAAAGTTGTTGGTGAACGCAACAGGCCAGACAGCATCTCTAGGAAGAGGTACAGTCGATGTTTCAGGCCGAGACCCTTCGTCAGGACTAAATGAAGGAAGGGTTAGTAAGAGATTTGAAAGTGGGAGGGGGAGGGGGAGATCCAAAATGATAGGAGAAGACAGGAGGGGGAGGGATGGAGCCAAGAGCTGGACAGGTGATTGGCAAAAGGGATATGAGAGGATCATGGGACAGGAGGTCCGGGGAGAAAGACAAGGGAGGGGGGACAAACCCAGAGGAGGGGCAAGGGGTATAGTCAGAGGGACAGAGGGAGAAAAAGGAGAGTGAGAGAAAGAATGTGTGTATAAAAATAAATAACGGATGGGGTACAAGGGGGAGGTGGGGCATTAGCGGAAGTTAGAGAAGTCAATGTTCATGCCATCAGGTTGGAGGCTACCCAGACGGAATATAAGGTGTTGTTCCTTCAACCTGAGTGTGGCTACATCTTTACAGTAGAGGAGGCAGTGGATAGACATGTCAGAATGGGAATGGGATGTGGAATTAAAATGTGTGGCCACTGGGAGATCCTGCTTTCTCTGGCGGACAGAGCGTAGGTGTTCAGCAAAGCAGTCTCCCAGTCTGCGTCGGGTCTCGCCAATATTTAGAAGGCCACATCGGGAGCACCGGATGCAGTATATCACCCCAGCTGACTCACAGGTGAAGTGTCGCCTCACCTGAGGGACTGTCTGGGGCCCTGAATGGTGGTAAGGGAGGAAGTGTAAGGGCATGTGTAGCACTTGTTCTGCTTACAAGGATAAGTGCCAGGAGGGAGATCAGTGGGGAGGGATGGGGGGGACGAGTGGACAAGGGAGTTGTGTAGGGAGCGATCCCTGCGGAAAGCAGAGAGAGGCGGGGAGGGAAAGATGTGCTTAGTGGTTGGATCCCGTTGGAGGCGGCGGAAGTTATGGAGAATAATATGTTGGACCCGGAGGCTGGTGGGGTGGTAGGTGAGGACCAGGGGAACCCTATTCCTAGTGGGGTGGCGGGAGGATGGAGTGAGAGCAGATGTGCATGAAATGGGGGAGATGCGTTTAAGAGCAGAGTTGATGGTGGAGGAAGGGAAGCCCCTTTCTTTAGAAAAGGAGGACATCTCCCTCGTCCTGGAATAGAAAGCCTCATCCTGAGAGCAGATGCAGCAGAGACGGAGGAATTGCGAGAAGGGGATAGCATCTTTGCAAGAGACAGGGTGAGAAGAGGAATAGTCCAGATAGCTGTGAGAGTCAGTAGGCTTATAGTAGACATCAGTAGATAAGCTGTCTCCAGAGATAGAGACAGAAAGATCTAGAAAGGGGAGGGCCGTGTTGGAAATGGACCAGGTAAACTTGAGGGCAGGGTGAAAGTTGGAGGCAAAGTTAATAAAGTCAACGAGCTCAGCATGCGTGCCGGAAGCAGCACCAATGCAGTCGTCGATGTAGCGAAGGAAAAGTGGGGGACAGATACCAGAATAGGCACGGAACATAGATTGTTCCACAAAGCCAACAAAAAGGCAGGCATAGCTGGGACCCATACGGGTGCCCATAGCTACACCTTTAGTTTGGAGGAAGTGGGAGGAGCCAAAGGAGAAATTATTAAGAGTAAGGACTAACTCTTTCAATTCCACATCCCATTCCCATTCTGACATGTCTATCCACGGCCTCCTCTACTGTAAAGATGAAGCCACACTCAGGTTGGAGGAACAACACTTTATATTCCGTCTGGGTAGCCTCCAACCTGATGGCATGAACATCGACTTCTGCAACTTCCGCTAATGCCCCACCTCCCCCTCGTACCCCATCTGTTATTTATTTTTATACACACATTCTTTCTCTCACTCTGCTTTTTCTCCCTCTGTCCCTCTGACTATACCCCTTGCCCATCCTCTTCCCCCCCCCACCCCGTCTTTCTCCCCGGACCTCCTGTCCCATGATCCTCTCATATCCCCTTTGCCAATCACCTGTCCAGCTCTTGGCTCCATCCCTCCCCCTCCTGTCTTCTCCTATCATTTTGGATCTCCCCCTCCTCCTCCCACTTTGAAATCTCTTACTAACTCTTCCTTCAGTTAGTCCTGACGAAGGGTCTCGGCCCGAAATGTCGACTGTACCTCTTCCTAGAGATGCTCCCTGGCCTGCTGCGTTAACCAGCAACTTTGATGTGTGTTCCCACTATCTGTGGACTCACTTTCAAGGATTCTTCATCTCATATTCTCAATATTTATTGCTTATTTATATTATTATTTATTACTATTTTTCTTTTTGTGTTTTGTTGTGTGCAATTTTTCATTGATTCTATTGTGTTTCTTTGCATTTACTGTGAATGCCTGCAAGAAAATGAATCTCATGGTTGTATATGGTGACATATATGAAATTTGATAACAAATTTACTTTGAACTTTTCAATGGCTTTAAGGGTGTGGAAATGGCTGCCAGGGGTGGTGGGGGAAGCAGATGCGATAGTTGTGGTTTAGACAGGTACACAAACCGGGTAAGAATGGAGAGATACTGAGCACATGCAGGCAGGTAGAAGATAGACCAGTGTTTCATAGTACTGGTCCTCAACCGAAAAAACATTTAATTTACATCATTGGCTGTAAGGCTTGTACCCATGCTATGCTATTCTGTGCTCCAGAAAGGCAGAGAGTCACAAAGCATGGAAGCAGGCCATTCAGCCCACCATATGGACTAGTGGGCACCCATCTGTCAGTGCCATCTTCCAACACTTAGCTCGTAGCCTGGGTAATTCAGGTGCTCAAGCCCTTCACTATGTAGATTTCACCATCCATGTTGGCTTGTCTCTTTACGATGCTGTAAGACCATAAGACATACGAGCAGAATGAGGAAATTTGGCCCATCGAGTCTGTTCTGCCATTCATTCACGGCTGATTTACTTTCCCTCTCAAACCCAGTCTCTTGCATTCTCCCCATAACCCTTGACACCCTGAATAATTAAGTAACTATCAACCTCCACTTTAAATGTACCTAATGACTTAACCTTCATAGCCTTCTGTGGTAGTGAACTCCACAGATTGACCACCCTCTGGCTAAAGAAATTCCACCTCTTCTCTGTTCGGAAGTGCCCTCCCTCTTCTCTGAGCCTGCCCTGGACTGTTCCACTACTGGAAGCATCCTCTGCACTTTCACTCCATCAAGGCCTTTCAATACTTAATAGGTTTCAGTGAGATCCCTCCCCTAATTATTTTAAATTCCAGCAAGTACAGGTCCAAAGTCATCAAACACTTCTTGTACGTTAACCCTTTCATTTCTGAGATAATTCTCGTAAACCTGCTCTGGAGCCCCTCCAGTGCCAGCACATCCTTTCTTAGATATCCTTATATGACCAATGCATTATAAAGCCTCAGGATTACATCCTTGTTTTTATATTCTAGTCCTCTTGAAATGAATGCTAACATTGTATTTGCCTTCCTTACCACCGACTCAACCTGCAAAGTAAACCTTTAGGGAAACCTGCACAAGTCTCTTCGCACCTCTGCTGTTTCAATTTTCTCTCCAGTTGGAAAATAGTTTACACCTTTGTTCCTTCTGTCAAAGTGCATGACCATACACTTCCCTGCCCTATATTCCATCTGCCACTTCTTTACCCACTCTCCTAATCTGGCTAGGTCTTTTTGCAGACTCCCTGATTCCCTAACACTACTTGCCCCTCTGCCTATCTTGGTATGATCCACAAACTTGGCTACAAAGTGATCAATTCTGTCATACAGCTTAACATATAATACGAAAAGAAGCAGACCTCTGTGGAACACCACAAGTCAATGACAGCCAACCAGAAAAGGCCCCCTTTATTCCCACTCTTTGCTTCCTGCCAGTCAGCCACTGCTCTGTCCATGCTAGTATAGGGTTATGGGCTGAGTGCAGGTCGCTGGGACTAGGTGAGAGTAAGAGTTCAGCACAGACTAGAAGGGCCGAGATGGCCTGTTTCAGTGCTGTAGTTGTTATATGGTTATATAGTATCTTTCCTGTAACACCATGGGCTCTTCTCTTGTTTAGCAGTCTCAATTGCTCATTATGTTTAGTTTAATTTGGTATTGTGGTTGTCATAGCCATGATGGCTGAAGGGTTTGTGCCTGTGCTGCGTTGTCCTATATTGTAGAAATGCATCACATCACTTTGCATCGAAGCAAGCCTTTTTGCTCCCGTACTGATCAGGAGGGCTCCCATTGTGTTACTGCCATTTAGCAGCACTTGGCTTGTGGTTTTCTATGCTAGGGTGATTCAGGTGCTCAAATCCTTTGATATGTAGAAGTTACTGTCTGTGTTAACTTGCCTCTTTGCAGTAAACCAGCTACTGCCAGTCTTTAACCAATTGTGTCATTTGGTGCAGGTTCTAAGACTGCTGAATCTGGCCTGGTTCCCAAGGGTTTCCACAGCGATCGTTTCCCCTGAGGTCGGCTTCTCTGAGTTGGAGGAGCTGTGCTTGGCCACCTCATGCTCGCTGGTCACAGATGAGGTTCTGGTAAAGCTGCTGCACCTGTCGACCAAGCTGCGGAGCTTGGACCTCCGAGGTTGTTATCGGATCACACCGGCGTCACTACAGCTTCTGCCCTGCCAAGGTAGGGAGAACTGTCTCTCTCCTCTTCCTCTGTTTGATTCCTCTCTGAGGATTTGTGTGTCATGAGAGACTTTTATAAAAATGTAAGACACTATTATTTGGTCTCAAATATGTCAAATTGTCACTGAGTGCATTGAGGTAAAACAATAACAGTTCAGAATAAAGAGTCATGGTTCCAGAACACATTCCACACAATCAGGAAAGCTCAGGACTCATATGTCCAAGGATAAATTAGCTCGTTATTACTCTCATATAGATCCTGTATGTGATAGATGTCATTCTGAGATAGCTTCATTAACTCATATGTTTTGGTCATGCCCTTTGCTGAAGAAATATTGGGATGACATATTTGATATTATTTCAGCTGTTTTGAATGTTGATCTACAACCTCATCCTATTACTGCAATCTTTGGTTTACCAGTGATAGAACAACATCATCTGACCTCCTCGGCTTGTCGGATGATTGCTTTTGTTACACTAATGGCTAGAAGATCCATATTATTGAATTGGAAAGAGATTAATCCTCCTACTACATTTCAATAGTTTTCTCAAACTATGTCTTGTTTAAATTTAGAAAAAAATTAGAAGCGTCATTTACGACCCTTCTATTAAATTTGAAGAGATTTGGAGACCATTTATTCAATACTTTCATATGATGTAATTTGACCCTTTCCAATTCTGTTTTGTTACTTCAATATACGGAGAGAGGAGCAGAGTTAACGACACTAATGGTCTTATCTGAGGTATCATAATAGCCCATTCTTTTTCTTTTCTTTTTCTTCAGTTTAGTTTAATTTTCTTCTAGTTGGTTTAGGTTTTTTTTTCTTTTGGGGTGTGTGTATATCTCTATCTCTATCTCTATCTCTATCTCTATCTCTATCTCCCCCCTGGCCACCCTCAGGGTCGCTCGGCTCGCTGTCGTCTAGGGAAACAGCCTCGGCCCCGCCAAACTGGATAATTCGTTTGTGTGGATGCTGTGTGAGGTACCCCACCCCGCCCAAATAACAGATGCAATTAAATGATTTACAGTTTATAGATATTACTGGAACTATATAATTAAAAGAGAATAAAATATAAAAGGAAAATAAAAGGCGCCACACTTATCAAAGTTCAATCTCTTCGTGCACAAAAACCGTTGGAGCTCAAGGACCTTCTTCTTCACCCTGTGACCCCCCCCTCGGACCACCTCGACCGACCGCCTGGGACCAACAACGGTGGTCGACTAGACGCTCCACACGAGTCCGTCTCCGTCTCCTCGCCGAACGTCCCGCTCGGGGTCCGACCCCGTTAGCGGACTCACAGCACCTGGTCCATCCTCTGTCTCGCTCTCCCGCCTTCTGCCCCAAAACCCCGCGCATACAGTATCTTCAAATACACCAAAACCATAACAATTATCCCAATTGGTTAGTAACGTATTTCTTATCACCCTCTAAACCACAACAAGCTGCTAGCGCAAACTTTCTCAACGTTTAACACAACAAAGCCGCATTCCCCAGATTAACATAACAAAGACACCATTTTAATTAGCCTCCGCAGTAACATAAAAAATCGAAACCCCCTTACATGTATTTTTTCTTTATTCATGATATTTTTATATTTTCACTTTATATTTTCCTATATTATATTTGTACTTTTTGAGATTTTGGGAGGCTCATTAATTATGTGTCAACTGAGTTTATACTTGTATAAACTATTTATCAATAGTGTAATTCCAATTGCTCTGTATCTATTTTCTGTAATGTTTATGATGCTGAAATTAATAAAAAGATTGAAAAGGAAAAAGAAAGGAAAGCTCACTGATTTTTTGAGGAGGCTGACGAGAGCTGCAGTATGCACATCTATACTCACATCATTCTCCAGATGCATCATTGCATGGTGTGGAAACTGCACTGCTGCAGACAGAAGGGTTCTACAACTGGTAGTCAAAACCGCCCAGCGCATCACTGACACCATCAAGGACATGTATATAGAAAGAGTCAGTAGCATCATGAAGGCTCCCACCCACCTTGCTCATGGACTGTTTGTCCCACTCCCATCAGGGACGAATCTACGTAGCATCCACACCAGGACCACCAGGCTCAAAAACAGTTACTTTCCCCAAGTACTAAGGCTGATCAACACCTCCACCCACTAACCCACCCCTCCACACCCCCCAACCACCACTACTTTATCATATCCTGTCAGTCACCTTATGTACAGACACTCCTGTGTCTGGCATCATTTTACGGGCATGCATGTAATCTATGTATCAAAGCTATCTGTGTATTTATCTTTATTGTGGTTTTTTTATTATTGTGTTCTTTATCTTAGAGTTTTTTCATGTGTGTAATGGTAAAGCTACAGAGAAAAGCAGGTAAACAGATCACAACAAGGTAGATTGTGAGGTCAATTGTCTATATTATTGTACAAGGGAGTCCATTCAAGACTCTGATAACAGTGGGATAGAAGCTGTCCTTGAGCCTGTTGGGAGAGGGGAGAAGAGAGAATGCCTGGAGTGGGTGGTGTCCTTCTGCTTTACTGAGTCAGCAAGAACTGCGGGCAGAGTCCACGGTTTCTGTGATGTGCTGAGCTGTATCCACAACTCTCTGCAGTTTCTTGCAGCCGTGGGCTCAAGACAGCTTCTACCCTGCAGTAATAAGACGGTTGCATAGTACGATAAGATGAACACTTGACCTCACAATCTACTGTGTTATGGTCTTGCACCTTATTGTCTAGCTGCACTGCACTTCCTCTGAATGCAACACTTTATTCTGCATTCTGTTATTATTTTCCACTGTTCTACCTCAATGCACCGTGTAATTAAATGATCTGCATGAACAGAAGACGAGCTTTCACTGTACCTCAGTACATGTGATGATAATAAACCAAAACCAGTACATGTGGGGAGAGCAAACATAAGGAAAGTTGGATCTTACTGAATGGTGGAACAGACTTGAGGGGCCGAATGGCCTGCCCTGACAATCTTATAGTATCTGAGGCTAACGAGCCAAAGTGATTTCTTTTGAAGATCAGCAGGTCAGGCAGCACGTATGGAAAGGAGTCAACAGTCAACGTTTTGGGCCAAGACCCTTCCTGAAATGTTGACTATTCCTCTCCTTAGATGCTGCTTGACCTGCTGAGCATAATTTCCAGCATCTATAGAATCTCTTGGGTTCTTACGAAACTCTCTGCTTGTTCTATCACCAGACCTCTCGCGGTTGTTCCTGGGACGAGACTATAGCACGCTACAGCTGGCTAAGCAGGGCTCACAGCAAATAGCTCTGAAGTGGAGACACTCTTTGGAGGTGCTGGATATCAGTGGTCAGTTCTACAAAGGGAAGGACCTTGAGCTAACCATGGGGATCCTGGCAGGGACTGAGGGCAATGTCATCCTACGCTCCCTCAACCTGGCTGGGACAAAAGTCACCCTGGATGCTGTCAGGTAGTCATCAGTGTGGTGCTCACCTTTGCTATATTGTAGATTTGAAGTGTGAAAAGACCAATTAATATCACAGAGACTACAGAACACCACAGCACAGTACAGGCCCTTCAGCCCATGATGTGGTGCAACTTTTTAATGTGCTCTTGAAGATCAATCTAACCCTTCTCTTCCATATAGCCCTCCATTTTTAAACATAGAACATAGAAGAGTACAACACGGGATCAGGCACTTCAGCCCACAAAGTTTTGCCGAACCAGCTAAAAAGCAAATTAAAAACACCCAAACACTAATCCCTCCTACCTATATAGCATGTCCTATGCCTCCACCTTCCTCACATCCGTGTGCCTGTCCAAGCATCTCTTAAGAGACTCTAATGTATTTGCTTCTACCACCATACCAGGCAGCACATTCCAAGCATCTACGACTCTGAGTAAAAAATCTTACCCCTCACATCCAGTTTGAACCTACCCCCTCACCTTCAAGGCACGTCCTCTGGTATTAAACATTTCAATTCTGAGAAACAGATGCTCTCTGTCTACTCTATCGAAGTCTCTTATAATCTTATTAACTTCTATCAGATCTCCCCACAGCCTCTGCTGCTCCAGAGAAAACAATACACTTATCTAGCTTGTCGTGATAGCACATGCCCTCTAAACCAGGCAGAGTCCTGGTAAACATCTTCTACACCCTCAGCATCTTTCCTAGTGGGGCAAACAGAATTGTACGTAATACTCCATGTGGCCTAACCAGAGTTTTATGAAGTTACAACATAACCTCTTGACTTTTGGACTCAGTGCCTTGACTAATAAAAGCAAACGTTCCATAAGCCGCCTTAACCACCTTAATCGGCCTGTGTAGCTTAATTCTATATTCTCACTGTGCAGGACCTCTTCCCCCTTCCTGCCTATGTAGTTGGTGCCAATATGCAACAGGACCTCTGGCTGTTCACCCTATTGAGAATATCCTGCAGATGCTCTGATATGTCCTGGACCCTTGCAACCGGGAGGCAACACACGATCTTGGTGTTTCTTTTGAAGCCACAGAATCTCCCTTCTGTCCCCCCAACTATTGGGTCCCTATAACTACTGCACTGCCTGACTTTACACTTCCCTGTTGAGCCTCAGAGCCGGCCACACACCCACCAGCCTGGCTGCTGCTGCTGTGCCCCAGTGGATGTCTCTCCACCCCCACCCCAACCCCTTGTAGTATCCAAATAGGTATACTTGTTGCTGAGGACAATGGCCACAGGACGCTCTGCACATACTTCCTAATCCTCTTACTCCTCACGGTGGTTACCCATCTACTGTCCGAAGCCTGTACTCTGGGTCTGACTACCTCTTCAAAAGAGTCACCTATAATTTCTTCAGCCTCCCAAATGATCCCAAGAACATCCAACTCCAGTTCCAGCTCTTTGGCCCAGTCAGTTGGACCCTGAAGTTGGGTGCACTTCCTGTAGGTGTAGTCGTCAGGGAAACTGTCAGGTATCCTGAATATCCACATCTGACAGGAGGAGCATTCCATCCTGACTCCTCTATACTAAAGAAAAGGCTATCTCTTCTTATCTGTGCCTCCGCCTGCGTGCGTACACTGAAAACTGTTAAGCCAAAGCCTTCCTATCACTGGCGTACTGGCATCTCTGCTTGACCCTTGATTTTATTTGCAGCTGAGTTTTGGCCTCTGATACCAACACTTATCACGTTGTGCTGCCAGGAAAGCCCAGCCTTACCCGAAGCTGCTCCTTTTATACTCTTTTTTTTTCTCTATCTCTCCTGACGTCTGTAGGGCTCCAACACTGACACTCACACTCAATGCGCCTGAGCCACCGAAATTTTTTTTTCTTTTATTCATGTGGCTATCATAGAGGCTCTTAAATTCCCAAATGTATCTGCCTCTACCACCACCCCACCACCCCTGGCAGTGTATTCCATGCACCCACCACTCTGTTTTTTAAAAGAAACTTACCCCTGACATTCCCCAATACTGTTCTCCAATCACCTTAAAATCTTGCCTCCTCAAATTAGCCCTTTCCTCCTGGGAAAGTGTCTCTGGCTGTCCACTCGATCTATGCCTGATATCATCTTGTACACTTTTATCGGGTCACTTCTCATCCTCATTTGCTCCAAAGTGAAAAGCCCTCGCTCACTAGACCTTGCCTCATGTGACATGCTCTCTAATCTAGGCAGTGTCCTGGTGAATCTCCTCTGCATCCTCTTTAAAGCTTCCGCATCCTTCCTCTACTGAGGCACCCAGAATTGAATACAATACTCCCAAGTGTGGTCTAATCAAAGTTCAAAGTAAATTTATGATCAAAGTACATATATATCACTGTATATAACCCTGAGATTCATTATCCTTTTGGCATACTCAGTAACTTCAATAACCAGAATAGAATCAATGAAAGACCACACCAACAGGATGGATAAACAGTGTTTAAAAGGCAAATACAAAAGAATAGAAGGAAATAATAAATATATAAATATCGAGAACATGAGATGAAAAGTCCTTGAAAGTGACTCCATAAGTTATGGAAACAGGTCAGTGTTGGGGTGAGTGAAGTTATCTCCTTTGGTTCAAGAGCCTGATGGTTGAGGGATAATAACTGTTTCTGAACCTGGTGGTGTGTGTCCTGAGGCTCCTGTAGCACCTTCCTGATGGCACCAGTGAGAACAGAGCATGGCCTGGGTGGCAGCAGTCCTTGATGGGTACTGCTTTACTGCAACAGTGCTCTGTGTAGATGCACTCAGTGGTTGGGAGGGCCATACCCGTGATGGACTGGGCCATATCCACTACTTTTTGTAGGATTTTCCACGCGAGGGCATTCCATACCAGCCTGTGATGCAGCCAGTCGGTATACTCTCCACTGCACACCGATGCCAAATGTTTTCAAACTTCTAAGTGGAGGTACTGCCGTGCTTTCTATGTAATGGCATTTACGTACTACGTTTAATGAGATCTCCCCTCATTCTCCTAACCTTCAGCTGGTACAGCCATCAAACACTCCCGATGGATTAACCTTTTCATTTCCAGGATCATTCTCATGAACCTCCTCTGGACCCTTTCCAATGCCAGCACACCCTTTCTTAGATAAGGGGCCTAAAACTGCTCACAGTACTCCAAGTGCAGTCTGACCAATGCCTTATAGACCTCAGCATTACATCCTTGCTTTTTATATTCTAGTCCTCTCCAAATGAATGTTAACATTGCTTTTGCTTTCTTTATGGTGTATGGCTATTTCGCTATACACGTGACAAATAAAGTGAATCTTTTCTTAATTCAGTTCAAAGGTCAAGTTTAATGTCAGAAATGTATACAGTATACATCCTGAAATGCTTTCTCGTCACAAAAGCATTCGGTCTAATTAAATCTTCCTTTCCATGCAGAATCTCTGCAAGCAGAGCCTGCCTTTCATTACCACAGTTCTCTCAGGAAATGTTTCTGTTTGTTGCTTTAGGTCTGTGGAGAGATGTTTGATTTTTCTCTTTCTCTGTTCTCCAGGGTGGTGGTGAGCAGCTGCTCACAGCTCAGCTACCTGAACCTTACATCCTGTTGCTGTCTGCCCCAGGACCTAAAGCGCATCTACCGAGGCCAGCATGAGATCAGCCAGTTGATCAACCGCTTGCTGAGCCGCAGCGTGGGTGAGCAGCAACCCACTGGGGACCACAGGCCGCAGGGAGAGGCTGACAGCTAAAGGCTCTGCTCATTAGACACCAGGAACAGCTGCAGCCCAATGGTAGAAACGGGTGCTGTCATAGGCATGCCTTCATAAAGTTTTTATGTAGGATTTCGCTCCTTCCTTAAAGTTCAAAGCACTATCAATAAAGAAAGCAAAAAAATATATTGACTGCATTGTGCCGGGGCCTGGGACTGTCAAGATGTATTCTAGGTACAGCTTGGAACTACTCTGGGCTGCGGTCTGCAGCATTTATTGTTCCAAACCAAACCTGGGCTGAAGTCAATTTGCTGCAAAATACTGAAAAGAGTTCCTGATTCCTGATCTACATCTTGAGCAGACCATATGTTGTGCTCTGAGCCTGCAGTTTGAAGCTGCCTTGTGAGGGAGCTGGGCAGACGTTGCAAGGCAGATGCAATTCATAAAGGAAGCTTGGGCAAGTCGGATGTTAAGGGGGACAGGTTTGGCCAGTTGAGGGCTTCCTGAGGCAATACGTGATCATGAACTGCAGCGTGACAGTGAGAGGTGATCTCCCGCTCTCAGACCAGCAAACTGGTTCACGCTTCATCAGTCACTAAATGTAAACTACGCCTTGACTGTGGAGAGTAGCCACCTGTATATGGTTAAACAGTTTGGTCTAGGCACTACGGGAGATAAAACATCTATTGCCTTAAGGTTTTTCCATTCCTTTATATTCCCCGGACCCCAGCATCATACAGTCCACTCTCCAAGGTGGTCTGATGGTTTTCTAGGTTGTGCCTCAGCTGGACGGGTCTTTTAATTTTACTTCCTCGTAAGGAACTTCTTGGTTGCTCTTTTTCTTGGAGCACTTTTTGGTGTTTGTTTTTCTAAGATAGTCTGTGTGGTGCCACATGGTGCAGTTTCTTACTTCCTGGCACTGTGTAGAACTTGCCTCACTGTCTTCTCATTGATATACTGATTAAGGACCTAGTCAAAGGAACTGGTTCCAAATGTCCTAATCGTTGAGTATTGGGATTCACTATTAACGTTCAGTGAACTGCTGCGTGGAAATAACATGGAAAAGCACAGCGCAGTACAGGCCCTCTGGTGGTGGTGGTGGTGGTGGGTGTCAAGGGAAGCAACAACTCATCAGCAACTGATGAACCAGTGCTTGGTGCTTTAACAAGCTGGCAAATGCTTTTGTTTTATGAAAATGTTTGTGGACTCTTATTGATAGTGGTTATAAACTACTGCTATATGCAAGTGTGGACATGCAATAAAATATTTGTTAAAGCTGATGTTTATTGTGACCTATAATTTTAACAGACAATAAATGATGTAAAAGATTTAATGAGCAAATTTGTGTGATGCCATTTTATTATGACGATGAATCCTTAAGATTGTCATAGCTGGTGGGGATGCTCCCAATGGCGTACGTCTCAAATAGCCTCTGAAATCCAAATCCAGCTCCTGCCCTTCATGTGTGGCTTTAGCTACTAAGCCTGGCAGAACTGTTTCTACTGGCAGGAGGAAGGGCAAAGGCAAGTTACTGGTGCCTTAAAACCAATCACTTCAGGCAGATGGAACGTCAGCTGTGGTTGACATCTATCTAGAAGGAAAACACTGATCTCAAACCTCAAGCTTCAGAAGTAAGCACAGAGCTGGAGTCCCTAAGTCAGTAGTATGTTGAGTTCACCACTGACCAGCAACTCCTGCAACACCACTGGTGCCAAACTGTATTGGTCCCTGCTGTTTCTTTAATGGCACCTACCTCTACATCTGGGTATATAACTGGGTGATACCATTCTTCATTACTCTCCTAACAAAGACCATCATGCCCTTTCCCTTCCTCATTGCAGCATTCATGCACCTGTTGGCTCTGACATTTGTGTTTCAGGCCACTTGGATATTCTAGTCTGTTTAATGAATACACTGCTTTTCAGTTTCGTGCACCAAAGTAAGTATTTTATTGCACCTGCCATATTCTCAAAGTAAATTTATCATCAATATATATTTACTACCTTGAGATTCATTTTCTTGTAAGTATTTATGGGAAAATAAAGAAACAATAGAATTTACAAAAAATATACATGCAATGCCTATAAAAAGTATTTGACCAACCTCCACCCCCGGAAGTTTTCATGTTTCATTGTTTTACAACATTGACTCACAGTGGATTTAATTTGGCTATTTTGACACCGATCAACAGAAAAACACTCTTTTGTGTCAAAGTGAAAACATAGCACTACAAAGTGATCTAAATTAATTACCCTAATTACTTTTTAGGCACTGTAAACAGACATGAATTGTTAAAAAAATCCTTGAAAATGAGTGTTGGTTGTGGAATCAATTCAGAGTTGTGATGAATGAAGTTATCCACACTGGTGTAGGGTAACAAGTGTTTCTGAACCTGGTGGCGAGGGAGCCAAGGCTCCTGTACCTCCTGCACGATGGTAGAGCACAAGGCCTGGATAGTTGGTTTTGCTGTGACAGACCAGTTCAATTAGTTCCACGTCCCCATGATGTCTTCATGCATTCTCCTCTCCACTTATAATGACCTGTCGATTTGTCTCATCAGAAAACTTAGAAACATGACAACTGAGCTTAGAGTAGATTAAAGGGTCAGCACAACATTGTGGGCTGAAGGGCCTGTACAGTGCTATTATGTTCTATTACGCTAAGGGTTAACCACCGTAGCTGTCCACCCAGAAAGTTTACAGTGTTTCTATTTTGATTCGATTAGTGAATGTGAAATTAAAGCACATCAAAGCAACAAACAAATGGTAGTCTCTCACCACTAGGTGGCAGACTTTAGAACAGAAACCATAGCACAGGAACAGACCACGAAGCCAAATTAAACTAAATCTCTTCTACCTGTGCACAAATCATATCCCTTCAGTTCCTGAATATTTGTTTTAACAATCTCAACACCAATTTTTGTGTTTTTTAAAAAAAAGATGTGTGGGGCAAGTAAAGTTTTTCCCCCATCTCAACTCAAACACATTTCCTCTAGTACTTAACATTTCTTCCATGAGTTAAAAGGTTCTGACCATCTACTCCATGTTTCTTAATTTTATAAACTTGCATCAGGTCACTCCTTAGCCTCTGACACTCCAGAGGAAACAACCCATCTTTGTCAAACCTCTCACCAACACACACACAGCATCCTAGTAAACGTCTTCCACACCTTTTCTTTCCAAAGCTTTCCATTCCATCCTGTAATGAGGCAACCAGAACTGCACAATACTAATCAAACTTTTAGACCAGAAGATATAGGTGCAGAATTAGGCCATTCCACTGACTCAGCTCTGCCATTCTATTATAGTTGATTTATTATCCCTCTCAACCCCATTCTCCTGTCTTCTCCCCGTAACCTTTAATGCCCTAACTAATCAAGAACCTACTAATCTTCACTTCTGTGGCAGTGGCAAAAGGAATTCCTCCTCATCTGTTTTAAAGTGATGACCTCGTACGTCTGCGCCATGATTTCCTCTTATACTCAGTTTTCCAACTAGTGAAGGCAAGCATTCAATACACCTTTACCATCCTATCTACTT